>NC_077241.1:50823459-51430245 GCF_947179165.1 Solanum dulcamara
ATTCAAAACATGATCGGATAGAAAGTGGAGTTCAAAGGAGAAGTTGGGAACACAATGTGAAGAAAATACAGTACAAGGAAGTATGTCTGCGTCGCACACTTGGACTCTAAGATATAATTCCAAAACTTGGAATTTATTCGACGAAATAGTGTGGTGCGTGCCAGGTCCGCATTGTAGACCTAGCTCTGGATAACACAAATTCATGCCGACATAGGAAATGGAAAATTACACTGAACTGAACCAATTCTGCATCACAGAATTCAGTGCGTCTACTTTAATTCTGTGTTCTTGGTTCTATAAATAGTACCGTTACATATTTTATTAAAATGTAGATCAGATTATCGGATTGAGAGTTGAGGAAGACGAAGGAAGAGCTACTTTTGGTGATATTTTCTTTTTTCCTTTCATTTTTGAATCTAAGTTTTGATGTTATTAATGATTTATGTAAATATGTTATACACCATGAGTGGCTAAATCCCCTTGTTCTTGGGTTGTAGCCAAAAGATGAAGGATTAAATCTTGTTTGCTTTGGTTAAAAAATGGGTTTGTGTATGTAATTACTCTTTTGTTCTTGTTTTGATTGTTTTAATGCTTGATCACCATTAGAACAAAATTTATTGTCCACCTGGAACTCGGAAAATGAAAAGGGGATAGAATACTAGAATATAAGAGGCATGTTTATCCTATAATTGCCTAGAATAATTTATGTATAGAATGACGGTGACACATATCTATATACCATGTTTGGTTACTAAACAAGATGATAAGATTAATGCATTTTTCGTTGGTTCATGCTTATCCCCACTCAACGATATAGTTAGGCTATCAGCAAGAGTAGGCAACTAGAGATTGGAAGATCATAATTGTATAATCAACCTTGTAAACCAGTATTCAAAAAACCCATTGGATACCAAAGTAAGGATTTTAGATTGGAAATCTATGAGTGCTATAAACCAAGGACTCTTCTTTTTATTGATAAAATTTCTCTAATATCTTTGAATCATTTTCCTATATTGTATTGTTATAATTATTTTTATAGACATAAATGAACTCAACTCTTTGAAAATACACATGAATAATTTGATTCATTGAAAAGCGAACTAACGCCTAATTGTATTTCCCTGTGGGTTTGATATTCAGCTCTTAAAGAGGGTCACTATATTACTTTTGAGACCGTGTATACTTGCGTGTTCATTTGGACGCAATAAGTTTTTGGCGCCATTGCCAGGGAACTTTGTTTACTTTGGCAATAGTTTTCTTTTCGAAGTTTCTTTATTATTTGTGTTGGTGTTAACAACTTGATCTTAGCTGTTTTTTCTAGTAGGAGAACTCAAAATGGCATACTGGACAGACGTGGAAACATTATAGAGCTGTTAGCTGAGCCTGAAAGATTTCTGCATCAGCAAAGAATGAGAGCAACTACTCTATATCTCGTACCATAGGTAAATCTGGGTGATAATAATAAAGTGCCTGAAGAGGTCCGTGTAGAGATGACAGCCAGGATAGTACATGATATGGCAGTTTCACTCACAATGAAGGTCACCTCCAGCATTCAGAAACCACTAGCTGGAGGAAGATTTGAACTGAAACAGAACATGATGCAATTGTTACACTCTAATGGGCAGTTTACAAGTTTGCCTCATGAAGATCCTCAAGTTCACATCTAGAACTTCTTGGAGATTAGAGACACTTATACTCCTAATAGGGTATCTCCTGACTACATGAGGTTAACATTATTTGTCTTTTCTTTGTTAGGGGAAACTAAGAGGTGGTTGAAGTTGAAACAACCAAATTCAATCACTTCATGAAATGATTTAACTCGCAAGTTTCTTATTAGGTTCTTTCCTTCTGGGAAGACAGCTAAGTTGAGGGCTGGAATTTTAAGCTTTAAGAAAAAATCTAGAGAAAATTTGTACTAATTTTGGGACAGATTTAAATCTTTACTCATTAGTTGTCCTCACCATCATCAAGTTAATGAGGTGTTGGTTCATACCTTCGTAGAGGGGTTAGAACTCAACATCAAAATTCTTCTTGATTCTGCTGCAGGTGGATAGGCATTGGGAAAAACTTATGATGAGCTATATACATTTCTTAATCGCATATCTTAGAGAAATCCTGAGTGGAATGGAGGAAATTCTAGACCCGTGGTTCAAAAACAAGCAGGCA
This sequence comes from Solanum dulcamara, assembly GCF_947179165.1. Taxonomy (NCBI): domain Eukaryota; kingdom Viridiplantae; phylum Streptophyta; class Magnoliopsida; order Solanales; family Solanaceae; genus Solanum; species Solanum dulcamara. Next base: position 50,825,626 of record NC_077241.1, read on the forward strand.
TATTGGAAATTGATGTGGTGATGCATTGAGTGCACAAATTACAGCAAAGCAAAACATGATGATAACGCATTTCAACATTTTAGCAAAAGGACAACAACAAGCTTCAGTGAATATAGTTCAATAATAACACATGTGGTGCGAGGTGTGTTGCAATAGTGAACATATGGCAGAATACTGTGAAGCTAATTCTGAGTCGGTGAATTTTGTAGGAAATGTACCTAAGGGTGGAGGTAATCAGAATTATGGAAATACTTACAACCCAAATTGGAGAAACCATCCGAATTTCTCATGGGTGGAAATCAGCAAAACAAACACCAAAGGCAAGCACAATTTAGACCACAAGGGTGCAGAAAATAGTACAATAATCAAGGACACGGTCTGTATAGACCACAAGGAGGAGGCCAACACTATAACCAGTAAGACCAGAGTAACCAACAATCAAGAAGTGCAGGAAACATGAGTGTGGAAGACATGCTCAAAAAACTCATGAATGACCAAGCTAAGCTAGCTACAGACATGTGTCAATATCAAATCACTACCAAAAAGTTAGAAAAACAGGTGGGACAACTAGCTAGTCCACATAATTTGCGCTCGCAAGGTGTTTTACCAGGTAATGCTGATCCAAACCTCAAGAAGGTAAATGCTGTGAGCACTTGTAGTGGACAAGCATTAGTTGAGCTAGCACTACAAAGTAAAGGTAGTGAAGGTAAAGGTAAAGCTATGAAAATTGAAGCTCGTGAATCTAGGCAACCATAGACAGAGCAAGAGCAAAAAAATAAAACCACCTCCCCCATTCCCATAAAAATTTAAAAAAGAAGAAAGAGGAGGAATGTTTTGAAAAATTCATAGACATGCTTAAGCAGGTACAAATTAACTTACCTTTGATTGATGTGTTGCAGGGAATTCCAAAATATGCCAAGTTTGTCAAACATATTATAGCCAACAAGAGCAAGTTAGATGAATTTGAAATATTGGCACTCACTGAAGAGTGTAGTTTAAGAATCTTGAAAAAAGTTAAGCTTCCATCTAAACAAAAAGATCTAGGTAGTTTTACAGTAAAAGTAACTATTGGTAAGTAAAGTAATACAGAGGTCTCTGTGATCTAAGTGCTAGTATAAACTTGATGCCTAGATCTATGCTTAAGAAATTGGGTTTGGGAGAACTTAAAGCAACCACCATTTTGTTATAGTTAGCTGATCATTCAGTAGCTAGACCTGATGGTATTATTGAGGATGTGTTAGTTCAAGTGGGATCCCTCTTCTTTTATGTTGATTTTGTCGTATTAGATTTTGAGCCTGACCTTGATGTTCCTTTTATCTTGGGGCATTCATTCTTAGAAATAGGTGGTACACTTATTGATGTGGCTGCAGATAGATTGACTATGAGAGCACATGATAAAGTGGAGGTGTTCGATGTATGTCAGGCACTGAAGTTGCCTGGAGTCTATGAAGAGTTTTCTGCTATAACTGTCATCGATGAGGAAGTCTCAGCTCAATGTATTTTTGCAAAAGATCCTTTATAAAGAGTTGTGATAGGTCAAGATATTGAAGAGGACATGGAAGCTAAAGAGTTAGCTAGTGTACTTGATATGCCAAATGTCAGTATGTGGAAAAAAAATGTGGAACCTTTGAACAGAGAATTGGGTCCTTCACCCAAGCCATCTTTGGAAGAAGCTCCTAACTTAGTGTTGAAGCAATTGCTAGAATATATCAGGTATGCTTTTCTTGGAGTAAATAATACCTTACCTGTAATTCTTTTATCTGCTTTGTCTGGGGCGCAGGTCACAACAGCACTTGAGGTATTAAAAAGGCACAATAAGGCAATTGGATGGCAAATGGCTGATCTTTATGGTATTAGCTCCGCTTTGTACATGCATAGAATTGTCATGGAAGAAGGAAATAAAGCTAGTGCACTACCAAAATGCCGGTTGAACCCTATCATAAAAGAAGTGGCGAAGAAAGAGATAATTAAGTGGCTAGATGCAGGCATAATATATCCAATCTCTGACAGTAAGTGGGTAAGCCCAGTTCAGTATGTACAAGATAAAAAGGGAATGACTGTGGTGACTTTTGAGAAGAATGAGTTAATCCCCACAAGAATAGTAACTAGATGGCGTATATGCATGGACTACATAAAGTTGAATAATTCCACAAGGAAGGATCACTACCGTGTACCATTTATTGACCAAATGCTTGACAAGTTAGCAGACCAAGAATACTATTATTTCTTGGATGGGTATTCGGGGTACAACGATTACCATTGCATTGTAGGACTAGGAAAAGACAACGTTCACATGCCTGTATAGGACATATACGTTTAAGCGTATGCCATTTGATCTTTGCAATGCTCCCACCACTTTTTAGAGTTGTATGATCGCTATATTTCATAATATGATGGAAGAGTTTGTAGAGATTTTTATGGGTGACTTTTCAGTTTTTGGAGAGACTTTTGATCTTTGTTTGCAAAATCTAGAAAAAGTACTAGCAAGGTGTAAGAAAGCAAATCTCGTCTTAACTAGGGAGAAATGTTATTTCTTGGTAAAGGATGGTATTTTGTTGGAGCACAAAGTTTCAAAAGATGGTTTGGAGGTAGAAAAAGTTAAATTGAAGTGACTGAGAACCTTTCACCACCAGTTTCAGTGAAAGGTGTCCGTAGTTTTCCAGGTCATGCTGGATTCTATCGACGATTCGTTAAAGATTTTTCAAAGATTGCAAGACCCATGTGCAGCTATTTATAAAAGGAAGCAAAATTTATTTTTGATGATAAATATTTGCAGGCCTTTGAACTCTTAAAGAAGAAGCTAATTGAAGCCCCCATCCTGATAGCTCGTAACTGGGAGCTACCTTTTGTGCTGATGTGCGATGCAAGTGACGCAGCAGTGGGAGCAGTTCTAGGTCAAAGAAAAGAGAAGATCTTCCACTCTATTTATTATGCAAGCAAGACTCTTGACTCGGTGCAGGCCAACTATATAGTCACTAAGAAGGAGATGCTAGTGATGGTTTATGCATTCGACAAGTTTAGATCCTATCTGATAGGTACTAAAGTAATTGTTTACACTGACCATGCATGTCTTAGGTATCTATTAATCAAGAAATATGCAAAGCCACAACTCATAAGATGGATCCTATTGCTACAAGAATTTGACATCGAGATCAAAGATCGCAAAAGCTGTGAGAATCAAGTTGCCGATCACCTTTCCAGGTTAGAGAGTTCGACACATGTTGGGGAACAAATGTAGATCAAAGAAGAATTCCTTAATAAGAAACTGCTAGCTCTTGAAGTGAATGAATTGTCTTGGTACACCGACATAGTCAATTACCTGGTGAGTGGGGTGTTTTTCCCTAATTCAACCTCAAAAAAGAAGAAAAAGTTGATATATGAGGCTTGTTTCTACATATGGGATGAGCCTTACTTATTCAAGCAGGGAATAGTCCAAATGGTAAGAAGTTGTGCGCTAGAAATCTAGGTGCACCAAGTGTTAGATAGTTTCCACTCATCACCATATGGTGGTCATCACGAAGGAGAACACACTGTGCATAAGGTACTTCAATATGGTTTGTTTTGGCCTACATTGTTTAAAGATGATGTAGGGTATGTGAAGAGCTGCGACCAATACCAACAAATGGGCACCATCTCAAGAAGACACGAAATGCCATTGAGATACATACTGGAAGTCAAATTTTTTGATGTATGGGGCATGGACTTCATGAGTCTGTTACTATCATCTTATGGAAACTAGTATATATTAGTGGAAGTAGATTACGTGTCCAAGTGGGTTGAGGCCATAACTCTTCCCACTAATGACTCAAAAGTGATGACCAAGTTTCTCAAGAATCACATCTTCACTCGATTTGGCACGCCTAGAGCAATTATCAGTGATGGAGGATCTTACTTCATATATCAAACAGTGAAGAATCTCTTGGCTAAGTATGGGGAGAGTCATAAAGTAGCCATAACATATCATTCGCAAACCAGTGGGCAGATCAAGGTATCCAACAGAGAAGTAAAACATATATTACAAAAGACTATGAATGCACAAACGAAATATTGGTTAGAGAAGTTAGATGAAGTATTTTAGGCATACTAAATGGCATACAAAACACCCATCGAGACCTTTCCATATCATATGGTATTTGGTAAAGAATGCCACTTACCGGTTGAGCTAGAGCATCAAGCCTATTGGGCAATCAAGAAGATGAATCTCGACCCTGAGTTAGCAGGGAGAAAGCAGTTAGATGAATTGCATGAGTTGGAGGAGTTTAGGCTCTGGGCCTATGAAAATGCCAAGCTGTATAAGGAGAAAACAAAGCGATGTCATGATAAGCACATCATCACTCGCACTTTCAAACCACCACAAAAGGTACTTCTTTTTAACTCTAGACTCAAACTTTTTCTAAGAAAGTTAAGATCCAAGTGGAATGGTCCTTTCAAAGTGGTATGTATGACACCTCATGGATCTGTGGAACTGTCATGCTCCGAGAAGGTACCCAAGGTGTGGCCGACACTCAGAAACCATCTCTGGCCTCCAAGAGAACCACTTGGTCTCATCACTCATTTGCTCATCAACGAAAGACTTAAGTGAAAATAAGAATACTTATGTAGGCTCGCCATCATCAACATCAAAGGAAATAAATAATCATTAAAAAAAGTAGTTTTAAAGGAGAACTACTCTAATTACATCATCAAACTTTGTCTATGAAGCCTCTAACACTATCAGATGGTGCCAATGACATGTCTATTGCTACCTCAAAAGAAACATAATACTAAATAATAAGGACTCACCAAATAGTTGGAAAGTAATGATCTTCAATGATGCGCCTATTGAGGATCTCTAACACCTGTATCTGCATCATAAAATGATGCAAGTCGAATGACGTCAGTATATAAAATGTACGAGTATATAAAATGATAGGAAAGTAAGGACAGATATCAAGAAACTTCTTTTTGGAAGACTCAGCTCAAAACTCAACATCATTTCAACATCAATATGTAATACAAGTTTAAAAATAATAATAATAAGTAATACTTACTCATTTGAGAGTTTCTCTAACCGACAACCATCAATTATGAGGTAGTGATGATACAACGAAGCGATGTCGTTGCCATATCCATCCAATACCTTGCCAGAGTAAAGGACATCACCATCTTGGATCCAATCATCACGGTCCTCTTTTTGGAATTTAAGAGGTATAGCCTCCATCCTACGCTGGCTACGTAGTTCTGGGTTTGAGTCAATTAAACTCTTACCCAACTTGGTTCTCAATACTACTCACAAAATATGAGATCATATTAACATCATCATATAGTCTTGTTGGAATTTTATTTCAAATATCAAACTCATCTCATTACCTCTTAATCAATCATTACACTTCAAAACATAATTTATATCTCATCAAAACATCTTACTCAAAACATCATTTAAATTCAATTCTTTTGCTCTTTCAAAATTCAATAAAATACATATATATTATTAATTCAAATTACTTTTTTTGTCAATGAATATTAAAAGCCAACATCTTTTCTCAAAATACGCATAAAAATATTCATGATCATCGAATCAATTAGGGTTCATGGGAAGATAGCCACAAACAATAATTCTAATAATATGATAGATAATAATAATAATAATATTAATGCATAAATATATCTAACTCAATAGAAGAATAATTAATTCATTCAGAATTCAAGATTAGGGTAAAACTCAACTATAACTCAATTATGATGAATTTAACTATTGGACGCATGAATGAACTCAATCCAATGCTATGAATAGCCTTACATACCTGGAATTCGAAGCTTTAATCCAAATTGAAGAAATCAATGAACACTCTTGAACCCCTAGCCTTTTCTTCTTGACGGAGTATTTTGGTGTACTATCCGGAGTATAAGAATTATCGGAATATTATTTCTACACTACTAAAAACTAAAACTATATTTGAGAATGAGTAAAGAAGTGTATAGAGAGAAAAATTACTGGAGAAAGCTTGATGAATAAAATAAGGAAATAAGGTGAGTATTTATAGGTGTGGAGGAGGGACCTAATAATAAATAAAAATAATTACAAACGATGATCTTGAAAATTCAATGGAGGATTGTGATGTCATGGGTGATCTTAAATGGAGGACTATTGATGTCATGGGTGATGTCAAATGGATCTTGATCTTTTCATTGTTGGTGAGATGAACCTTCTTTTAACGGAATACCTTGTTTTGGAGCTGCGTTTGAATGAGATAACTTCCTAATTAGGATTTGGTGTCTCATGTGAATTATATATCTAGAGGTATACTTTCATTTCGTTCATGAATAAATCGATTTGGAGCAACCTACTGTGAGATATGAGTTTTCTTCTACAAACACTCCATTTCTTCACAACACCATATCTTGCAAAAATTAATTTATTTGACCTATTTATTCTCCGTGTCTGAAGATATGTTCTTCATGAAAGTTGTAGGTAATGACGTTGGGGTTATTTAAAAATTTAAATCACCTAATTTAGACTAACTTATGAAAAGTTATGCCCTAAATACATAAGTAGTATCATTTTTATCGAGAATTGAAACACCACATACAACATTTTAGGGGGTATTACAATATCTGCCCCTTGGGATCATTCATCCTCGAATGAAGATGAAACTAGGGGACATGAATAACGAATATCATCAAGACATTAATTTCTTAAAAACTCTGATACTCAAATGCTCAAAGAACACATACTCAAATAGTCAATGACTCAAACTCAATAATACATATCGACTCAAAGGTAGAAGTAAGAAATATTACCTTAAACATCATCCTCAAAAGGCACGAATAGATGAGGATATTTAGCCTTCATATCTTCTTCAGCTTCCCATGTAACCTCTTTAACAAATTAATTTTGCCATACGACTTTGACAGATGCCACTTCCTTAGTTCTTAATTTGCGAACTTGACGATCAAGAATCTGGACTGAAATCTCTTCATAACTCAAACTTTATTTCACCCTAATGCTCTTAATCAGGACAACAAGTGAAGGATCTCCCAAACACTTTTTAAGTATAAAGATATGAAATATGGGATAAATAATTGCTAATTCTGGGGGAGACTCTAATTCATAGGCTACGTTACCAACCCTCTTCATAATTTGATAATGACCAATATAGCGGGGACTAAGCTTCCCTTTTTTTCCAAATCTCATCACACCCTTCATGGGTTAAACTTTCAAGTATATCTAATCATACACTTCAAACTCCAAATATCTCCTCCTAACATCAATGTAGCATTTCTGGTGACTCTGAGCAGTTCTCAACCTTTGTTGGATGGTTTTCACCTTCTCCATCTCTTGGTGAACCAAGTCTGGTCCAATCAACTCAGCTTCACCAACTTTGAACCAACCAATTGGTGATCTACATCTCCTCCCATACAGAGCTTCACAAGGATCCATTTGAATACTCGAATGGAAGCTATTATTGAATGCAAACTCAATAAGAGGTAAATGATCATCCCAATTAACTTTAAAGTCTATGACACAGGCTCTCAACATATCCTCCAAAGTATGTATCGTACGCTCTGCCTGGCCATCTGTCTGTAGATGAAAAGTAGTACTAAGGTTCTCTCTTGAACCCAAACCCTTATGAAATGAATTCCAACACTGACTAATGAATTGAGATCTTTTATCTGAGATGATAGGCGAAGAAATTCCATGCAATCTAACAATCTCTCTAAGATACAGTTTGGCATAATCCTCTGTGGTGTTCGTAGTCTTAACTGGCAAGAAATTAGCCGATTTATTCATCCTATCCACAATCACCCAAATAGAGTCATTTATTTGCGGGTTCATGGTAAACCGACAATAAAGTCCCTGTTGATTATCTCCCACTTCCATTCTGGGATCTCTATATTTTGAGCCACTCTATAAGGCCTTTGGTGCTCAACTTTACCTTGTTGGCAGTTTGGGTACTTGGACACAAACTTTGCTATATCTCTCTTCATTCCACTCCACCAGTATACTTCTCTCAAGTCATGATACATCTTTGTCAAACCTAGATGGGTAGAATACCTGGAATTATAGGTTCTTCCATGATTCTCTCTCAAATACCATCAATACTTGGAATACATAATCTTCATTGATATCTCAATACTCTATCTCCCCCTTTGGCAAAGCCATTACCTTCTGCTTGTGAACCTCGTCTTTTAGTTGAAGGAGAATGGGGTCCTGATCTTGCTTCCCTTTAACCTCTACAACTAGAGATGATTCAGCTTTATTTTGGACTATTGTAACACCCTCACTAGAGTCAATAAGTTGAACTCCCAAATGTGCAAGTCTATGCACTTCCTTTGACAACTCCTTTTCCTCTTCCACATGGGCTGTACTCTCCATGGATAAACTTCTTAAAGCATCGGCAACTACGTTTTCTTTACCTGGGTGGTAGAGAATGCTCATGTCATAACCCTAGAGCAACTCTAGCCATCTCCTCTGCCTCAAGTTCAGCTCATTTTGACTGAATACATACTGTAAGCTTTTGTGGTACGTGAATACATCCATATGTATACCATAAATATAGTGATGCCAGATCTTTAGAGGAAATATCACAGCTGCTAACTCAAGGTCATGAGTGGGGTAGTTCCTCTTATGGGTCTTAAGCTGTCTGGAAGCATAGGTAATGACCTTACCTCTCTGCATCAACACACATCCCAACCAAACTCTAGAAGCATCATAATAGATTGCAAAACCATCCATTCTCTTGGGTAGGGAAAATAGTGGAAAAGTAGTTAATCTAGCTTTCAACTCTTGAAAGCTTTTCTCACAAGCATTAGACCATTGAAACTTAGCCTTTTTCTGAGTCAGCTTAGTCAATAGTGAGGATATGGATGAAAATCCTATAACAAACCTTCTGTAGTAACTAGCCAAACCCAAGAAATTCCTTATGTCAGTTGGAGAGGTGGGTCTGTTTCAGTTCTGAACTACCTCAATCTTTTGAGTATCAACTCAAATTCTATCACCAGATATAATATGTCCTAGGAATGCTATAGACGAAAGCCAAAACTCACACTTTGAAAACTTAGCATACAAGTCTCTCTCCTTGAGAGTTTGAAGGACAATCCTAAGATGGTAGCATGCTCACTCTTACTTGTAGAGTAGACCAAAATATCATCGATGAAGACAATCACAAACGTATCCAGGTATGGCTTGAATACCCAGTTTATGAGGTCCATAAAAGCTACAGGAGCATTTGTCAATCCAAAGGACATAACAAGAAACTTAAAATAACCATAACGGGTTAAGAAAGTTATCTTCAGAATGTCACATTCTCTCACTTTCAACTGATGATAGCTTGATCTGAGGTCTATCTTAGAGAAGCATGTGGTACCCTGAAGTTGGTCAAATAAATCATCTATCCTAAGGAGAGAATACTTGTTCTTTATGGTGACCTTGTTTAGTTGGCAGTAAACAATGCACATTCTAAGGGACCCATCTTTCTTTCGTACGAATAGGAAAGAAGCGCCCCAAGGTGAGACACTTGGCCTAATAAATTCCTTATCCAAGAGGTCTTTCAGCTGTTCTTTCAACTCTTTCAACTCAATGGGAGACATCCTATAAGGAGTAATGGAGATAGGTTGTGTATTAGGAAGGATATCAATATCAAAGTCTATCTCTCTATCAGGAGGGATTCTGGGTAGATCCTTAGGAAAGACTTCAGGAAACTCACTCATAATAGGAACTGACTCAAGATATGGAGCCTGATCATTAATATTTTTAACTTGGACTATATGATATATGCATTTGTCACGACCCAATTTCTTAGGTCATGATAGATAACCCTCTAGTAGGTAAGCCAACCCGTCAACCCGGAACTTTAAGTAATGGGTTTGAGGATAGAAACTAACTAAGAGTATCAAATTGTAAAAATAAATAGAATAAATAAGCGGAAGTAAACCAAAATATGTTTTAAATAACTAAAAATCCCTCCCAGAACCTGGAAGTCACAAGTATAGAGCTGCTACAAAATAAAATACGAGTACAAGTCCCGAAAGTGGACCAAAAATATATATAACAACTGGCTAGTCTTAGAAGGCAAAAGATGGGCCATCCATACTGAAGGAGACATGAATGATCCAAAAATGTCAAGTACTCACTCTAGTCTTCGAAGTTGACTGCAACAGGCTCGATTTATCCACGACGATAGCTGGTGCTCGATCCTGCATCACAAAAGTAGATGCAGAGTGTAGTATGAGTACCAAGACAATAGGTACCCAGTAGGCATCATAGGCCGACTGAGCAGAAAAGGTAAAAACAATATAAAATAGGAGAATAGCCTAAATAGGAGTCAACATAAACATCAAAAGGGGAAAAAGTACTACCTATGAGAACTACAACTAACTATACCCAACTGGGCCCCCATAAGCCCAGCTGGGATACTCGTGCGCAAGTTAAATAAAAACCCGGACAAACCCCTATAAGCCCGCCGAGTATATAGAATAGCTACAACTACCAAGGCTAGGAATCAAGAATCTGTGATGTTAGGAGCCGAAGTACTATATCATTTCCAAACCCAGAAACTCTAAGAGTCAATCGATCTAGTGGTGACTTAGGGGTTGAGGCCGGCATTAGGACCCAGATGCTCACCCGAATGTTCAAAGTGGCCAAGGCCGGGACTGGGTATCCGGATGCTTGCCATAATACATAAGTGCGATCGAGGCCAATATTGGGTACCCGAATGCTCGCCGTAATATATCAGTATAATCGAGGACGAGACTAGGTACCCGGATGCTCGTCATACTAGCAAGTCGGTAGAGGCCGGGGCTGAGTACCCAGATGCTCCCCAATAATTCAGAACGGAGGCTGGGACTTGATACCTGGATGCTCACAGATAATTTATCCCATGATTCCAAACATTCTACTCCCCAACTAAAATACAACAGTACCAAAAAAAATCTTTTTCCAAACGAGTCAACCGATATGCCGCCAAAGCTGGAACCAGAGCCAAAGTCAACGATCATGAAATCTAATATTGCCGATGCATTAAAAGTCACGATTTTATTAATTTATTGATGAAGATATTTTTAAGAGCAAGGGTAACTCCTAACTAAGGCCAAACTACCAAGCACTAGCCCGCTATACCATTCTACAAGGATCTAAGTCCACCGGAGCGACGCCGGGACATCTAAAACAAGTTTAAATCCTATACTAAGGCCAACATACACCACAGTATTAACTACATGCTCATTCAACTATCCTTATAATACTAACAAATAACGACAAGATACACATGCTTCTAAATATCCAAAAACCCGATAATAAGCCTAAAGCATAATTTCTAACACCTAAGATATACAATCAAACTACCCAACCCAAATTCCAACTATTTCAACATGCTTTCACACATTCCAGCTCAATCTAAAGAAAGGTAAACCGTAGCCTACCTGTAGGCTAAACACACGGGCTTTAAATTACTGTGCCGAAGCTTTTCCTTTTCGAACTACCTCGGAATGTTTCCAAGCTGTCAAAAATAGAACCACTACGTCAATACAGTCATTTAGACACTAATTTCATAATTTTTGGAGATGGACCAATTTTGGAGTCTAAAAAAAAATGTGGGACCCACATATGAAATTCTGGATTTGACCCCCAAAATAGGTTCTAAATGTCACCCCAAGCTCACAAATCATATTTATAACACAATTCGGGGTAGAAAATTATGCAAGACGATCAAATAATCAATTCCCACATTTTTAAACTAAGAAAACAAACAAAGTAGTCTCTTTACACGTCGATTTCTCAAACACAAAAATCTGTCAATCAAAAAAAATTACACCATGACGTTTCTTGTGAAACCCCCGACAATGTAACCTCAAAAATCACTCAAAACGGAGTTATATTGACCAAGATACACTCTTCCAAAATTCCACGAAATTTCATTTCGAAAATAACTAAATCAGTAACTAAAATTGCATTTTTACCTCAAATGAAGCTTTTTCTCACGTTTTTGAGATTATTAAGAGCTTCATCACGAAATTCTCTTGAATTTAGACCCTTGAATAACCAAAATTGGGTTTATATAGGTCAAGAAACAATTACTCAAAGTTCTTCAAAAACTCAATCCGAAAATGGACACAGCTGCAATTAAAATCATGATTTTTACCTGAATCGAATGCTCCAAATCAGTTTTCAATCACTCCAATGCGTTCTCCACGAAAAACCTCACAATTTTGCCTTTTGAATCACCCAATTTGGAGCCCTAATCCTCAAGTTATGGGGTTTTAAAGTTGGAGGAAATATCCCCAAAACAAGGGCTGCTGCTGCTGTCTTTTTGCAGATTTTGGAAAATTCCAAAATCTCCGACGGGGTGCTCGGGATTCGTTCGGAATCCGATAAAAATAAACCACATATGATAACCCACTAAATTTGACGTTCTGGACTCAATGAAGATTTCAGAATTCCCATACGAGATTATTTTAATAAAAAGTGAGTCCCACATCCGAGAGCCATTTTAAGCCATATTCCTCAACGGGCCTCGATATTAGTCCGGAAGCCTTGAAAAGAGAATCAACATTCCAAAACTAATCGCACTGTCAGAATTTTCATTCGAGCACGTTTTCCAAGAATGTTGACCAAAGTCAACCATAGGCTAATTTTCAAAGTCAAAAGCGCCAAATGGCCCCAAACTCGTATCGATTGACTCGATAGTCATTTCGACAGCGCTACTAGCCTAATTTGATCATTCCGAAGCTGATGGAACCATCAGAATTTGAATTCGAGATCTCGCTGATCCAAAATTTGAAAAGTCGCAACTAAACCAATTTAGGCCTTCAAAATACCGAAATGGACTCGGGACCTCTAAAAATTCAACCAACACTTCTTCTAGACCGAAAATCATCTCTCAAATTTGACGGAGTCATCGGAATTCCATTCCGAGCATCGAAACTCCAAAAGTTGACCAAAGTCAAACCTTGGCTTAAAGTTCCTCAAATTCTCAACTCAAGGCCTCAAATCTTTGTTACAACTCCAAAACTGATTTCATAATGTCTCCCAACCCAATTTTGATATTTCATAGCTGGTGGAATCGACGGAATTCTATTCCAAGACCCGTAGCTTCAATTGACGTCAAATACCACTTTTTAATACTTAAAGCTTATGAAACTCAAAATTTCCAAAGATTTAAATTTTTATAGGATTTTCTAAAAATCAACACCCGGTAATAATCAAAAACAACTCGGGGCATCTAAAGGAAGGGGTAGAATGGTTATTTTACAAAAATTCCAAAAATGACCTTCAGGGTCATTACAGCATCCCTTAAAGATTAACTTTCTGGCCTTAAGATAGGAAATAAATTTACCCCTAGGCACGACAAAACTCCCCTTCCACTCTAAGATAGGGTCATTTGGAAATTGAAACTTGACAATTAGGGTTCTATAATAAACTGAGCATAACAAGCATAAAGCTAGTCCATGCCAAGAATCACATTAAAATCAACCATGTCCAACTCAACTAAGTCAGCAGTGGTATCCTTGTGATAGATTGAGACAGTATAATCCCTATAGACCCTCTGAGCTAAGATAGACTCATCAATAGGAGTAGACATGCTGAAAGGCTCAAGAAGGCACTCAAGAAGGATCTTAAATTTACTAGCTAAGTAAGGAGTCACAAAATATAACGTAGCATCCGGATCAAGTAATGCATACACATCAAAAGAAAGGACTCAGAGCATACTAGTAACAACATCGCGTGTATTCTCTTGGTCTTGGCGACTACCCATACCATACAGATGGTTTGTTCCCCCTGCCTGCACCTGAAGTTATACCTCTCTAATTACCTCTATTCTGCGATGCTGCAGAACGAAACTGAGCTCTACTACCTCTTTCTCCTTGTCTCTTTAAAGGACACTCATTATGGAAGTGACCTATCTTTCCACTTCCGTAGCAAGCATTTCTGCCCTCATGAAACTCTTCCAAATAGAGCTTCTCACATCTAGCACATGGTGGCTTTCCTCTAGAATCTTAAGCCACACTTACCTGGACTGAAAACCCTGAGCTCAAAAGTTTTGGTGACTCAGCGATCTCTGATCATACATGACAGTAGGTGTAAAAGCATTTATTGAGGAAGGTGCATAATTATAAGACCTCTTCTGAAAGAAGGACTTGTTACCCTTCCCTTGCTTCTGCTCATTCTCATTCCCAACAAACTTAGCTTTCTTGCTTAAGTGTTTATCTTGGTCCTTTTTCTTATTATCCTCAACCTACCGAGCATACACCATCAATCTAGAAAAATACATGTCAGAAATCATTAGCATTGCCTTATATTCTTTCTTTACATGTTTGCCCGGCTTGAGACAAACTTTCTCATCTTAGCCCTCATATGAGGAATCATTTCTGGGGAATATTTGTACAAGTGAATAAACTTTAAACTATATTCCTTCATAGTCATGCTCTCTTGCTTAAGGTTCTCAAATACCTCAAATGTTTCTTCCCGTAGCTCTTGGGGAAATAAGTGGTCAAAGAAGGCGCTTTCAAACTTATCCCAAACTACAGGTCCAATATACTTACCACGACTCTGCTTTTAATAGTCATACCACACGTTTGCCACATCCTTGAGATGGTAAGAAACCAACTTAACATCCTTAACCTCGGTAGTATGCATCGCTTTTAAGATCTTTCACATCTCATCAATGAAATTTTGAGGATCCTCCTCAACCTTAGACCCTTTGAAGACTGGTGGGTTTATCCTTAAAATATTTCTAATCCTTGTGGTGGAAGAAGTCTCTTGAGAGCTAGAGCTAGGAGATGGTGAACTATGGTTACCCATCTGGGCAGCTACCAATTGATTGAGCATGGTAATAGCTCCCATTAATTCTACCTCCAAAGTAGAAGTGGTCTAAATAGTAGGTATTTGAGGTACCTAAGTAGAACTTGCAGGTCAGCCCCTAGTTCTCGGTAGAGGCACCTCTGACTGTGGAATCTTAGTGCTGGTAGCGTTCCTCTGACTGGCTATATGTTTAGGAGGCATGGTCTACAACATGTAAATGCACAAATTAGAAAGGAAGTTTTATAGAGTTAAACTTTATCGCACGAACTCAGATTATGTAGGAAGTGAAACAATTCCTAATATTCTATAGCCTCCTGATTATAAGTGTGGTGTACGACACACCCATAAGGAAGAATCTACTAGACATGGCTTCATATACATCTTAGGACTCTTAAACTCTGTGCTCTGATACCAAGTTTGTCACGCTCCGAGAGGATACCCTAGGCATGACAGACACTCAGAAACCATCTCTATCCTCTAAGAAAACCACTTGATCTCATCTTTCATTTGTTCATTAGAGAAAGACTTAAGTGAAAATAAGAATATTTATGTGGGCTCGCTATTATTAATATCAAAGGAAATGAATAATCATTAGAAGAAGTAGTTTCAAAGGAGAACTACTCCAATTATATCATCCAACTTTGTCTATAAAGCCTCTAATACTATCAGATAGTGCCGATGACATATTCATGGCTATCTCAAAATAAACATGATACTCAACAATAATAAAATGATAAAGAGGTCCTCCAAATACAATAAGGACTCACCAAATAGCCAAAAAATAATAATCTTCAATGATGCACCTGTTGAGGATCTCTAACACCTGTATTTGCATCATAAAATAATGCATGTCGAATGACGTCAGCATATGAAATATATGAGTATGTAAAATGGCAAGAAAGTAAGGACATATATCAAGAAACTCCTCTTAGGAAGACTCAGATCAAAACTCAACATTATCTCAACATCAATATGTAATGCAAGTTTAAAATAATAATAATAAGCAATGCTTACTCAATTGAGAGTTTCTCTAATCGGCAACCATCACTTATGAGTTAGTGATAATACAACGAATCAATGTCGTTGCCATATCCATCCAATACCTTTCCAGGGTAAAGGATATCACCATTTTGGATCCAATCATCAAAGTCCTCTTTTTGGGACTTAAGCAGTATAGCCTCTATCCTACGCTGGCTACGTATTTCTGGGGTATGAGTCAATTAAACTCTTATCCAACTCGATGCTCAATACTACCCCCAAAATATGTGCTCATATTATAATCATCATCTAGTCTTATGAGAATTTTATTTAAAACATCAAACTCATCACATTACCTCTTCATCAATCATTATACTTCAAAATATCATTTACATCTCAATTCTTTTGCTTTTTTAAAAGTCAATAAAATACATATATCCAACTCAATAGAACAAGAATTAATTCATTTAGAATTCAAGATTAGCATAAAACTCAATTACGATAAATTTAAATATTAGGCGCATGAAAGAACTCAATCCAATGCTATGAATAACCTTACATAACTGAAATCCGAAGCTTTCTCCGAATTGAAGAACTCAATGAACACTCTTGAATCGCTAGCCTTTTCTCCTCGTCGGAGCATTTTGGTATACTACCCAGAGTATAAGAATCACCAGAATAGTATTTCTACACTATTAAAAATTAAAACTACATTGGACCCGATGTTGAGCCTCTCATAGCCTAGTACCGGTGAGCTAGGCAAGCGCATACTACTAATCGGTTATTTGGCCTGATCGAGCAACCTTGGGTTTCCGAAATAGTGTAAAAAGAAGTGCTTCGAATCGCTATTGATATGATGCGGAGCTGATTTGCTAAATTGTGCTTTTTCAATCTATTTTCACTTATATTTCAGAATGAGTAAAGAAGTGTATAGAGAGAAAAGTTGCTTGAGAAAACTTGATAAATAAAATGAGGAAATAAAGTGGGTATTTATAGGTGTGGAGGAGGGACCTAACAATAAATAAAAATAGTTACGAAGGATGCTCTTGAAAATTCAATGGAGGATTGTGATGTCATGGATGATGTTTAATGGAGGACTATTGATGTCATGGGTATGTCAAATGGATCTAGATCTTTCCATGATTGGTGAGATGAACCTTATTTTAGAGGAATACCCTTTTTCGAAGCTGTGTTTGAACAAGATAACTTCCTAATTAGAATTTGGTGCCTCATATGAATTGTAGATCTAGAGGTCTAATTTTATGTCGTTCAAGAATTAATCAATTCAGAGTAGCCTAATGTGAGATATGATTTTTCTTCTACAAATACTCTATTTCATCACAACACTATGCCATGTAAAAATTAATTTATTTGACCTACTTATCCTCTGAATATTAGGATATGGTCCCACAAAAGTTGTAGGTAATGACATTGGGGTTATTCAAAAATTTAAAGTACCTAATAATTTGGACTATCCTATGAAATATTATGTCCAAAATACAAAAGCAATATCATTTTTATCGAGAATTGAAATACCACATACAACATTTTAGGGGGTGTTACAGGAAATGTGGAATGCATAAAAAATATCCACACTTCTAGTTAATGGGTAAAGAGTCAAGCACTACTTTTGTAATGACTTGGATTGTGAAGGGGAAGATGTAGAGCTTCAAGACAAAAGATGAACGCGTTAAGTTGTGCCATGACAGTAAATAAGGCGCTGTGCGTGAGGCAACCCATAAAGTATTGTAAAATATATATTTTTTATTAGAGTTATAATGAATTTCATTTTGTTTCATTGTATAAGTTAGTTTATAAAATAAAAGAAAATAAAAAGAGAATTCAGACGAAGCCTAAACAGAGAGGTGCATGATAGGTCCGCATCACAGACCTGTTCTATCTTAGCTCAAATTTTCTGAGGTATTTTTTTCAATCAATTTTAGTGAAAAATAAGTTTTAAGTAAGGTGCGCGCCAGGTCCACATCGCGTACTTGGTTAATTTCAGTACAAAATGCAATTTTGGAATTTTGGGTCACTAAACAGTAAGGTCTGCGTCAAGTCCGCATTGCGTACCTGAGACATTTTTTAGGATTTTTCATTAAAAAGATGGGTTTAACCCATTTTTAATGGGTTCACTCGATGAAATTAGTGTAAAACCCCGAAAAAGACTCATTCACCTTCAATTTTCAACTCTAAACCATTTCCTTTCTCTCTTCAACTCTCAAAATTTTCTTCTAAGGCAAAATTCTGTGACACACTCAACAATTCCAAGAAAATTTCTTTTGGGTTTATTCTTCACACCAACAAGGTATGTGTTTTTGAACTATTTTTTTGACATAAATGGTTGAAATCTACATAAGTAAGCTCTTGGTTTTTAAGTTTTGACTCAATATCATTGATTTTCATGGTTCTTAAATTGAAATACTTATTGGGTGTGTCAAGTTGCTTAGGAATTACTTGTTGTGATTAACTTTTTATGGGTTAAGTTCTTGTAACCGAACCCTACTTTTGATGATTATAAGAAATTAGATGTTGTGATTGTTATGATAATGTGTGTTGAATTCTTGAGTAAACATGTATAAAGTAATTTGTTGAAGTTGGTTTGAGTTGCGAAAATAGTGGGAAGTGAAGTTATATTGTTCAAATTCTTGGCCTGAAAATATGTTTGTAGTAGTGTGGATCTTCTATACATATTTATGATTGAACTTGAATACTATGTTGGGTTAATCATGAGTTTATCTGTGTGCTCTGAAGTTAAGGGTGAAATGACTTGTAGTATTGAATCATGTATGTTGATTTTGGGGGGATATGCTAGATTAAAGGAGGCTATTTTGAATTCATATAGTATTAGACTCACCATGTTGATTATTTGAAGTGTGGGTTGGTTTGTTAGCATGCATGTGCATAGTATTCAAATGAAGGAAAGTCTGAGTACCTTCATATTACTTGCATGCTAATGAAATGATTAAGTTTGGGGTACAGGCCTGAACATCAAATACACATTTAGGTTCTTATATATTGTTTTTTTTGGGTGGCTTATTTGTAGCGAAGATGTCATCCAGTCGAAGGCTAGGAAAAGAACTATCAGGTCCTAAAAGTAGGAAAAGAGAGAGAGGAGAACCCTCTATACCACCTGCCCCACCCATGCCTTAAGGACAATCTCATTGATTTGGCACAAAAATGGTGCACCCAAATAGAAACAACTGGTACAAGTGACACACTGAGTCTCTCTATCTCTCCTATATACCAATAGATGAGGAAAAATTAGCCAAAGACTACCCTAAATAATGCGGAGAATAGAGGAACTAAATATGCACTTTTTGTTCGCTGACCCAAAGTCGTGCAATTTGCACGTGGTAAGGGAATTCTGTGCAAACTATCAACTGGATCAGCACACACATTACATCACAGTCTGAGGGGTTGATGTTCCTCTATCCCTGATGGCAATAAATGAGATATTGGGAACACTAGATCTACCAACAACCTCCTTGAAAGATTTCAACATTCAACTGCCATACAGGGATGTTCGATATACTTTGTGTAGGACTAGATCGACTACAAAGTGGGTATGTCATAGTCTTTGGGGATACCACAACACATTCCCATGCGTCTTTTACAAAGAAGATGTGTGTGGGTGAAGATTATCATGCACAGTCTCATTACAGGCCTCCACTACACAGAATTAATACGGGACAGAGTATGCTTGGTCTATGCCCTTATGAAATGGATAGATGTGAATTTTGGAGCGGTGATAAAATCCACTATCAAGAAATGCAGGGTTCATCGAGGTAGGGGGTTTGCATTCAGAGGCCTCATCATGGATATATGTTAAAGGGCTGGGGTCCCTGAGGAATAACATGATTATATGGCCCCCTTCTCTCAGATTCTTATGATGTCACAAATATGAAAGGGCTAGACTATACTCACGGCCCAGTCCTCACTACCCAGGAGCATGTAAGGCGTGATAATATGATTACAGCCTACATGTTTTGCTTGGAAATAGTTTGATACCACATCGGAGGGCGAGCTTTAACTGAAGAGAAACTCCATGAGGTCAAGAGATAATACCCACTAAAAGAGCATTCTATGGCTATCCTTAGACTGGGATTTGAATTTTATGAGCCCACTGAAGACGACATCCCCACGGATGAGGATACAAGGAGGATCGGCTCAGACGTGGAGTTAGATTTGGAGGCTATAGAGTTTGACCCCCTGGCGGTGGAAGAGCCGGATGCTAGTGGACCAATGGATGAGTAGACAGGAAAGTCTACTAACTTATGCTATTGAGGACAGTGCCCAACTAAGTGTGGGGTGGAGTCTGTTTAATTAAATAATATCTATTTAGTTTTGTTAAGTTTGGTATTTTATTTTATCTGGATTGCTAATTATAGAGTTATGTTGTGTTTTATTTAGATTGGTACTTGTTTATTTAGGTTTATCTTAAATATTGTTTTTTTTATCTTAATCGTTTGACGTCGTTTAAATTTGACGTTGGGTTTCATGGCATTTGTTTTCGGTTCTTTGGCCATGGATAGTCCCCTTGAATCGAATTTTTTTTCTTTCTTTTTAGATATTTGTAATGTACATAAAGTGTTTTGCCAAACTATAGGATTGCATAGGTAGCAGATGAAATGATTGAAAAACATGAAAACTTGACTAACTTGAGACACCTAAGACTCGGTGGTGGTTGAATAATGTTGAATTCATGTGATTGTTGTTGAAATTTCTAAAGTATTATTGTTCTGAAATTAAATATGTACAGCTTGAATAAGGTTAATTGTATAATCCTTGTAGCTTTTGATTGCTAGAATTGCCCTGCGTGTATTAGTGGTGAAAACAAAAGAAGTTTAGAATTTAGGGAAAGAATCTAGACAATTCTTTGGTAACCTCATTTTAAAACCACTTGTTGTACCCACCTTAATGTAAATCCATAGTTAGCCATTTTGAGCCTTTGGCTTGATTCTTTGGTAGCTTAGTTTGAAGCCTATTTCCATTTTTTCTGAGATCATAATTTTGATCCAAGAAGCCAAGCGCTTTGAAAGAGAAAAAGTGGAGAAATGGGGGGTTAACAACCTTGGGTTAATAAGAATAAAAGTATTAGTGCAATTAATTGAAATAAAGTCTTGTGTTAGGGAAGACAAGCTTGTTAAAAGTGAAAAGAACGTCAACTATATTATGATTGAAGTTGTTAAAGAAAAGAAGAATTCCTCTACACAGACAAATGAAGTGAAAGGCTAAGCTAACAAAATAACAAAGTGGTGAGAATAAGGTTATGTAGTACTTGAAAGGAATAAAAAAAATATAGTGTGTTGAAAGTTCTTGGGAACTAAGTCACTATACATGTTCAGATTTCTACCTACCCGTCCCCTAGCTCACATTACAATCTTAAAAAGCCCTAAGTGATCCTTAAGTCTTAGATTCCTTAATAGATCTATTTTTCAGTATTCTAAACACTACCGGGGCTCACCTTCTATAGGCTCTTCGGGACAATACACTAAGGGCAAGCCTATAGTTCATTTTGAGCAACTTGTGATTTCATTTGAAAGAGTGAGCGAAATTTTTTCTTAATACCCATTAACGTAACTGTGAGAGAATGGGTAAATTCTTTCTTGGTGATGGCACATGTTTAATAAAGAAATGGTAATCATACATAAATTTTGATTTAATAAATCATGTAAGTTGTTTCATTACAGAGTCAATTCTCAAGTCTATATAGTGTTGAGTTCAATTGCTTAAAACAAAAATTTGACAAGTGTTTGTAAGATAAGCTAATTGTGCAATCACTGTGGTTAGGTAGAATTGCTTTATATATCATATATTTGTTATTTTAGGAATAAGACTAGGAGTTTGTTCGAGTACTAACAAAGTTCTAAGTGTGGGGTGGTGATCTTGGGTACATTTATGTGCCCAGTAACAAATAAAACCCATAATTCATTGATCAAATTGAGAGAAAATTCCTAAAATTTAGTTCATATTATTGCATTTTTTGTATTGTTGTAACCAACCAATGTGATTAGACACTTTCAGGGCTGATTGGGAAAGAATTAACATTCAAAACATGATCAAATAGAAAGTGGAGCTCAAATGAGAAGTTGGGAACACAATGTGAAGAAAATACACTACAAGGAAGTATGTCCACGTCGCATACTTGGCCTCTAAGATTTGATTCCAAAACATAAAATTTATTCGACAAAACAATGTGGTACGCGCCAGGTCCATGTCGCGGACCTGGTTCTGGATAGCACAAATTCATGCCGACATAGGAAATGAAAAATTACACTGACCTAAATAAAGTCCGCATTGTGGACTTCAGTACATCTACATTAATTTTGCATTGTTGGTGCTATAAATAGCACCTTTATATATTTTATTAAAAAGTAGATCAGATTGTCGGATTGAGAGTTGAGGAAGATGAAGGAAGAGCTATTTTTGGTGATATTTTTTTTCTTTCATTTCATTTTTGAATCTAAGTTTTGATGTTATTAATGATTTATGTAAATATGTTATACAACATGAGTGGCTAAACCCCCATGTTCTTGGGTTGTATCCAAAAGATAAAGGTTTGAATCTTATTTGCTTTGGTTAAAAAATGGGTTTGTGTATGTGATTACTCTTATATTCTTGTTTTAATTATTTTAATGCTTGATCACCATTAGAGCAAAATTTATTGTCTACCTGGAACTCAAAAGTTGAAAAGGGGATATAACACTAGATAATAAGAAATATGTTTATCCTAGAATTGCCTAGAATAATTTGTGTATAGAATGACTGTGACATATATCTATACACCATGTTTGGTTACTAAACAAGATGATAAGATTAATATATTTTCTTTGGTTCATGCTTCTCCCCGCTCAGCGATGTAGTTAGGCTGTCTACAAGAGTAGGCAATTAGAGTTTGGAAGATCATAATTGTATAATCAACCTTGTAAATCAGTAATTGAAAAACCCATTGGATACCAAAGTAAATAATTTTAGACTTGAATGTATATGTTTAAGGATTGAGTCTAGAGCCTTGAATTTGTGAATACATGATTGTGATTGAGATGTGAGCATAATGATAGTGTTGATGAACTTCATAGTCCCTTATATTTTAATAATTGAATCCAAGTGAATGGTCTCGACTGAATGTTGTCATCAATGATTGTTCAAACTTCTCTTAAATAAATATTTAGGAATGATTAGGAAATTGATTGGTTTAAAGGATTGATTTGATAGAATTGATGAATTAATAAGAGTCCATTTGAGATATTGATTTGGTTTGATTGGATTAATTTTTTTATGAGATTTGAATCTTGCGAGGTGTGTCGAACCCTGAATTGGGTAAAAGTAAGTAATAACTCAAACCCAATAACTACATCGCCAAATATATGAGAGGATTGAACCATTAAGTCAGATGTTTTCTAATTTATTATCTTGACATGATAGGACTTGATTGGTTTTGGATCTATGATTGCATGTACTGACGTCGGCTTGTTGTACTATCACTGGCTCAAGTGATGGTTGTCGGATAAGAGAAACTCCCATATAGGTCTTGATAGTAGTATGAGTGGATTGGATATGATTGAATTGTATATGATTGGTCGTTGTCTAAATATTAGTCTTGTTTAGAATTAGGACATCTTGATTAAGTTGTTCACTTTCCTAATTTGAGGTCTCTGAACTGATTTGATTCTACCTTGATATATGTTTTATTCTGCTATATTACATACTCATACATTGCATGTACTGACGTCCATTTGGTACTACATCATTTATGTTGCAGAGACAGGTACTAGAGATCATCAATAGGCGTGTTGTTGAGGATCTATTTATATTCAGCTGATTGGTGAGTCCTCATTGCTTCCAGAGGATACCACATTTATCTTTCTAGCTTTTGAGTTGGGTTTTATTTATTTGATTTGGGGTAGCCATGAACTTGTCATTGACATCATTTAGACAGTTGATAGAGGCTTCATAGACTAGATTGTTGATGTTGTCGATTGATTTTGTCTTTTGTCTAGTTTCATTCATACTGTTTTGTCGATTTGATTGATTAGAAAGAATGTTGTCCTTTGCCCTTATCTTACGAGTTATTTTCTTGATGAGTTAAGTCTTCCGCTGATAGGATGTGATTGAATGAATGTGTGAACGTGCCAAGTGGTTCACTTGGGGACTAGTAATAGTCTCTGAGTGCCGGCCACGCCTAGGGTACCCTTTAGGGGTTTGAGAATTAGCTTAAATACTTAATTAGTATTTCTCACTTTTTTGTCCAAAAGATAATGTTTATGCTTTTATGAAAAATTTGATACATGAATTAAAAAAATGAAAATATCATGAATTTTAAAAAAGTAAAAAAAAGTTGATAATGAAATGATATAATAGGTATTTTAAAGATTTAATTAGGATAAATGAGGCGTTTGATTATTATTCAAAGTTGAGGGGGGGGGGGGTGATATTAAAAGAGAAGTTTGGGGTGAAAATGATTTTCACCCTTTTTTAATTAACAAAAGCTAAATTGTGAATATGAAGTTTATGAAGAGAGAGAAAATATGTGCATGAATAGGGAAAGGACGTGAGACCACATACATAAAGCTCAAAGAACATGGAAGGCATACCATTTGACGTCAGTAATGTTGCCTCTGTAAGTAGAATCATCCTATAATTTTTTAATATTTATAAACATACATTTAGGCAACTATGTAATAAAAATCAAAATCAGGGGCAAAATGGAAACATAAAAAAGCAATTCACGGGATGCTATTGGAATTAAGAAAAAACCAATTGGATTTTGTGTCAAATGCTCAAAACATCCAACAATCATTCCAGCATTGTACAACAAGTCATAGCTAAATTATAATGTTATTCTGAAAATGCCCTTAGCATACAAGCATGCATGTTGATCAATACCTGACTGCTTGTAGCCTCTTCTACTAAGGAGTAATATATAGAGAATATAATTATAAAAGTTAAAAGTTAAATTATCAAAATTTCTTTGAAAGTCTTTTTTTTAGTTTTCTTATTTGATGTCCGATGATTGCATTGAACTTCCAATTAAATTCTCATCGCGCACTACAAAGCTCATTTTGAAAATGGCGTTCCACACAAGATTTTTTTATCCTTTAAACTCAATTTAATTCTTACAAGGATTTTTAGATATGTAAGCATTTTCAATTTAAAAAATAAAATAAAATAGTAAATTATTTTCCTTGAATACAAGAAAGATAGATGCATTGTATCAGGACCAAATAAAAGTCTATTAATACGTAAAGTAACTCTCAAAGCCAATCAATCAAATGTATATATATATATATATGCGTGTGTGTGTGTGTATGTGTATGTATATATATATGTATATGTATAAAGGAGACTCATAGACAAGGTGATGTGACACCTCTCAATAATCTGCACTTGCATTTAAACTTTTTCTCAAACTTTTGAAATTTTTTCTTTGTTTTTGGTCTAAAAAATCTGTAATCTGTCATGACCCAAAATGGGCCATGAGTGACACCCACACTTAACCTCCTAGATGAGAGAACCAACTGTCACGACCCAAGCCTAGGTTCTAGATGTGACATGGCGAATGAGGAACCCGAAAGTACCTCAAACAAGCCTCTTAGCATTCTTTTAGCCTTTCATAGGTAATGATGATAAATAAACAAGCGGAAATCATAATAAATCTTCAACTTAAATATGTCCAACAATACCTCTAACTATTAGATTTAACGGGGCTAAGACAAGTCCCTAGCTCACCCTCAATCATAATAGAAGAAATTCCATAGTAAAATATCTTAACATATCATAAACTAGAAAGATAAAGGAGTATTGTTCCCGGAACATGGGAACTCACCAAAAGTAGTCTTCAATGGAATATCAACTAGCCACGTGGAGGAGAATGAGGAGGAGCACTGATCCCTACATGGTGATATCATGTAGGCAAAAGAGTATGCATTAGTACTTTGAATGTACTAAGTATGTAAGGATGCATGAACATTGAGGAAACATTAAAATATTTATGTAATATGGAACATAATTTAATGTATGCATAATAAATCATATATATATCCTTTAAAACATTCATTTTGTGGGAAATTAACCATAACCGACATTTAAGACCATGCGAGCTATTACATGGAATCCAACATAACCCCCTACGTTGGCCGGGGAGACTACTTGCCGGGTAGAACTCCGTCAACTTCATTCGTTTCTTTAACTTTAACTTTAAGGGCTATTTATGGATCCATTAGCCTAAGCCTACAAGGGCTCCTATGTTGGCACATAGTTAATGAGACAAGGGGTTGCTACTAGGATTCCCTTACCGAATCCCACCTCAATGCCTCATTCAGTGCTAAGTCAATCCCACGGAATAGTTTAATACTTCAAAATATTCATAGCATATAACTTGAGAATTCAAACATCATATTCGGTAGAATAGCTCATTAAAACATTTGATAATTCAAATATGCAAGAATTGTCCTTATTGCATAAAGAATCCATGATTCATATCATTTCATCATTCTTTCATTTCATAAGACTCCTTTTTTGATCATAGATATTACTTTCATAAATATTTATTTGGAGTCAAAGCTTTTAAGTCAAATTTTATTAAAAATATAGTAAAACTAGGTGGTTCAAATCACTTCAACTTGCAAATATGTATGTAAATAAATATATACATAAATACTTTGAAATCCATTAATTAAAAATTATGCTTTAAATAACCCACCATGAATTTCAAGAACCTTTAAATAGATAAATAAAAGAATTACTTGTAAACCATCAATTCATACATATGAAATTATATTGCATCAAAATAGAGCAATAATCATTAGTTTAACCATGATTCATATTATTAAGTAAAATTAAGAATTACCATAAGAAAATATTACTTGAAATCAAGAGACTTAATTGAAAGAGTTTTTGGACTACATGGGTGGAAGAACCCATGGATAAATACCCACATAACTTAGAGTAGAGCTTAGAGAAAATAAATATAATTTATCATATAATCAAAATAATTTAGGCATGAGAGTGGAAGGAATACTCTCATTGAAGCCTTACTACCTGGAAACCGAAGCTTTAGTTGGTACCGGAAGACTTAATGACCACTCTTGAGTCCTAGCTTTTCTCCTTGTCGGAACGTTTTGTGTACTACCCGGAATATATGAATTACCGGAATAGTATTTCTTCACTACTAAGAACTAAAACTATATTTGAGAATGTGTAAAGAATTGTATAGAGAGAAGATTTGCTTGAGAAAGCTTGATGAATAAAATGAGGAAATAAGGTGGGTATTTATAGGTGGAAAAGAGGACCTAACAATAAATAAAATAATTATAAATAAAAATCTGAAAATTTAGTGGAATATATTGATGTCATGGATGATGTTAAATGGAGGACAATTTATGTCATGAGTGATGTCAAATGTATCTAGATCTTTCTATGGTAGGTGAAATGAGTTATCTTTGACAGAATACTCGTTTTGGGAGCTACGTTTGAATAAGATAAATTCCTTATTAGGATTTGGTGTCTTCATAAGAATTGTAGATATGGAAGTCTAGTTTCATATCGTTCAAGAATAAACTAATTTGGATAAATCTACAGTGAGATATGATTTTTCTTCTATAAACACTCATTTCCGTCACAGCATCCTACCTTACAAAGATTAATTTATTTGACCTACTTAACCTCCGAATCTTAAAATATGGTCTTCATAAAAGTTGTAAGTAATGATCTTGTGGTTACTTAGAAATATGAATCACTCAATTTGGATATTCCTATGAAAAGTTATGACCAAAATATAGAGGCTATATCATGTTTAGGCAAAAATTGAAACATTGTATACAACGTTTTTAGGGGATGTTACATTATCTCCCCCTTGGGAACATTCGTCCTCGAATGAGAAAAGACTTAGTTTGAGTAGAGTAGAGTGTTAACAAACAACCTATCATTAATGCAACAGTGTAATTTAAAATATCATTTAAAATATATTTCATAATTTTGCAAGCATATGACAAGAAAAGTTGAGATGTAAGGATTTCAAGTAATTGAGCAAGGACAACTTAATACCTTAGGTTTGGGTAGAGGGGAAAAGATGAGGGTATCTCTTAATCATATCCGCTTCTGCTTCCCATGTTGCACTTTCTATTTGTTGATTCCTCCAAAGGACTTTAACAGATGCAATTTCTTTGTTCCTCAATCTCTTAACTTGCCGGTCCAAAATTTCCACAGGAACTTCTTCATAGGTCAAGTTTTCTTCAATATTCACTACTCCCATAGGTACAATGGAACTAGGATCACCCACATGTTTTTTCAACATAGACACGTGAAACACCGGATGAACCATGGCCATTTCCAATGGTAATTCCAACTCATATGCAACCTTACCAACACGTCTCACGATTCTATAAGGCCCTACATATCTAGGGCTCAATTTCCCTTTCTTACCAAATCGAACCACACCTTTCATGGGTGAAACCTTCAGATACACCCAATCATCCACATTAAACTCAAGATCCCTTCTCCTAGTGTCAGAATAGGACTTTTGACGACTTTGAGCCGTCTTCAACCTTTCTCTAATGATCTTCACCTTCTCTAAAGCATCAAGTACCAAATCGGGGCCCAACAAGGTCATCTCACCTACTTCGAACCAACCAACCGGTGATCTACATCGTCTCCCATACAAAGCCTCAAACGGTGCCATCTCAATACTTGAGTGGTAACTATTATTATAGGCAAAATCGATGAGAGGTAGATGATCATCCCAATTCCCTTTAAACTCCAACACACAAGCCCTTAACATATCCTCTAGTGTTTGAATCGTCCTTTCGGCTTGCCCATCCGTTTGAGGATGGAATGCTGTGCTCAACTTTACCTTAGTACCGAGGCCTTTTTGAAATGATCTCCAGAAGTGAGAAGTGAATTGGGTACCACGATCCGAAATAATGGATAATGGCATACCATGCAACCTCACCAACTCCCGAATATACAACTTGGCATAGTCTTCGGCACTATAGGAAGTTTTAACCGGTAGGAAGTGAGCTGACTTAGTCATTCTATCAACAATTACCCAAATTGAGTCATGACGCTTTCGGGTATGAGGCAGACCCACTACAAAATCCATATTCACATCTTCCCACTTCCAAGTTGGGATTTCAATGTCTTGGGCTAGGCCACCCGGCCTTTGATGTTCGGCCTTCACTTGTTGGCAATTCGTACATTCGGACACAAACCTTGCTATGTCCTTCTTCATGCCACCCCACCAATACAACTCCTTTAAGTCTCAGTACATTTTCGTTGAACCGGGATGAATGGAGTATGTAGAATTATGAGCCTCCATCATGATCAAACTCCTTAAGCCATCAACATTTGGAACACATATCCGACCTTGATAGTACAGTACCCCATCTCCCCCTTGGGAAAAGACCTCTATCTTCTTTTCCTTTACCAACTTCTTTAACTCGATAAACTTTGGGTCAAGATCTTGCTTGGATTTAACATCCACCACCAAAGAGGATGCAGACCTATTTTGAACAACCATACCCCCATCATTAGTACCACACAACTTCACCCCTAATCTAGCCAATCGGTGAACATCTTTCACCAACTCCCTCTTACTTTCATCCACATGGGCCATACTCCCCATAGACACTCTACTAAGTGCATCAGCAACCACATTAGCTTTACCCGGATGATAGTGCACACTCATGTCATAGTCCTTAAGGAGTTCTAGCCACCTCCTTTGCCTTAGGTTAAGGTCCTTTTGGGTGAACACATACTGAAGACTCTTATGATCAGTATACACATCCACATGCACCCCATAAAGGTAATGCCTCCAAATCTTCAGAGCAAAAACAACGGCCGCCAATTCAAGGTCATGGGTAGGGTAGTTACGCTCATGCACCTTTAATTGCCTAGAAGCATAGGCTATGACCTTGCCGTTTTGCATTAAGACACAACCTAAACCAATCTTTGAAGCATCACAATAAACTACAAACCCCTCTAATCCTTCTGGGAGAGTTAAAATAAGAGCAGAGGTAAGTCGATCTTTTAAGGTCTGGAAACTCTTCTCACACTCATCTGTCCATATGAATTTGGATTTCTTTTGGGTCAATTTTGTCATAGGAGATGAGATGGAAGAAAAGCCTTTGACGAACCTTTTATAGTACCCGGCTAAACCTAAGAAGCTCCTAATGTCTGAAGGAGATAATGGTCTAGGCCAATTTTTGACTGCCTCTATTTTCTTAGGATCAACCTTGATTCCATCACCGGACACTACGTGACCAAGAAATGCTACCTCCTTTAACCAAAATTCACACTTACTAAATTTTGCAAATAATTGTCTATCCCTCAATGTTTGAAGCACAACTCTCAAGTGATTTTTATGTTCTTCCTCACCCCGAGAGTAAATTAAAATATCATCAATGAAGACTACTACAAAGGTATCAAGGTAAGGTTTGAACACCCTATTCATCAAGTCCATAAACACCGCCGGTGCATTCGTCAACCCAAAACTCATCACCACAAACTCATAGTGACCATACCTTTTTCGGAAGGCTGTTTTGGGAATGTCACACTCCCTTACCCATAGTTGGTGATAGCCGGACCGAAGGTCAATCTTGGAGAAGTGACTTGCCCCTTGCAATTGATCAAACAAGTCATCTATTCTAGGGAGTGGGTACTTGTTCTTAATGGTCATCTTATTTAATTACTGGTAGTCTATGCACATTCGAAGTGACCCATCCTTCTTTCTCACAAATAGAACGGGAGCACCCCATGGAGAAATACTTGGTCTTATGAACCCCTTCTCTAACAAGTCCTTTAACTGTTCCTTCAACTCTTTTAATTCTGCCGGGGCCATACGGTAAGGAGGAATAGAGATAGGTTGGGTATCAGGGAGGAGATCGATACCAAAATCAACTTCCCTTTCGGGAGGGACACCAGGAAGGTCATCGGGAAAGACATCGGGGAATTCATTGACTATAGGAACTGACTTAAGAGAAGGACTTTTGGAGTTGACATCCGTAACCCTCACAATGTGGTAAATACATCCCTTAGAAATCATTTTGCGGGCCTTAAGATAAGAAATAAACTGACCCTTCACCATCGAATCATGACCCTGCCATTCAATAACAGGCTCATTTGGAAATTGGAATTTGACTCGACGATTCCTACAATCTATGGAAGCATAAGATGTATGTAACCAATCCATCCCAAGAATGACATCGAAATCTATCATGTCAAGCTCAATGAGATCACAAGGAATAACTTTATGCAAGATAGACACAAGGCAACCCCTATAGACCTTTCTAGCAATAATTGACTCACCAACGGGGGTAGACACCAAATAGGGCTCTAATAACATTTCAGGTAAAACATCAAATCTATTAGCAAGGAATGGAGTAACAAAAGATAAATTTGCACCCGGATCTAATAGTGCATACACATCAAAAGAAAAGACCTTTAACATACCGGTAATGACATTAGGTGTATCCTCAACCTCTTGTCTCCCATGCAAGGCATAAAAGCGGTTGGTGCGTTGGACACCTCCTTGGACTTGTTGACCATGAGCAATTTGTCCTTGAGTTCTACCACCACCATCTCTACAATCCTTAGCATGGTGGCCCAGCTTGCCACACTTAAAGCATGCATTGGAGCCGGCTAAGCATTCCCCTTTGTGAGTCCTTCCACACTTCTTGCAAGTGGGGAAAGTTTGAGTAGTAACATTCTCTCTTGGAATCATTAGTTTACCACTCTTGTCCTTGTTGAACTTTGGAGGAGGAGTATTGGTGGAACCTTGTCCCACAAATCTTTGCCCACCTTGGCCTTTGCCATTGTTTCCATGATCGGACCTTTGAGGGTTAAACCCTCCACCATCCACTCTAGCCTTTTTAAACCCCCTTGATCTCTCTCTAAGCTTCTCTTCTTCAATTTGTTCTGCGTAAGTCATTAACCGAGAGATGTCCATCTCCTTGATCAACATGGCCGTTTTGCACTCCTTGGACACCAAGCTTGAGACACCGGAAATAAACTTGCTCATTCTAGCTCTTGGCTCGGAGACCATGAAGGGAGCATACTTTGACAACTTAGTGAATTTGAGAGCATACTCCCTCACGCTCATACTTCCTTGACGGAGGTTGATAAACTCTTGGATTTTGGCCTCCCTTAGCTCCAATGGGAAGAAGCGGTCTATGAAGGCACCTTTGAACTCTTCCCATTCTATCGACCCTATTTCTTCATCCCTCTCAACAATCCATTGTTCATACCACACTCGAGCCACACCTTTGAGTTGATAGGCCACTAGCTCGACCTTCTCATTTGGTGGCACACCCATGATAGCCACAATCCGGTACACCTCATTAATGAACTCCATAGGGTCCTCATCTAGTTTAGAACCATCGAACTCGGGTGGATTCATCCTTTGGAAATCCCGAATTCTAGAGGCTGGATTTTGCATTTGGGGAGGAGGAACACCTAGATTCCCTTGGTTAGCTACGACTTGAGATAACAAAGTAATAACACTGCGAAACTCGGCATGGGTTACCCCGTCCTCATGATGTTGGGCATTAGGAATCGGAGGAGTTTGGTCCTCATCGTCAACCCTTGCTCTTCGAGGTGGTCTTCCACGAGTCATTATCTAGAGAACACAAAATGGGTCGTTAGTTAAAGGAAAGCTTAGGACACTGTAAGGCACGACATGAATTTGAAAGAAGTAAAAATTTTCCTAAACGTCTCATAGTCTCTTATTCATAATTGTGGCGCGCTTTACAACCATGAAGAAGAACCTATTCGACGCGGTATGTTGGACTTCCAAGGATCATTCAAAACCTCGGGCTCTGATACCAAGTTTGTCACGACCCAAGCCTAGGGCCTAGATGTGACATGGCGAATGAGGAACCCGAAAGTACCTCAAACAAGCCTCTTAGCATTCTTTTAGCCTTTCATAGGTAATGATGATAAATAAACAAGCGGAAATCATAATAAATCTTCAACTTACATATGTCCAACAATACCTCTAACTATTAGATTTAACGGGGCTAAGACAAGTCCCTAGCTCACCCTCAATCATAATAGAAGAAATTCCATAGTAAAATATCTTAACATATCATAAACTAGAAAGATAAAGGAGTATTGTTCCCGGAACATGGGAACTCACCAAAAGTAGTCTTCAATGGAATATCAACTAGCCACGTGGAGAAGAATGAGGAGGAGCACTGATCCCTACATGGTGATATCATGTAGGCAAAAGAGTATGCATTAGTACTTTGAATGTACTAAGTATGTAAGGATGCATGAACATTGAGGAAACATTAAAATATTTATGTAATATGGAACATAATTTAATGTATGCATAATAAATCATATATATATCCTTTAAAACATTCATTTTGTGGGAAATTAACCATAACCGACATTTAAGACCATGCGAGCTATTACATGGAATCCAACATAACCCCCTACGTTGGCCGGGGAGACTACTTGCCGGGTAGAACTCCGTCAACTTCATTCGTTTCTTTAACTTTAACTTTAAGGGCTATTTATGGATCCATTAGCCTAAGCCTACAAGGGCTCCTATGTTGGCACATAGTTAATGAGACAAGGGGTTGCTACTAGGATTCCCTTACCGAATCCCACCTCAATGCCTCATTCGGTGCTAAGTCAATCCCACGGAATAGTTTAATACTTCAAAATATTCATAGCATATAACTTGAGAATTCAAACATCATATTCGGTAGAATAGCTCATTAAAACATTTGATAATTCAAATATGCAAGAATTGTCCTTATTGCATAAAGAATCCATGATTCATATCATTTCATCATTCTTTTATTTCATAAGACTCCTTTTTTGATCATAGATATTACTTTCATAAATATTTATTTGGAGTCAAAGCTTTTAAGTCAAATTTTATTAAAAACATAGTAAAACTAGGTGGTTCAAATCACTTCAACTTGCAAATATGTATGTAAATAAATATATACATAAATACTTTGAAATCCATTAATTAAAAATTATGCTTTAAATAACCCACCATGAATTTCAAGAACCTTTAAATAGATAAATAAAAGAATTACTTGTAAACCATCAATTCATACATATGAAATTATGTTGCATCAAAATAGAGCAATAATCATTAGTTTAACCATGATTCATATTATTAGGTAAAATTAAGAATTACCATAAGAAAATATTACTTGAAATCAAGAGACTTAATTGAAAGAGTTTTTGGACTACATGGGTGGAAGAACCCATGGATAAATACCCACATAACTTAGAGTAGAGCTTAGAGAAAATAAATATAATTTATCATATAATCAAAATAATTTAGGCATGAGAGTGGAAGGAATACTCTCATTGAAGCCTTACATACCTGGAAACCGAAGCTTTAGTTGGTACCGGAAGACTTAATGACCACTCTTGAGTCCTAGCTTTTCTCCTTGCCGGAACATTTTGTGTACTACCCGGAATATATGAATTACCGGAATAGTATTTCTTCACTACTAAGAACTAAAACTATATTTGAGAATGTGTAAAGAATTGTATAGAGAGAAGATTTGCTTGAGAAAGCTTGATGAATAAAATGAGGAAATAAGGTGGGTATTTATAGGTGGAAAAGAGGACCTAACAATAAATAAAATAATTATAAATAAAAATCTGAAAATTTAGTGGAATATATTGATGTCATGGATGATGTTAAATGGAGGACAATTTATGTCATGAGTGATGTCAAATGTATCTAGATCTTTCTATGGTAGGTGAAATGAGTTATCTTTGACAGAATACTCGTTTTGGGAGCTACGTTTGAATAAGATAAATTCCTTATTAGGATTTGGTGTCTTCATAAGAATTGTAGATATGGAAGTCTAGTTTCATATCGTTCAAGAATAAACCAATTTGGATAAACCTACAGTGAGATATGATTTTTCTTCTATAAACACTCATTTCCGTCACAGCATCCTACCTTACAAAGATTAATTTAGTTGACCTACTTAACCTCCGAATCTTAAAATATGGTCTTCATAAAAGTTGTAGGTAATGATCTTGTGGTTACTCAGAAATTTGAATCACTCAATTTGGATATTCCTATGAAAAGTTATGACCAACATACAGAGGCTATATCATGTTTAGGCAAAAATTGAAACATTGTATACAACGTTTTTAGGGGATGTTACACCAACGATACAAACCATAACTTATATTAGGGACAATAATGCGGAAGCTCAATTTATGAAAGTAAAAAATAACCAAAATCACTAAAGTCTATTACATGGCCTTTCTCAAAATCTAAAAGTCATCACATCAAGAAAATCTAGTTCTAAATACTAAGTCTGGAAATATCAAACACTAGAATAAAATAAATAACATAGTTTGTGTCCAAAAATTAAGGACATCATGTCATGACTAAGAGAATCAAACACGATCTAGAAGGAATAGCTCACTCTGAAACCCGATGTGCTGGACACTTACTAGAGCTGATAGCGAGTCAAAGTCTATGGTACACTTGTTGCACTTCACAAAATAAAACAAAGAAAAATATAAATAGGGGTCAGTACAGGGCAACATATATTGAGTAAGTATCATTGGCCGACTCGTAATAGAAATCAATATGCATAAAGTAATAGAAGAAAATCAACTACAACACTTAACATGTGGAAAACAACAAAATCAAGATCAAGTGAAAATACAATGAAACAGTTACGTAATCAGCCAACCATATCCAACGTATACATGAGGACTCAAACCTCCACACCATGCTCTTTTGGGAAATGAGTTATTTGAGATTGAGTAGATTAAGTCATTTTAATATCTTTTCCTTAAATATTATTGTGCCGGAATGTGACAACCGATCCAAATATATCGTATTAGCTCCTGACACCCGATCCAAATATACCATGTCAAAATATGACACCCGATTAAGATATATCATGTCATAATGTGACGTTCGATCCAAATATACCATGTCAAAATGTGACACTAGATCCAAATATATTATGTCGGAATGTGTCACTCGATCCAAATATATCATGTCAGAATGTGACACCCAGTTCAACTATGCCGTATCGGCTCGTAACACCAAACTAAATATATCATGTCGGCTCATGACACCCGATATAAATATAATTAATTTATCATTTTTTATTATCATATTCTACTTTATTAACAATATTTCATCGGACCTTCTTTATTCAAGGCATCACTTTTGATAGGACAAATTCAAAATCATGGATTTCATGGTCTTGGAATTGTAGACAGATCAAAATAACATATCAAACATTCAAATCACAATAATTAAATACATATTAAACTTCACACATTACTCAATGGCTATCAATCGCTACTAAGAGTCTATCTATGATATAGAATAAACCATAACCTACCTCAACTGAAGAATCGAAGTCAAGAAAGCTAATTCACCAACGTTTTTCCTTTCTTCAATGTCTCAGGACGTTTTCATTCTATCAAGTATGCAATATTCATATGTAAAATAGTATGTAGACATCCATATTACTATAAATCTAGCCTAGACCCAAAATCTCACCTAAATCTATAATTAATTCCCTAAAACTCAAACCTAGGGTTAAGCCTCAATTCCTCTAATATCATAACTCAAATGGTATTTATATAATACAATACACCTAATATTTAACTCTTAATATATCAAAACTTTAATTATAAAGTGTTACTATATAAAAATATTCCATCACAGAATTGAGCTAAAAAGGATTTGGAATTCTGGAAAAGAAAAAAAAAGATAAATAAAAGAAATAAATAAAATAACTTTAAGAATCTAATATTCTCCATCATTCTCTCATCATCACAGTAATCATTGGCATCATTAAATAATTTTATAGTTCCCACAAACTGTTGTTCTCAATTTTAAGAATCAATATGGCCGCAAAAATAATGTTTGCAACTCAATTCCCTTCTAACTAATAGAATAATGCTATTTAATAAATTATATACTTTATTCATTAATAAGCAAAAGAATCAACTACAGTCTATAGTAAAATCAAGTTGAAACTCTCACTTGGATATGACGTGCTTTTGTGCGGCTAAGGTAAGTTTTTGACCCAGATCTTTTTATTTTCTAAAAATCTTAGGTATTAAAAATGACAAACTCCAATAACTTATTTTAATAATATGAGATAAGTAGTATACGAATTTAAATAAATTATCAATTTAGCACACTAATTAAATTAATTATCTAAAGTTATTTCTCAATTACATAATCGTAGCTATCGAATAGTCCAAAATAACCATTAAAAATTTACAAGATAAGATATTTATGAAATAAAAAGCTCTAGTACTCAAAATGACCTAATGGGTCGTTACAACAGATACCAATTTACCCACCGTTCATCCCTGAATGGTCAAAAGAAGACCGAAGGTAGAAAATGGTACCTTACTTGACGAACAGATGTGGATATCTTCCACACATATCTGCCTCAGTCTCCCAAGTGAACTCCTCAACCGAATCATTCTTCCATTGGAGATTCACAAATGCAATCTCCATTGACCTTAATTTGCAAACCTCCTTCTCTAGAATAGCTATAGGCTTCCCTCATAAGACAATTCTCATCAAGTAAGACTGCATCCCAACTAATAATATAGTTTTCATTACTATGATATTTGTTTAGCATGGACACATGAAATACTAGATGCACTTCGAACAAACCTGGAGGTAACCAATTCATAAGCCATCACTTCAACACACTTAAGAAGTTCAAACGACCCAATATACCTTGGAATGAGGTTACCTCACGTATCAAATCTCATCAGACCCTTCATGGGTGAAACCTTCAACAACACTTGCTCTCCCTTCCTAAACTCCATATCCCTAACATTTCAGAATGAGGATGAAATGCGGTACTAAGATCCAATCTAGTATCTAACTTAGCCTGCAAGGTCCTCTAAAAGTTAAAAGTAAACTGCGTACTTCTAACTGATATGATCAAAATCGAAACTCCATGCAATCCTTTCCCACTTCCATTCAGGAATAGGCATTTTCTGAAATGTCTCTCCATGCCTCTAGTGCTCATATTTTACTGGCTAACAGTTTGAAATATTGACAACAAAATCAACAATGTCATACTTCATTTTACTCTACCAATAATGTTGTTTCAGGTCATGATACATCTTGGTTTCACCAGGATGTATAGAGTACCTCGAACTATGAGCCTTTATAAGAATAATCTGAATAAAATCATCATATACCTCATGCCAAAACTTAGGAAGATTCTTGACCACCCCAATTATTATGTATATTATGAGCACAAAACCTCTATTTACCATCAAGTATCTCTGTAACGCACCACAATAGTGTGTGTAGTCCCATCAATAGAGTACTTTCAATCAACTCTAAATTCTCAATAACCATGTAGAACTTTGGTCCATACCATAATGCCCTTATAAATCATCTGCTATAATTCAAACAATCCAAACCAACATAAAAACACAGCATCTTCCACACATTACTTCTTATCACTCGAATCAAAATCCAAACTTCATAAAAGTCCATGATAAGCCCCTAGTAAGTCTGCGCCGAACTCGTTCACATTGCATGGTCATATATGAACTCAAAGGAAAAAATCTATACAATCTTCCACTCCAAACCAAGGGTCTTTATAAGATGTATTATTACTTCACTTTTTTAGATTTTTCCCATGACACAAATTTCAAATACCTTGAGCTCTTTAATATACCAGACTCTTGTTCCTTTAGCTAACTCGTTTACCAATCCTATCCTTTGACCAACAACCTATGATATTTTACCTCATTCTCTAAACCAAAACTTTAAGTGAAACTCTTCTTTATGTCCTTTAACAATCAAAAGTAACCAAATTTACTATCCAAGTCATGTACAAGTCCTTCTAAATGCTCAATACCCGATGAAATTGATCATTTCTTACCTTATCAATCCATACCTTAACAAAACATACTACATCAAACGTAGACTCACAATGAAAAACTTGAATTCTGATTCCAACTGTATCACCTAATTTCCTTATCTATCAACATTAGCTCATACCTTCAAGATCTTTATGAATTCACGTATCTTAGATTATCATTGATCGCATCTCCATCGATTTTACTATATCCTTCATTAAAAATCCAACTGTACCATTTATGAAACTCAAAACCATAAAAGAATTTATCACCACACTTAAGCCGAACACCTATAGACTTCTTTCTCAAATCTTATCTAACAATTTTTAACCCATATACATGACACATAACACTATCATCATAACCAGAGCAAAACAGATGGAACCACATGTCCCTAAATCCAATTCTCTACTCTTTCTGAAGATACATCTTTGGCCTTGCAGTCAGAGTAACTATCCTTGTTCTCGCCTCCTTCCGAAGGTTAAACTATATCCCCCTAATTCTTTCCATTTATGACTCTAGCTCCTTTCAATTTTATTCAAGCGGTCTTTCAACACATTTTATTTCATACGACCGCGCAACTGACCAAATAGTAGCAGACCACAACCTTAGATACTCGTAAGTTGTTATTACCATACCAAATCTATTTAACAGAGAATTCTTATCACATAGTTGCATCACAATCATAATCTATTATGAAGTCTTGTTACCATCATACTCAGTAGCCTTTGCTATCAACACAAGTCAACTTTTTCATTGACATGACACCTCAAACCTAGCTATATGAACCAAATCCAAAGGATCAACCCAATTTTATATGGACTTTCTTACTAAAATCTTTAATTTCCTTTACCCAAGTTTACTCATTGGGACTTCTTTTACCCATAATCTTGTCGTTCCTATATCGGTCTAATTCTTTGGAGCTTACAATGAAATCACCGGTCCTTATTTAGAATCCTCAAAATACACTCGACAACCTAAACTCATTAATCAAAGATCCACCACTAAAATCTTCCTTATAAACTATGCTTAACCCAAGAGTCTGTAGTAACAAAGTAGTTGGTTTCTCAACTGTGAATGCAAAATCGAATCTCATTATATGAGCATGTGATACAAATGATAACTCCATATGTATTTAGTATTCTCACTTGACAATTGACGTACCAATTTTCATCTTCCACTATTACAAAATTGTGAAAGTCTGTTAGATCCACCACCAAAGCACATTATACCTATCGAGAAGATCGTACCCAAATGGTCCACGCATTTCTACCTATTGAATAACTGCAAAACATTACCAAATTTGTTCAGTTTGTATCCCAAGCGATATATATTCTTTCATAGATTAGGTCGCAAGAAGAAGTAACACAATTCACAACTCTAACCAAGTAAGCAACGATACCATTGTAGTATTCGTAGCATTACCCTCTTTGATATACACTCAATATAAGAAACCATAGTAGAGATTCTGACCATAATCATTTCACAAAGAGGGAAAATCCACTCTTCTAGATTGAAGCAAAGTTGAGTAGCATATTTGGATAAGGAATGAAACCTAGTCTCATAGGATGCAATAGATATCTTCCCTTACTTCATATTCAGGGACTCATCTCTCCTCTTATCCCTCAATGTCCGAGGGATATACTTCTCCATAAAGAAGTCAGAAGACACTTCCCAAGTCATATAGAACCTCTAACAACACTATCAAAAATGTTAGATCAGTAGCTAATATTGTAAATAAACTTAAGAGCGACAAAACTAGACTCAATGGTCCTTACTTTCAATCGCACACAGTCGGGATGTGAACCCTACGACTAGATAAATCCTAAGACGGTTGGGCAATTATAAGTACTCCTGGTAGCTCTTCTATATATTCCCATAAGTAAAGTGGTTCTTATAGAACCATTGGTATACATCAACTATCCTAAACAATACCAAATATGCCATAATTCAAATGCCCAAGTCTGCCTAAGGATGTCACCCTACCAAGATGACAATCACAGGACCAGTACACCCAATCCATCAGTAAGGAATCACCTATAGATATGGAAACACACGTGGGCATATGTAGAGAATTATACCCAAATCCATATCCGAAATGAAGTAGGTGGTAACATAAGAAAGTACAAAACCAAGGTCGAATAACACAAGATACTCCTTTCATAGTGCCCATATCAAACATATCCATTCATCTGACTCCATATCTTTGATTTTTAGCTACCCAGAATCAACCAGTCTGGTCCCTATTACAATCATATACATACTCGATTTATCAAATCCCACATACCCTTTACAGTACTCTACTTTAGTACCAGCTTTAATGAATGGCTCAGTTATTGTTGTTGCTCTAGTACTAATCATTTGCAAAAATAGAATGAAGAAGGTTAGATACCAATTTGTATCACCTAGATACCAATTGGATTCAAGTAATAGCACGAAATAAGGAAGGAAAGGAGTTATCCTAAAGTCCTGTAGCCCCTCGAAAAAAAGTAAAGGCCTTTCTGTACCATTTTGCAAGACTCTATTGGATCTGTCCTTGTGTGATGAGATCATCAAACCTAAAGCTCTGATGCCAAGTTTTTCAGGACTCAAAATGGTCCATGAGTGACCCCCACACTTAACCTCCTATATGGGAGAACCAATGATACAAAACTTAACTTATATTAGTGACAATATTGCGGAAGCTCAATTTATGAAAGCAAGAAATAACCAAAACCACTAAAGTGTCTTACATAGTGTTTTCCAAAATCTGAAAGTCATCACATCAAGGACATCTAATTCTAAAATACTAAGTCTGAATATATCAAACACTATACTAAAATAAATAATATAGTTTGTGTTCAAAAACTAAGGACATCATGTCATGACTGAGGGAATCCAATAAGAGCTAGAAGGAATAGCTCACCCTAGAACCTAATGTGCTGGACACTAACTAGAGTTGATGGCGAGTCAAAGTCTATGGTACACTCGCTTCACTCCACAAAATAAAATAAAGAAAAAATACAAGTAGGGGTCAATATAGGGCAACATGTACTTAGTAAGTATCATTGGCCGACTCAAAATAGAAATCAATATGCATAAAGTAATAGTAGAAAATCAACTACAACACTTAACATGTGGAAAACAACAATATCAATATTAAATGACAACACAATGAAATAATTACGTAATCAGTTAACAATATCCAAAGTATACATAAGGACTCAAGCCTCCATACCACGCTTTTTTGAAAAATAAGTTATTTGGGATTAAGTAGATTAAGTTATTTTATTATATTTTCCTTTAATATTACCATGCCGGAATGTGACATCCTCTCCAAATATATCATGTCGGCTCGTGACACCCAATCCAAATATATCATATTGGAATATAACACCCGATCCAAATATACCATGTTAGAATATGACACCCGATCTAAATATAATGTATCAGGATGTGACACCCTATCCAAATATACCATATCAAAATGTGACACCAGATCCAAATATATTGTGTCAGAACATGAAACCCGTTCCAAATATACCATGTCGGAACGTGACACCTGATCCAAATATTCTATATTAGCTCGTAACACCCGATCCAAATATATCATGTCGGCTCGTGAAATCCGATCCAAATATAATCAATTTATCATTCTTTATTATCTCATTCCACTTCATTAACAATATTTCATCAAGCCTTCTTTATTCAAGGCATCACTTTTGATAGGACAAGTTCAAGATTATGGATTTCACGGTCTTGGGATTGCAGGCCAATCACAACAACATATCAAACATTCAAACCACAACAGTTAAATGCATAGTAAACTTCACACATTACTCAACGACTATCAATCGCTATTAAGAGTATATCTATGATATAGAATAAACCATAACCTACCTCAACTGAAGAATCGAAGTCAAGCAAGCTAATTCACCAATGCTTTTGCTTTCTTCAATACCTCAGGATGCTTCCAATCTATCAAGTATGCAATATTCATAAGTAAACTAGTATGTAGACATCCATATTACTATACATCTAGCCTAGACCCTAAAGCTCACCTAAATCTATAATCAATTCCCTAAAACTCAAGCCTAGGGTTAACCCTCAATTCCTCCAATATCATAACTCTAATGGTATTTTTATAATATAATACACCTAATATTTAAATCTCAATATATCAAAACTTTTATTATAAAATGTTACTATATAAAAATATTTCATCACAGAATTGAGTTAAAAAGGATTTGGAATTCTGGAAAAGAATGAAGAAGATAAATAAAAGAAATAAATAAAATAATTTTATATGTAGAATCTCCTATTAACAATTTAATCTTTCTCTCCATCATTCTCTCATCATCACAGTAAGAATTGGCATCATTAATCAATTTTATAATGCTCACTAACTATTGTTCTCAATTTAAAGAATCAATATGGCCGCAAAAATAATATTTGCAACTCAATTCCCTTCCAACTAGTAGAATAATACTATTTAATAGATTATATACTTTAGCCATTAATAATTAAAAGAATCAACTATAGTATGCAGTAAAATCAAGTTAAAACTCTCACCTGAATATGACGTGCTTTTGTGCGGCTGAGGTAAGTTTTCGACCCAGACCTTTTCTTTTCTAAAAATCTTAGGTATTAAAAATGACAAACCCAGTAACTTATTTTAATAATATGATACAAGCAGTATAGGAATTTTAATAAATTATCAATTTATCACACTAATTAAATTATTTATCTAAAGTTATCCCTCAATTAAATAATTATAGTTATCGAATATTCTAAAATAACCATTAAAAATTTAGGGG
This sequence comes from Solanum dulcamara, assembly GCF_947179165.1. Lineage (NCBI taxonomy): Eukaryota > Viridiplantae > Streptophyta > Magnoliopsida > Solanales > Solanaceae > Solanum > Solanum dulcamara. Next base: position 50,869,045 of record NC_077241.1, read on the forward strand.
ATACGATCTTTATGAAATAAAAAACTCTAGTACTCAAAATGACCTAATGGGTCGTTACATATTCAAATTAAAATACCCCATTGAAAAACCTCATTAATATCTCTCCTTAATACTACTATTATTTGTTATATACTCTTAAAACATATTTTATCTTATCAATTATAAACCTTTCACCTTTCAACTACCCTTTTTCTATTCTCATAATGTTATATTTTTCCTATAGTTAATATTATAACAATAAATATCTTCTTAAATGTGAACATGTAACGGTTTTTTCATTTCATTAGTGTTATATTATAAAAAAAATCTTAATTGTAAAATATGTAACTGTTAACTCATCAACTTTCTTCCATTTTGAGTGGGAAGTTTTAGTTCCTTAACTTTGAGACCAAGAGAGAAAAGATGGAATTTTTAGATGGTGAAGCATTATGAGATAATTGAGAGGGAGGTGATAAAAAGATTTACAATTAAGAAATGTTACAACTTTGACTAGCCAAGGTCAAAGCTTTTACTAAATTAGAGATTAAGTTAAGTAGGGGATAAAATATATTTTTTCAAACTTCTTAAAATTTAATAAAATAAAAAATATCCCAACACCCATTATTGGATCCCCCAACTGACCCAATTCAAATCATTTTTCAAAATCTCCAAAAACTGTCTGTCTTTTCAAGTTCTCTCTTGTTGCTTCAAGTTCTTTCTCTTCTCTCTCATTTTTTCTTCTTCAAGTTCTTCAGTTTTTCTTCAAGTTCTCAGCTTTGATTTTTATCTTCTTCATCGTTAGTCTCCTTCTCACACCGTTATCGTCAGTGCGAACATAGGTAAAAAAACTTTTTAAATAGTTAGGGTTTCGAGTTTTCTTAAATAGTTAAAGTGTGATGATTTAAAAAGAAGAAGAAGAACATGGATTTTTTCTTGGTTTCACATATTTTATTGTTTTATGCCTTAAATGAACATTATATTTATATTTTTTGTGGTAGTGGATATGACACTGATGAAAATCTGAAAATAATCGAAAAATCTAAATATGAAATAAATGGTATATGAATGAAATTGGAGAGAAAATAATAGTACAAAAATTGTGAGTAGTTGCTGCAACAACCTCAAAATTTGTCTGATTTGTTTCAACAGACAAGATACTTAATGCAACCACTCTCTCAATTATTGGCAAAAACAGTATTAGTTATTGAATTTGTCGCAACAACTTAAGTAGTTGATGAAGCATTCACTTAAGTTGTGTAATGACCTCCAAGGCCATTTTAGTGTTTTTGCATATCTTTACCATTTTACCCCCTTACCATAGCCTCTTTATAGCTCATATGTGATGTTGGGATTAGTGGCACGCTCCCCAAGGTATTTGGTTGAGTTTTAAAGTGGTTTGTCCATTTTAGAGGCTTAAGGTTTGAAAGAGTTGACTTTAGTCAACATTCAGAGATTTGAGCATCGTATGAGAATTTCGACGGTTTTATCAGCTTCGAAAGGTCCATTTTGGTTTAGGATGAAGGTTGGTTTGGGTTTTGGAGTCTTCGTTTTGAGTTTGTGCGACTTGTCATTTTAATTTTAAAGTTTTGGCCAAGTTTGACTTTGGTCAACATTTTGAGCAAACGCGCTTGGATAAAAATTTTGTCACCACTATTAGCTCCAAAATATTGAGTTCAATCTAAAACGACCTTTAATTCGGTTCCCAAGATTCTTGGATTGAGATTTAGGCCGTTTGTGTGTTTTGAATGCTTTCTTTGGAAAGTTTTGACTTTGGTCAACATTCCAACGAAACGCCTCCGTTGGAAAATTCATCGATTCCATTGAGTCTGAAATACCATTTTTGGTTGGGTAGCATACTCAATTTGCATTCGCGGGATTCTGAATGAATTTCATACCTCTATCGAAGAGAAATCCCATTCCTCAAAATTTAGCACCAGCTGAACTGCTGGTACAAGCCACTTTTCCCTTCGCATTCTCAAGCCAGTGGGTGCAATCACAAAGAGCAGGGTCATTGGTCATTGTAATTATGAGGATGAGTGTTGTGATCGTAAAGGGTAAATTGTTCGGGCTTCGTGATCGCGAGCTAGATCCTCATAATTGTGATGAACAAAATTAGTGAATTCAGTGAATTAAATGCCCATTTTCAGCCATCTAAGTACCATTTTGGGACTTAGAAAAAGAGTGATTTGGAGAGAAATTCTTCACCACTTTTGATCATTTTTGTTCCGGTGTGCTGGGAATTCCTACGGAGATGTTCCCAGACCCTTTTCCATCCTAAAAACCTTATTTCACATAAATTTCATTGTTTCTTGCATTTTTGAACTATTGTATGTCTTGACTTTGGTTGGATTGTTTGAGCTCTTCCGATGCTTGGAATGTGACCATCTTTGGGGCACAAGTTTCTTGAGTTATTTGGGACCTTGTGATGGAGTTGGTTTTTGGATTTCCTGTACGGGTCCTAATGTCAAATTTTGACCTATTTTTGTTCTATTTTTAATTAGTAATATGGGTTTTTTGCCTTGTTTTGATGTGTTCATCAACAATTTGATAGAGAGGCATCATTTGGAGGTGGCCCAAAAAAGAAAGACTCAAGTTTAGTGGTTCGGGTGAGTTTCGGCTTTGAGGTAGGTTATGGATTACTCTTTATAGAATTGGCTTGGTTAGAATTGGTATATTTTGAGTAGAAATGCATGATTAGGTTGATGAATTAAGAGTTGATATCCCATTGAGCAATTTTGAGTCGATGATCATTGTTAGTGACTAATTTGGGGTTTTAGTTGTTGGATCTTTAGTCTAGGTGATATCTTGGCTTTTTTAGATCGATTAGAATCCTTAGATATTTCTCCTATATGAGTTGAACTTAGGATGGCGTTTTCTTGAGTTGCTTGGTTTTGGTTGCCATTTGATGAAATTTTGGTTTATTCCTATGTCTTGCTTACTTTTGATATTAAAATGTTGGGCCCGAGGTCATGCTTTCATTACACTAGAGTCTCAAGTGAGTGTCATATGAATCTTTAACATGTTGTTTGTCTTATTTACCTTACTGGAGATAAAAACTCTTTTCTAAGAAAGAATAAAATAATGAGATTAAGACTTTTGAATGATGAATAAGGGGAAAGTTTTTATTAAGGAAATGCAGTGATATTTTATTTAACTATGGCATTTCATATTGAGAAGCTTGAGGTGTGAATTCCGGATGGCCCGTTGAGGATTAGGGAGTTAGATATCCCTAAGACTGCTTTCAGGATTTGATAGGGCACTATGAGTTCTTAGTCATGTCTTGCGGATTGACTAATGACTCCACAACATTCATGGATTTGATGAACCATTTGTCCAGGCCCTACTTGGACTCCTTTTTCATTGTGTTTATTGATGACATTCTAGTCTACTCTAGGAGTAGAGAATAGTATGAGCAACACCTGAGGATAGTACTTCAGATTTGCGAGATCAGCAATTGTATACCAAATTCACTAAGTATGAATTTTGGCTTGAGTTTGTAGCATTCGTAGGGAACATGGTATCCAAGGATGGTATTATGGTAGATCCAGCAAAGTTAGCAGTTCATGATTGGGCTAAGCCCACTTCTCCTACCAAGGTTCTTAGTTTTATCGGGTTGGCAGGGTATTATAGATGATTTGTAGAGGGGTTCTCTTCTATTGTAGTGCCCTTGACACGATTGAATCAGAAGAATGTCCCTTTTCAGTGGTCCAACAAGTGTGAGGCGAGCCTCCTAAAGCTCAAAGCCTTATTGTCTTCAAATCTGATTCTTACCCTTTTTATCAAGGACCAGAGATTTATAGTGTATTGTGATTCTTTAGGTGGTGTATTGGGGTGCGTTCTGAAGTAGCATGGTAGAGTTATTTCATATGCTTCCAGGCAGCTAAAGGTGCATAAGCGGAACTACCCCATACATAATTTAGAGTTGGCGACGGTGGTCTTCACATTGAAAATTTGGAGGCATTACTTATATAAAACCCATTATGAGATCTACACTGGCCACTGTAGTCAGTACATATTCAACTAGGAGGACCTTAGTTTCAGATAGCGTAGGTGTTTAGATTTTCTAAAGGACTATGACATCACTATTTTATATTATCCCGGCATGGCAAATGTGATAGCCGATACTTTGAGATGGAAGGCAGTGAGTATGGGGAGTTTGGCATTTTTATTAGTTGAGAAGTGGCCTTTAGCTTTTGGATATTTAGTCCTTAGCTAACCAGATGGTTTGTCTTGATATTTTTGAGCCGGGCATGGTACTTGCTCGGGTAGAGACTAGGTCTTCCTTGATAGAGCAGATTCAGACACAACAGTTTGAGAACCCACAACTGAGGGTGATTCATGATTAGGTACTCAGTGGGGAGGCAAGAAAGGAAACTAGATCCGGAGTGCATTTTGAGAATTAAGGGTCGTATCTGGGTTCCTAGAGTTGGAGATCTAGTCAGGTTCATCCTTGAGGAGAGCCATTATTCCAGATGTTCCATTCAACCCGGTGAGGCGAAGATATATCATGACCTATGGCAATATACTATTTGTGTGGGATGAAGCAGGAAATTACAGATTTTGTGACTAGGTACTTGAACTATCAACAGGTCAAGTTTGAGCATTAGAGGCCAGGAGGTTTGATTTAGCGACTCCCCATTCCAGAATGGAAGTGGGAGTAGATAGATATGGAATTTATAGTGGGTTTACTGTGTACCTTTCGAGGATTTGATTCTACTTGGGTCATTATAAATCGATTGACCAAGTCTGCTAACTTCTTACTAGTCTAAACTACCTATACTTCACGAAAGCTGGCTCATATTTACATTCGAGAGGTGGTCCAATTATATGGGGTGCCAGTATCTATCATTTTAAACCGTGGTACTCAGTTCACTTTGCATTTCTAGGGTCTATTCAGAAGGAGTTGGGCATTAGAGTCAAGCTCAGCACAGCTTTCCACCCCTGACCGATGGGTAGTCAGAGAGGATTATTCAGGTCTTGGAGGATATGCTACGGGCCTATGTTATCGATTTGTAGATCAGTGGGATCATTCCTTGGCTTTGGCAATTTTGCATATAATAATAACTACCATTTGAGCATCGAGCTGGCCCCTTCCGAGGTATTATATGGTAGGAAATGCCATTCCCCAGTAGGCTAGTTTGATGCCTTTGAGGTTAGGCCTTAGGGAACCAATTTTCTCTATGAGTCAATGGACAGAGTTCTATGATTCAGGAGAGGCTCTGTACTGCCCATAGTAGGCAGAAGAGTTATGCTGATCAGAGGGTGTAGCCTTAGGAGTTAATGGTTAGAGACTGAGTATTCCTACGAGTATCACCCATGAAGGGCATGATGATATTTGGGAGGAGGGATAAGCTCAGCCCTAGATTTATTAGCCCTTTTGAGATCTTGAGATAGGTAAGGGAGGTAGCTTATGAGTTGTCCTTGCCCTAGCACTATCAGGTGTTCACCCTATATTCCATGCTGCTATGCTGTGGCGATGCATTCCAGATTAGTCTCATATGCTTCAGTGGGACTCAGTTCAGTTTGACGAGTCCTTAGCCTTTAAGGAGGAGCTTGTGCCCATTTTGGACAGGTAGATTAAGAAGTTGAGGTCTAAGAAGATTCCATTGGTAAAAGTCCAGTAGAAGCATCGTCCAGTTGAGGAGGCTACTTGGGAGATCGAGTAGGATATGCGGACTCGATATCCTCACCTTTTTGAGCCACCAGGTACCTTTCTTCCTTGACTTTTGAGGACTAAAGTCCTTTTAGTAGTGGATGTTGTAATGACCTCCAAGGTCATTTTCGTACTTTTGCAAGTTTTTACCATTTTACCCCTTCCCATAGTTTTTTTATAGCTTATATGTAATATTGGGATGGGTGACACACTCCCCAAGGTATTCGGTTGAGTTTTGAGGTAGTTTGTCCATTTTAGAGTCTTAAGGTTTGAAAGAGTTGACTTTAGTCAACATTTGGAGATTCGAGCATCGTATGAGAATTTTGACGGTTCCATCAGTTCTGAAAGGTCCATTTTGGTCTAGAAGGAAGGTTTACTTGGGTTTTGGAGTCTTCGTTTGGAGTTTTTGCGACTTGTCATTTTAACTTTAAAGTTTTGGCCAAGTTTATCTTCGGTCAATATTTTGGGAAAACACACTCGGATGAAAATTCCATCATCATGGTTAGATCTAGATTGCTAGTTTCTGTCTAGAACGATCTTAGTTTTGGTTCCCAAAGTGCTCAGAATGAGTTTTAAGCCGTTTGTGCATTTTGAATGCTTTCTTTGGAAAGTCTTGAGTTTGGTCAAAACTCCAATAAAATGACCTCCGTTGGAAAATCTACCAATTCTACTAAGTCCGAAATACCATTTTTGGTTGGGTAGCATAGTCCGTTTGCGTTCGCCGGGTTCCGAATGAATACCAGACACCCATCGAGAGAATCCCATTGCTCAAAGTTCAGCACCAGCTGAACTACTGGTGTAGGCCACTTTACCATACGTATTCGTGAGCTAGAGGCCATGATTGTGAAGAGTAGGGTCATTGGTCATGGCGATAGTGGGTATGAGTGCCGCGAGCTTGAAGGGTAAATTGTTTGGGCCTCTCAATCGCAGGCTAGAGCCTCGTGATCAGGATGAACAAAATCACTAAGTTTAGTGAATTAAATGCCCGTTTTCAGTAGTCTAAGTGCCATTTTAGAAATTAGAAAAAGAGTGATTTGGAGAGTAATTCTTGTCCATTTTCAACCCTTTTTGTTTTGGTGTGTTGGAAATTCATGCAGGGACGTTCCGAGACCCTTTTTCATCCTAAAAACCTTGTAAATTTCACGTAATGTTTTTCTTGCATTTTGAACTATTCTAGGGCTTGAATTTGGTGGGATCGTTTGAGCTCTTTCGGTGTTCAGGAATATGCCCATATTTGGGGCACAAGTTCCTCGAGTTATTTGGGGCCTTGTGATGGAGTTGATTTTTTTAATTTCATATGCGGGTCCCAATGTTGAATTTTGACCTGTTTTTTATTCTATTTTTAATTAGTAATATGGGTTTTTTTGCCTTGTTTTAATGTGTTCATTAACAATTTGATAGAGAGGCATCGTTTTGAGGCGGCCCAAAAAGGAAAGACTCAAGTTAAGCGGTTTGGATTTGGTTCCGACTTTGAAATAGGTTATGGATTACTCTTGTCAGACTTGGCTTGGATAAAATTGGTATATTTTGAGTAGAAACGCATAATTAGGTTGATGACTGAAGAGTTGATATCCCATTGAGCAATTTGGAGTTGATGATCATTGTTAGTGACTAATTTGGGGTTTTAGTCATTGGATCTTTAGTCTAGGAGATATCTTGACTTGTCTGCATCGATTAGAATCCTTAGATCTTTCTCCTAGATGAATTGAACTTAGGATGCCGTTTGCTTGACTTGCTTGGTTTTGGTTGTCATTTGATGAAATTTTGATTTATGCATATGTCTTGCTTACTTTTGATATTAAAATATTGAGCCCGAGGTCGTGCTTTTGGTACACCAGAGTCTCATGTGAGTTTCATATGACTCTTTGACATGCTATTTGTCTTATTTACCTTGCTGGAGATAAAATTCCTTTTCAAAGAAAGAATAAAATGATGAGATTAAGACTTTTGAATGATGAATAAAGGGTAAAGTTTTTATTTAGGAAATGTTGGTGATACTTTATTTAACTATGGCATTTCATATTGAGAAGCTCGAGGTGTGAATTCTGGGTGGCCCGTTGATACATATTTGGGTTACTATTATTATTTCTATTATTGAGAAGCTCGAGGTGTGAATTTTGGGTGACTCGTTGATACATATTTTGGGTTATTATTATTACCATTATTGTTGAGAATCTCGATGTATGAATTTCGAGCGGCTCGTGATAAATATTTGGGTTACTATTAATACTACTACTATTAAGAAGCTCGAGGTGTGAATTCCGAGTGCTTAATGATACTTTTGGATGATATTGAGCCTTGTCTATGAGTTTACATTTGTATATTCCTCTGGTATTTTATCAATTGTGATTATTGATGCGATTACATGATTGATGGGCTTACTTGAATACTGTATGATTATTCCCTTACTCTCTTTCCCCGTATTTGTAGTTTATGCTCCTCTTTTAATATTATTAGTAACATCATGATGCTTATTATATATTTATTCTTTTTGAACTCGGTCGGCCTATGATGCCTACTTGGTACCCCATATTTGGTACTCATACTGCACTTCTGCCTCTTCTTGATGCAGCTCGAGTTCGAGCCACCCCTAGCGCGTGCCTGATAATTCATAGCAGTGCCAGTCATAAATTGTAGTGAGCTTCTAGCATTCAGAGACTTGCTACATTCACTCTTTTGCTCTGACATATATTTTGTATTTTTGGACAGTCAATTCTGCGTTGTATATTTATACATAGTGTCATCTTTTGTACTTAGTAGCTTCTGTATAGGTGACACCAGATTCAGGGTTTGGTCTAGTTCCAGTTCGTCATTTCTTTAGGTCACTAGCTGACCTTTTGTATAATTTGTATCGTATTTACATATCTATACCTTAGACTGACTTGTCTTTTGTTATATTCGTTTGCTTCTGCCTTCTTATGTTATTAATTATTTAATTATATTGAGAATTGGCTTCCGCTTGACTTGGGTTGGGATTGCCTACTTGGTGATGTCACGACCCAAATCCAGGTCATGATGGAGCCTACCATAACCCCTGAGTAGGCAAGCCAAACCCAAGACAAGCGGAAGGCAATTCCCAATCTAATTAAATAATTAATAACATAAGAAGGCAGAAGCAAAAGAGTATAACCAAAGAAAAGTCGGGACAAGGTATAGATATGCAAATACGATACGAAATATACAAAATACCCGATAATGAAGAAACAAAAAAGATGAACTGACACTAGACCAAACTCCGTATCAGGTGTCACTAATACAGGAGCTACTAAGTACCGAAATTGATACTAATAATAGTAAGAGAAGAACACAAACTACAAATACGGGGAAAGGGTCACGTGATAATCATACAGCATTCAAGCAAGTCCGACCAATCAAGTAAGCATATCAATATTCCCATATAATAGAATTAACGAAATAGTACTCAAATGTAAACTCGTAGATAATGCTCAATATCCTCAAAAATATCATGAAGCGCCAGGAATTCACGCCTCGAGCTTCTCAATAATAGTAATAATAATAGTAACCCGAATATGTATCATGGGCTGCCTGAAATTCACACCCGAGCTTTCCAATAATAGAAATAATAATAATAACCTGAGATATGTATCAGCGGGCCACCCGGAATTCACACCTTGAGCTTTCTGATAAAAAATACCAAAATTAAAATATCACCGGCATTTTATTCACCAATAACACTTATTCATCAATCAGCAAGCTTGATATCAACATTTTTATTCTTAAAAAAAGAGCTTTTAAAACCGGCGAGGAAAATCAATAAAAGTAGTAAGTCCAAATCATATATCACTCTATTTGAGGAAAAATCCCATCAAAGGGGCCAAATTACTAACTTGAGACTCCGGTGTACTAAAAATATGGCCTCGGGCCCAACATTTCAATATTTAAAAGAAAGAAATATATAGGCATACACCAAAATCACACCAATTGTAAACCAAAACCAAGCAAGTAAACAAAATGGTATTCTATGCTCAAATCACCTAGAAGCAAGCTCTAAGGATACTAATCGATATAAATAAACCCAGATATCACCTAGGCTAAGTATTCAATGACTAAGACCCCAAAGTAATCACTAACGATTATTATCGATTCTAAACTTCTCAATAAACTATCAACACCTAAATCACCAACCTCATCATGCGCTACTACTCAAAATATAGTAATTCTAGCAAGCCAAGTCTAAAAAGAGTAAGTCATAGCCTATCTCAAAGCCAAAACCGCACCCAAACTACTAAATTTGGGTCTTTCCTTGTAATGACCCTGCAGGATAGACCTCAATAGAAAATTGAAAAGTAACAGTAGCAACTGATTGAGTTCAGACCTGCTATTAATGTGGGTATCTCCGTTTCCATAGTGGGGTCCACAACTCAAATAAAATCCATGAGGATTCTTACTCAGAGAATCCTTGATTTGATTTAGGTTAGGTTTTTTTTATTTAATCATCGTGGTTCTAGTATGAATCTGAGGTTTTAGTATGTTTAATACAGTTACTTCTTTACCTTAGGCCTCAATTAGCCATCGTAAGGTCGACATGTCTTTATCTGTTTGCTACGCCCTCTCCCTAACGGTCGGATAACTTAATACCTCTCCCTATAGGTCATTGGGCCCTTTAGGAAAATGCCTTCCAATTGAGAATTTTTATTCATCTTACCATTTAATAACTAATAATCAGATCTTAGTAACTAAATATTTCCAACTTGACAATTTAAAATAGAGCAATATGCCCAACAGTGGTTTAAATGTATATAAAAAGGATTGTTTTAGACTTCTTACTATTAGATAGTGTCCATAAATCTCATAAAAAGTTAGGGTCACTTTTGGAAATTTGTGCAAAATTATCATTTTACCCCTATCTTTAGTGCCCCCGAGTGTTATTTGATCGGTTTGTGTTGTTTGTTTTATTAAAATCTTAGTAGGTTGTGAATTGTGTGACTTTTTTGAGTTTTCATAAACATTAAGTGTTAAAATTAGTTTTTGGTACCAATCAGAGCTACGGGTCTTGAAATGGAATTTTGTCAGTTCCATCAGGTCTAGAATGTGGAAATTAGTCTAGGGGAGTTGTCGGAATTACATTTGGGGTTAATACATGAATTTGAAGTCTTGAGTTGAAAAGTTTAATTTTAATGAGCTAAGTTTGACATTGGTCAACAAATCAAGTTTTGAGTGTCGGATGGTGATTTTACTAGTTGCATAGGCTCCGAAATGTGTTTTCCGATCAATTTACACTATTGGTTCATATTTATAGAGTTCCGAATGAGTTTTGAGGATCAAAAATATGTTTTGAAGGGTGGTGGTGTAAGTTGACCACGGTCAACATGCGGTCAATAGTCAACACACGTGAATAGTAATACATATGAATAGTAACATGCGTGAGCAGTGACTTTTTGGGTAGAAAATTTTATTTTCTTCCCATTTCAATATTTTTCACCATTTGTTTGAGTTTTTGAACTCCTTGAGGCAATTTGAGAAGAGATTTTTAAGGAAAAGTGTTGGGGAAGTGATTTTTGACCTAAGACCTTCCTTTTTCATTAAGTATTTGATGATTTTAACTACTAAACCTTAGTTTCAAACCCCCAAATTCTTTGTTTCTTTCTTAATCCGAATTCAAGGAAAATAGTGATTTCTAACTTGTTTGAGCTCTATTTTTATAGGGTTTTCAACCATGAGTTTCCTATTACCATTAGAATGTGATTGTCTAATAAATTTCCAGTTTTGACCCTTTTTGAAAATAATTAATTTTTAGACCATTTTATCCTCGGTTCCAAAACCTATCAATATGGGTGTCATTGGACTCCTTGTAATGTGTATATTTCATTTTTGATACTGGATTGTCATTTCGGGCATTGAATTTGAGATTTGCTTATCCGGTGGAGGTATTCAAGTGTGGTTTCGACAATTAAGATAGGTTTGGCTATCTTTCTTTGAGACTGAGATGGAGTAATTAGTCATTCATATGTTATAGACTTTGTGATATAGTTGTAGTATGAGTTGAAAATGTTATATATATTGTGATGCCCGTGTGGGGGCTTATTTATTAATGTGTTGTCGTGTATAGGTTTATTTGTATTACATAGCCCGTGTGGGGGCCTTATTTGTTATCTTATTTTCTTTGAGAGCATGTGATTCATGATATGCCTGTAAGCAAGGTTTAAGTATATTATTTGACTTACGATGTCCACCTGAGGGGATGAGTTGGGGGTTTTGAGCATGTCTGAGTATTGAAATATTGTTGATAAAGGGGTGAATATTTAAATTGAAGTATTTCCTTACCATTACTATTTATTGAGGGTGAATATCATGTGTAGGTTAAGTTTTGAGAATTTTGTACCTTGTACTACATGTGAGTTGAATATTACTTCCATGCCATACATGTTTTGATGTATTCATCCTCATTTATCATGTCATGAAACATGGGAAGTTGAGAAATATGGAAATTCTTTTTGAGAAAGAAAATAAAACACCTTTAAACCTTTGTATGTTGAGTCCCTGACCAAGGTAGTTTTACTGCAGGGTAGTGAATACATTGTGATTCCTTGACCACGAGGATATGGCAAGGATAATGAGATATTGTTATTAGGGTATATGGTCTGCAAGACCCCATGGGTCCTTCTTGGTAGCACCGCTTTGGAGGTGTAAACGACAGGCTGTGCGACAGTCTTGATTCCACTGTATCACCAGATCATTACATCATCATATTGCATTGCATTGCATTGATATCTGTATTGCTTGAATTATTTGGTTTATTATGATTATGAGCTGCTGTTATGGGATTTATAAATTGGCGGCACCGATGCCGGAGTGGGACTTTTCTATATGCAGGTGGAAGCATTCCTTAGTTTATTTCATAGGTTTGATTAGTCCCTTATACTCAGTCGGCTAAAACCTACTGAGTACATGAGTATTGTACTCACCCCTACTTCTGTGTCCCTTTTTGATGCAGGTACTAGTCAGGGTACCTCACATAGCAGTTGATATTCTAGCGGATTGTGTATTCTCAGATTAGTGGTAAGGTCCCAGGATTCGGATCGTCACTAGTCTATGTTTATTTCTCAGTCTTTTGTATCATTTAGAGACTTATGTTGTATCTTCAGACTCAAACCTTATAGTAGATTCTCTTTATACACATTACACCAGATTTTGGTATAATTTCATTGTTGTTCATTTATTGTGTTTAATTGTAGCCCGACTTCCCTTTAGGAGTCTCGTATGGTTTTATTTTATTTTTTATTTTTTTGGGCTTATAAATCGAGATAGAATTTGGGATGTGTGCCATCATGACCTCAGTTTTTGGGTCTTGACATTCCTTTTTAGGCTGCCTCCAAATGATGCCACTCTATCAAAATATCAAAGAACACATCAACAATCTAAACCCGCAAGATATCTGAGGAGTGTATGAAATAACAATGGCAAATATTATAAGGAAGAGAAAATTTGATCTTCTTGGAGTGAAACCCTAGATCCCTTTCTTGAGGATGAGAGAGAGAGACTTGAGAGAATTTGAGGCATTAGGGTTTGGGTCTTAGAAGGTAAGGGAGAGTAAATAAGAGTGGAAAGACTTTGGGGTCTTCTAAATAGGTGAAATCTACCTATAAAACGACCTCACTTTGTGTTAAAAACATAGAAAAAGACTAAAATATCCCTTAAATGTCTGGACGAGACTTCACAGGGACCCTTCATGGTATGTGGTGCTCATCACAGACCGTGGTGGTATTCCATGGGAAGGGACTTGGACAAATCTCAGAAAAGGGACTGCAGGACAGCCTCTAAGGTTTCTTCATGGGGGCTTTAACGTTCTGTGGAAAGCATCATGACCCGTGAAGAGTGACCGTGGTGCAGGTCCTATAGAAGGCCTACAAAGATGCCCTACACGATCACTCCATTGTCCGTGAAATGCTCCACGACCCGTGGTGGTCGTCCGTGGTCTGTGCCTTGGAATGTTTTCTGAGACTTTGAGAATGGCTGACCACAGAGGTCTTTACGGTCCGTGGTGATCACAACGGTCCTTGGTTCTTATTCGTGGTCCATGCCTACAGGAATTAGCCTCAAAATCACCACCACGGTGGATCTCCATAGGGTGTGGTGTGTTTCACGGCCCATGATGGCGTTCCGTGGTCAGTTCCTGGTGCCATTTTTCTGTATCTTTCCGCAGTTTCATTCTTTGTTTCTATTTTGAATAGGAACTTCCCCAATTCTCTCGAGGGCTTTACACCAACTGAAAAAGGCATTCCAGAGCTAACCGCGCTAACGAAATTTTCATCCAAGCACGTCTACTCAAAAAGTTGACCGAAGTCAAAATGCCTAACCTTAAAGTTAAAATGGAAAAACAACCCAAACTGAAAACGAAGACTCTAAAACCCAAACCAACTTCTAGAACAAAATGGACCTTTCGGAGATGATGGAATCGTCAGAATTCTCACACGACACCCAAATCTCTAGATGTTGACCAAAGTCAACTCTATCAAACCTTAAGCCTAAAAAATATCCAAACCACTTCCAAAACTCAAACGGACACCCTAAGAAGCATGCCACCCATCCCGACATCACATAAGAGCTATTAAGAAGCTATGAGAAGGGTTAAAATGGTAAGAAAACGTAGAAGCATAAAAATGACTTTGGAGGTCATTACAACATCCACTACTAAAAGGACTTTCATCCTCAAAAGTAATAGGAGAAAAGTACCTGGTGCCTAAAAAATATGGGGATATCAGGACCACATATCCTGCTCGGTCTCCCAAGTAGCCTTCTCTATCGGACAATGCCTCCACTGCACTTTTACCTATGGAATATCCTTAGACCTTAACTTCATAACCTGCCTATCCAAAATAGCTATAGGTTCCTCTTCGAAGGTCAAGGACTTATCAAAATAAACCGAATCCCATTGAAGCACATGGGAATCATCTGGGATGTACCACCGCAGCATAGAAACATAAAATATAGGGTGAACACCTAACAGTGCTGGGGGCAAGTCCAACTCATAAGCTACCTCCCCTACCTGTCTCAAGATCTCTAAAGGGACAATGAACCTGGGGCTAAGCTTACCCCTCCTCCCAAATCTCATCATTCCCTTCATGAGCAATACTCGCAGAAGTACCAAGTCTCTAACCATAAACTCCAGAGGTCACACCCTCTGATCTATATAATTATTCTACCTACTCTGGTAGTACAGAGCCTCTTCTAGATCTTATGAAATTTGTCCATCGACTCATATAGTAAATTGGTGCCCCAAATCCTAGCCTCAAAGGCATTAAACCAGCCCACTGTGAACGATATTTCCTACCATACAATTCCTTGAAAGGAGCTATCTCGATGCTCAAATGGTAGCTATTATTATATACAAACACTACCAAAGCGAACGGCTGATTCCACTGAACTCCAAAATCCATAACACAAGCCCGTAGCATATCCTCCAAGACCTGAATAGTCCTCTGTTACTTGTCCATCAGTCTGGGGGTGGAAAGTTGTGCTATGCTTGACTCGGGTGCCCAACTCCTTTTGAATAGACCCCTAGAAATGTAAAGTGAATTGAGTACCATGTTATGTAATGATAGATACTGGAACCCCATGCAATCAGACCACCTCTCGAATATTCGGTAAGAAGTGAGAAGACTTGGTCAATCATTCTATGATTATCTAAATAGAATTAAATCCTCAAGAGGTATCTAGTAAACCTAGCTATCTTCTTCCACTTCTACTTCAGGATGGATAGTCGCTCAGTCAAACCACCTGGCCTCTGATGCTCGAACTTGACCTACTGACAGTTCAAGCACTTGGCCACAAAAGCTATAATGTCCTTCTTTATTCCACACCACTAATAATGCTGTCATAGGTCGCGATACATCTTCATCGCACTAGGATGAATAGAATATCTAGAACTATGGTCCTCCTCATGGATAAGCCTAACTGGATCTCCAACACTACGAACAAAGATACGACCCTCAATCCTAAAAATGCCCTATGGATCAATGGGCGCCTTCCTAGCATCCCATTGACTACCTTATCATGAATTAACCTCAATTGTGGGTCCTCAAACTGCTATGTCTGAATCTGCTCTATCAAGGAAGACCTAGCCTCCATACAAGCAAGTACCCTGCCCGGATAAAAAATATCAAGGCGAACCATATGGTTAGCTAAGGACTGAATACCTGAAGTTAGAGGCCACTCCTCAACTGATAAGAAGGCAAAACTCCCCATACTCACTGCCTTACGACTGAAAGCATCTTCTACCATATTTGCCTTGCCTGGGTGATAGAGAATAGTGATATCATAGTCCTTCAGAAAGTCTAACCACCTGTGTAGTCTCAAATTAAGGTCCTTTTGGCTGAATATGTACTGGAGACTACGGTGGTCAGTGTAGATCTCCCAATGGACTCTATACAAGTAATGCCTCCAAATCTTAAATGCCAAGACTACCACCGCCAATTCTAAATCATGTGTGGGGTAGTTTTGCTTATGCACCTTCAGTTGCTTGGAAGCATATGTAATAATTCTACCCTGCTGCTTCAGAATACAACCCAGGCCAACACCTGAAGCATCACGATACACTGTAAATCCCTTGTCTTCAACAAAACAAGTCAGAATCGGAGCTGAAGTCAATAAGGCTTTGAACTTCACGAAGCTCACTTTATACTCGTCAGACCATTGGAAAGGAACATTCTTCTGAGTCAATATGATCAAAGGCTCTAAAATAAAAGAGAACCCCTCCACAAACCGTTTATAATACCCTGTCAACCCGATGAAATTACGAACCTTAGTAGGAGAAGTAGGCCTAGCCTAATCACGGACTATCGCTATCTTTACCAGATGTACCATAATCCCATCCTTGGACACCATGTGCCCTAGGAATGCCACAAACTCAAGCTAAAATTTATACTTAGTGATTTTTTCATAAAAGTACTGATCCCTTAAAGTATGAAGTACTATCCTCAAGTGTTGCTCATGCTTTTCTCTACTTCCAGAGTAGACTAGAATGTCATCAATGAATACAATGACAAAAGAGTCTAAGTAGGGCATGAACACACAATTCATCAAATCTATGAATGCTGCGGGGGCATTAGTCAACCTAAAGGACATGACTAAGAACTCATAGTGCCCGTATCGAGTCCTGAAAGTAGTCTTAGGGATATTTGACTCCCTAATCCTCAATTGGTGATATATTGACCTCAAGTCTATCTTTGAAAACACTGCTACACCTTGGAGATGGCCAAATAAACCAACAATCTACGGTATGGGTATCTATTCTTGATGGTCACCTTATTCAACTGCCTGTAATTAATACACATGAGCAAGGTACAATCCTTCTTCTTCATGAATAGAACAGGAGCACCCCAGGAAGACACACTGGGCCTGATAAACCCCTTACCCAAAAGGTCCTGAAGCTACACCTTAAGCTCGCTCAATTAAACTAGAGCAATCCGATATGGTGGAATAGAGACTAGTTTTGTACCCATCTAAACATCAATACCAAAATCAATGTCGTGCTCAAGAGGAAGATGAGGTAGATCAGTAGAAAATAAACCAGGGAACTCTTGAACCACCAGAACCAAATCAATAGAAGGAGTGTTAGAACTAGTGTCACAGACATAAGCAAGATAGGCTAGACACCTCTTCCCCACTACCGCTGAGCCTTAAGAAAGGAAATCACTCCACACAGTACATGTCTAACTGCAGTTGAACATGACCGAAGGGATGCCAAGCATACATAAAGTAATGGTCTTGGAGGAGTAATCCAAAACCTCATAATGAGTAGACAACCAGCCCATGCCTAGAATCAAATCAAAGTCTACTATATCTAGCACAATCAGGTTTTTTCTAGAATCATAACCCATAATAGTCACCACACAAGATTGATACACTCAAACCACTACTATAGAATCACCTATAGGGGCAGCTACACACATAGGCACATGCAATAGATCACATAAATCATCCCATCGAGTAGCATAACAAGTAGACAAATATGAGTAAGTAGAGGACATATAAAATAAAACATAGGTAGGCTACTGAGAGACAGAGACTATACCTGTGATGACAACATTTGATGTCTCTACCTTCAGTCTACCCAAAAAGGCATACATATGACTGTGTCCACCCTTACCACCTGTTCATCCTGCTTTGGGACCTTTCCTAATACCCTGAGACTCACCTCTACCACCCTTTACAATCTCTCTAGGTAACTAAACTGGGCTTGGAGGCCTGAATCTACTGACCCTACTGCATCTGGCATTTGCGATGGCTAATAGTAGGACACTCTCTAGCAAAGTGACTGATCACAACCACACTCATAGCATGATTATGTGAATAAACCAACATATCATATCCCAGCTGAGCCTGAATGGCCACAATAAGCCAAATACCTAGAAGTCTAACCCCAAGAAGAATAAACTAAAGTCTGGCCGCTCTGACCGCCGGTACCTGCTGATCTACCATCGATAAGCTATAAGACTACTTATACCGGTAAACTAGGTGGATAACGCTGTGGGTAACCTCTTCCAAAAGAATACCTACCATATGACTGGTGCCCACTAAAACTACCCTAATAATGGGGCCTTTTGTCTCTACCTCTATAGGGCTCACGACATATAGCCTTAATAGTACAGGCATGGTCTACTATTTGTAAGAATGAAAAACTTGATGCAACCATCTGATCTATAGCCAACCTTAAGGGAATAGATAACTCTCTAACAAATAGGCATACTTGCTCCTCCTCTATTGGCATAATCACGGTAGTATGCCAGAAGAGCTCATGGAACTGAGAGTCATATTCTGTGATCGTCATCAATCCTTGTACAAGTGATGTGAACTCATCGCTCAATATTTCCCTCAAGCTATGGGTTACATACTTCTCAAAGAAGGCCTCAGAGAATTGAGTTCATGATATGAGTGGTGATCTCGTGGGTCTGCAGCTAAGATAAGATCTCAACCATTACTTCACTGGTCCATCCAGCTGGAAAGCAGTGTAATCGACCCGTGGGACTCCACTAATCTGAGGTTATGCAACCTTTCCTAGCAACTGATCAAAAACTCAAAGGCATCCTCACTTGTGGAATCGGAGAACCTGGGTGGTCCTAATATGTAAACCTCCCTAATATTTTCTACTCCTCTGCAGTCATAACCGGCGTAGCTGCCATATGCTGAACAAATATAGGAATAACTTGAATCACCAAATGGGGAGTTATAGTAGTAAGCTGTAGAACTAGGGACGAATTATACTATGCCCCTGCCTGCCTTGAAGTCTGAGCCTCCTCTGGGACTCCACCGATCTAAGGTTATGCAACCTCTCCTAGCAACTGATCAAAAACTCAAGGGCATCCTCGCTCGCGGAACCGAAGAACCTGGGAGGTCCCAATCTGATAAACCTCCCTAACATCTTTTTCTCCTCCACAGTCATAGCCGACCTAGGTTACATATGCTGAACAACTGTAGGAATAGGATGAATCACCAAATGTGGATTTGTAGTTGTAGGCTGTAGAACTGGGGCCTGATTATACTGTGCCGCTGCTTTTCTTGACGTCTAAGCCTCCTCTCGGACCTAAGGTCCTACTAAAATATTGGGTAGTGTCCTTGCTTGAGACATACCCTACACAAAGTTGAGGATCCGAGCAAGAGTATCCTGTAACATTGGTGTGGCCAGAATCTAGGTGTAGACTAGGCTGGATGCTCCTCTGCTGGTTGAGACTCGTAATGCTCAACCTCTATGTCTGGCTCTTGCACTAGTGTTGTGGCCTGAGCTCTACCCCTGCCTCTGTGTCGGTCTTAACCTCTACCCTAAGATGGGTCTCTATCTGTAGGCACAGGGGTCCTCGCCCACCCTAATTGGATCTTGTCCTCTCCATCTAGACTGAATGAAACACATGTTGGATGTAGAGGTGTTCATCATCATTAGAGCATAATTAGAAACAAGAATAGTGAATTAATTCCTAACAATGTCCTATAGCCTCCCGAAGATTGGTTATGGACATTATCGTACCGATCTGTGTGAATCTACTAGACACTTGCTCTTATAATAGTGAAACCAGTGAACATATGCGCTGATACGACTTTGTCACGATCTAAATCTGAGTCATGATAGCGCCTACCATAACCCTCGAGAAGGTAAGACAAACCCAAGTTAAGCGTAAGGAAAATCTCAATCTAATTAAATAATTAATAACATAAGAAGGTAGAAGCAAAAAAATATAACCAAAGAAAAGTCAGGCCAAGGTATAGATATGCAAATACAATGTAAAATATATAAAAGGCTCGATAATGACCAAACAAAAAGACGAACTGACACTAAAACAAATCCTAGATCTAGTATCACATATGCAGGAGCTACTAAGTACAAAACTGACAAAATATATAAATATACAATATAGATCTAACTGTCCAAAATAAAAAATACAAGTTAGAGAAAAAGAGGGAATGTAGCAAGTCTCTAAACGCCAGGAGCTCACCACAATCCAGGAATGGCACCTCTATGGATGATCAGGCGTGCACTAAGGGTGGATCGAACTGGGAGCTACATCAAAAAGATGCAGAAGTACAATATGAGTACCAAAACATGAGGTACCCAGTAGGCATCATCGTCCAACCAAGCTCATAAAGGATAAAATATATAATAAGAAGCACAATGATACTAATAACAATAAGAGAAGAACACAAACTATAAATACGAGGAAAGAGGGCACAAGAATAATCATACGACAGTCAAACAAGTCCGTCCAATCAAGTAAGCACCTCAATAGTCCCATTTAAGAAAATTACCGAAATAGTACTCAAATGTAAACTCATAGCTGAGGCTCAATATCCTCAAAAATATCATGAAGCGCCCAAAATTCACTCCTCAATCTTCTCAATAATAGTAATAATAATAGTAACCCGAATATATATCAGGGGCCACTCGAAATTCACACCTCAAGCTTCTAATTAATAGAAATAATAATAATAACCTGAGATATGTATCAATGGGCCACTCAGAATTCATGCCTCGAGCTTTTCGATAAGAAATACCATAATTAAAACATCACCATTATTTTTCCTTAGACCAATAACACTTATTCATCAATCAACAATCTTGATATCAACATTTTTATTCTTAAAAAAGAGTTTTTAATACCGGAGAGCCAAATCAATAAAAGTAGCAAGTCAAAATCATATATCACACGAGTTGAGTAAAAATTCTGTCAAAGGTGTCAAATCACTAACCTGAGACACCGGTGTACTGAAAATATCATCTCGAGCCCAACATTTCAATATTTAAAAGCAAGAAAGATATAGACATACACCAAAATCAGACCAATTGTAGACCAAAACCAAGCAAGTAAACAATATGGTATTCTATGCTCAAATCACCTAGGAGCAAGCTCTAAGGATACTAATCGATATAAACAAACCCAGATATCACCTATGCTAAGGATTCAACGACTAAGACCCCAAAGTAATCACTAACGATGATCATCGGCACCAAACTTCTCAATGAACTATCAACACCTAAATCACCAACCTCATCATGTATTACTACTCAAAATATGCTAATTCTAGCCAAACCAAGACTACAAAGAGTAAGCCATAGCCTACCTCAAAGCTGAAACTCCACCAGAACCGCTAAATTTGAGTCTTTTGTTTTTGGGCCAACTCCAAATGATGCCACTCTATCAAAATATATAAGAAAACATGATCAATCTCAACCCACAAGATATTCGAGGAGTATGAATAAATAATGGTAAATATAAGAGAAAAGAGAAAACTTGATCTTCTTGGAGTGAAACTCTAGATCCCTTTCTTGAAGATGAGAGAGAGAGAATTGATATAACTCGTGGAGTTAGGGTTTGGGTCTTAGAAGGTGAAGAAGAGTAAATAAGAGTGGAATGACTTTAGGGTCTTCTAAATAGGTGAAATCTAACTACAGAACGACCTCACTTTATGTTAAAAACACAGGAAAAGACAAAAATATGCCTTAAAACGTCTGCTTAGGACTGCCTTCACGGGGACCCTTCACGGTCCGTGGTGCTCACCATGGCCTGTGGTAAGGGACTTGGAAAAATTTCAATAAAGGGCCTGCAGAGTAGCCTCTAAAGTTTCTTCATGGGGGATTTAATGGTCCGTGGAAAGTATCATGGCCCGTGAAGAGTGATCGTGGTGCAGGTCCTGTAGAAGGGTTGCAAAGGTGCCCTGCACAGATCACTCCATGGCTTGTAAAAAGCTCCACGACCCGTGGTGGTTGTCCGTGGTCTGCGCCTTGGAATATTTTCTGAGGACTTTGAGGATGGCTCACCACAGAGGTCTTTATGGCCCGTGGTGATCACAATGGTCCGTGGTCCTTCTTTGTGGTCCATGCCTGCAGGACTGAGCCTTTAAATTACTACCACAGTGTCTCACCATGGGGTGTGGTGCATTTCAAGGCCCGTAATGTCCTTCCGTGGTTGGTTCCTGGTGCTATTTTTCTTCATCTTTCTTCACCTTCATTCTCTATTTCTATTTTGAATAGGAACTTCCCTAATTATCTCGGGGGATTACACCAAATGAAAAAGGCATTCCAGAGCTAACTGCGCAAATAAAGTTCTCATCCGAGCGCGTTACTCAAAAAAATGACTGAATTCAAACTAGGCCCAACCTTAAAAGTAAAAAGGGCAAAACCACCCAAACTCAAAACAACAAGTCCAAAATCCAAACCAACCTTCCTTGTAGACTAAAATGGACCTTTCAAAGCTGATGAATCCTTCGAAATTCTCACACGATGCCCGAATCTCTATATGTTGACCAAAGTCAACTCTATCAAACCTTAAGCCTCTAAAATGGCCAAACCACTTCCAAAACTCAAACAAACACCATAGGAAGCGTGCCACCCATCCCAATATCATATAAGAGCTATCAAGAAGCTACGAGAAGGGTTAAAATAGTAAGAACACGTAGAAGCATGAAAATGACCTTGGAGGTCATTACAAGAGGTATAGTAGGTGCCTTCATCGCTTGATTCGAGTCGTGACAAGTTGATGCAAAAAATTTATTAACTTGCAACCTTAAGTAGTTGATGCTCAATTACTTAAGTTGCTTTACCAAATGTCTTAAGTTGATGTAGCAACTTAAGTAGTAGTGGATGAAATAACCACTTAAGTTGCTACAATAATCCTTTGAATTGCAACCTTAAGGTGTTGCAACTATTTAAGTTGCTGCAACAAGTATTGCAATAACTTAAGTAGTTGATGAAACAACTACTTATGTTGATACTGAAAATCCCTTAAGTTTCAATCTTAAGGTGTTGCAACAACAACTACTTAAGTTGCACCAACAATTACTTAAGTTGTTGCAATAAATTCTTTAAGTTGCAATCTTAAGTGCAGTTGCTGCAACAACAACTTAAATTGTTGCACTCACTTGTTTGAAAAAAAATATGATTTGTGTAATGCTTGATCAACTATAGTAGTTTGTTTTTCTATTTTATTAAAAATTAGTTATATGAACATATGATTTATGTTTTATCTCATGTGGTGTAAAATAATGGCTCTAAGAAAGAGAAACATTAATTCAAGCACTACTCCTCAAAAATCTAGATGAATAGTACATAATCCCAAAGAGAAAAAGAAGTAGAAGTAGTAATATTAGAAGTTGCAACATCTTTTAATAAATTGTCACTTCTTGCTGAAAATGCCATGATGGCAGATAGTGGGGCACCTTCTAGCCTTAGACATATAGATGAGGGTTCTGATTCTCAACATCAATCAAGAAGGGAGAAGTCTGTAAAAGAAGAACAAAATGATAATAAGATAATTCTTATTCAAAATAGACAAGCAAATCAGAACAGTAAAATGATTATGAAAATAGAGATTCCATTGATGTTGGAGATGGTGATCAGCTTGGTGATTTTATGGATGATGTTAAATATGAAGCTATGTTGCATGAAACAAGAACAAAACACCTTCCTAATAGAATTGTCCCTTCATCTTCTGTTACCGAGTCTTCTCCGGATTGCTATTCAATAGATGCTTTCATCAAGACTATTAAATTTTTAGATTATGACTAGTATATATTGATGGACAATAAGCTTCCTGATTTGAAGGGTGGTATTGTTGTTCGGTTAGGTATAAAAAAATCATTTAGTGGATTCAAAAAGACTCTTAAGGAAAAATCATTCAGTGAATTCAAAAAGATTCTTAAGGAAAAAATTAGAAAGATTTTTTCGGTCTAATATATTTGGAAACTTTCTAGACCTATCTGATAAAATAACTCCAAAATTTCATATGAAGTGGGAATATCAACTTCTTCAATTAAAAATTATCTGTGATGAAACAAATGTACTTTGAATCAACTATTGTGGCATGCCGGTTTATTTTGGCAAGAAATAATTTGTAATTATGACAGGCTTACACTGTCATAGTACTCTTAGTGGTGCCAGTTGAAAAAGTCATCCAAGTCAACTAAGATTACAGAAAGGCATAGCAAATGTCACGCACCAGGAGGGTACCCTAGACGTGGCTGGAACTCAAAGACCATTGTTGGTCCTCAAAAGAATACTTAGTCCAATCACACATTTATTCAATGAAATTTTATCAGGGGAAGATTCAACTCGTTCAGAATACTACTCATAAATAAGGCCAAAGGACAACCGTCTATCCAATCAACAACTAGTGAGAGTGAAATTACTCAGAATGAAACGAATCAACATCATCATCAATCTATTCTATAAAGCCTCTATCAACAATATTAGTGGTGCCAATGAAAGGTTCATGGCTACCTCTAATCAAATGAAAAAAACTAAACTTAAATCTTGAAAGATAAATGTGGTATCCTCTGGAAGCAAGGAGGACTTACCAAACAGCTGAATGCAAATAGATCCTCAATGATGTACCTGTTGATGATATCTAGTACCTATCTCTGCATCAAGAAATGATGCATGCCCAAATGGACTCTAATACATGGAATGTATGAGTATCTAAAATAGCAGAATGAAGCACACATTAAGGTAGAATCAAATCAGCTCAAAGATTTCCAATCAGGAAAGAGAACAACTCAATCAAGATATTCCAAGTCTAAAACAACAATAAGATTTAGACAAAAACCAATCATATACAATTCAATCCAATCCAGTCCATTCCAATCCAATCCAATCCAACTTAGAGTACTATCAAGACCTATATGAGAGTTTCTCTTACCCGACAACCATTACGTATGAGCCAGTAATAATACAATAAGCCGATGTTTTTGCCACCTCCGTCCATTACCTTTTCAGGGTAAGAATAAATCAACAATCATGGATTTGTAACCAATCAAGTCCTATCATGTCATGAAAATAATTTAGGAAACATCCAACTTTAATGGTTCAATCCTCTCCTATGTTTGGCAAAATAGTTATTTGGTTTGAGTTATTACTTACTCTTACCCAATTTGATGCTCGATACTCCTCTCATGACTCATTGCTCATAAGACAATCAATCAGGTAAAATATTCAAATTATCTCATCAGGTCTCATTGGATCCTTTTCAAAACTCAATCTCATCTGGTCTCATTAGACCTTTTCAAATAAAGTCAATCCAATCCACTCATTTAGATTAAATACTCAACTCTTTTAAATATCTTTAAAAACATGCAATATCCACTCAAAATAATGCATAGTGAAATCAGGATCAAAACAGTTATAATCTTAAAGACTTTTAATTCATTCCGGGCTCGGCTCATGCTCAAATCATCAAGTTCTTTTAGAAAAATATATTTTCAAAATCAATCACAACTTATTAAAACTATCTCTCAAAACCATCATTTATGCTCAAAATATAATATTTCAAATAATGAAAACTTTTAAAGACTCCTCAGACTCAACTCGTGTGAAAACTCAAACTCTTATAAAATCAATGCTCAAATTCAAATATAATCCTCAATTAGGGTTCATGTTATTGAAGACATAAACATTCATTCAAATCAAATGCTCAACCCATGAACAACATCAATACGTATTTAAATAAGTACAAGAAACTCAAAAAGATAATAGATAACTCAAGAATTCAATTCAGGGAACTCAAAAACTCCAACTCAGATCAACTCGAATAAATAAAGATGAAGGGGAATATGGACGAACTTAGTCCAACATTGTGTTAGCCTTACCTAACTTAACATCTCCACAAATCTTGATGAAAAATGTTAACTTGAAGAAGAACAATCAAGAGACCATTTCTTAAAATTCTTGGAGTTATTTTCTTGGAAACACTATGGATAAGATTTAAGATTTCTCTTAGAGATTCATGTGTATATTAAGAAATTTGGGTTGAAAAGATTGACATCTATAAAGAAGAAATTACCTTGATGAAGAACCTTGAAAGAGAACCCTAACTTGATGTTTTTCTTGAAAATCCCTGAGCTTTAAAGTTTAGGAGTGAATGAGAGGGTTTCTAATGAGGAAAAACTAATTTCTACATGTTTAGGGACATTAAAATAACTCCCCAAAGGATTCTAGGACAAAAATACCCTTAAAAAAAGAAAAGGGGAGTCATTTGTCTTAGGCAGTGGAGTCTGCATCCTCTCTGCATCGCGAAGCCATCGTGGACTTCTACCAAGGTGGAGCGTCTCCAGTAAAATAATCATAACGTTTTAGTCCAAAATCTAAATAAGGTACACTTGGCGGTGTTGGAAAGAGGACACATAGATATTTAATTTGATTGGTCATAGGGCACCTAACTCTCTATATTCTAAGAGATATGAACATTTGAAGTTGACCCTTATACGGACACATTCAAAAACTTAGCCGATAGAAATTGTTTGGACTTGGCTTGGTATTAGAGATCTCTTATGACCCTAAACCACATCTAATACACTTTAAATATTTAGGAATTGATCCTAACTCATATATACAATTAGAATTCATCAAGTTATAGTTTATATGCATATGTAGAATGGTTCAAGTCTTGGCAAAGAATTTTGGGTGTTACATTATCTTCCCATTGGGATCATTCATCCTCGAATGAATATTAATCAGAGATAGACTCGAGGCATGAATAACAACTGAGACTCAATTAAATAAACCAATCAACCAAATAAAATAGTCTAGACAATCAACTATTCAGACTCAAAAACAGACAAATCAGTTCAAGTCAAGAGTAGAGACATTTCCTTCAACATTCTCATTATTAGGCACAAATAAAACATTGAAACTCTATCAATTGAATCATTCAAAAATTTAAATCATCAACCATCGAGCTCAAGATAGAAGTCATCAACTGAAATTAAGAATAAGATGTTACTTTTAACATCATTTTTGATGGAACGAATAGCAGTGGATATTTGGTCTTCATATAATCCTCATAGGAAAGTTGTTCTTGATTTCAGCACTATCAACGGAAACTACCAACAATGGATCTCCCAAGCACTTCATCAATCATCAATACATGAAGCACCGGATGAATGATGACTAACTTAGAAGGTAACTTTAATTCATGAGTGACATCTCCAATCCTCTTCACACTTTGGTAAGGCCAATATATAGGTGACCAAGCTTCTCATTCTAACTTTAAAATTGTGGATTTTAAATTGGAGATTTTGTGTTTTCTTGAACATGAATGTTTGAAAGAGAAATGGGGATTTTGAACTCATTTTAACCTCGCTTTTGAAATGGCTTTTACATTTAAATTCCTGGTTACATGAGGAACATTTTTATCTAAAAATAATTAGATTTTGAGTTTGATTTCTGATATGAGATTGTTTTGACCATTTTATCCTTTTCACTTGAATTTTTTGATTTTAGTGTCAACAAATTCAAAATGTGATTGTAAGTCTATATTTTATTAGATTGTGATTATTTGGAGTATTGTCGGAGAGGAAATATAGTGAATTTAGTTTGCTCATGACTTTCGGGCTAAGGCAAGTGGAATTCTAATATTTGTTAAGTATGTTGGAACTTGTATTTCCTATGTATGGGGATTAGAGTGTGTTGGGTCATTAAATTGAATTGAATTATATGAGTTAAAAGGTGATCGTGAATTTGAATAGGGATTAATCTTCTAAGTGTTGTGGATTTTAGGACAATAATCTATTGTATGATTGTGGTTTATATGACAATCATTATAAATATTTATCTTGCTTCACTCTTTAATTGTGCATATATTGCATTTATGATAGACGAGAAGTGATATGATCAAGGTATTGGATATTGGAACCGAGGTTTCTACCGATCGTGATAATTTGTTGAGGTTTCTGCCAGCAGTCGAGGTCTTTTCCAGCAAATATATGGTTGAGGTTTCTTTTGATAGATATTGGCCGAGGTCTTTTCCGATGGATATTATGGACAAGATCTTTTCTGGCAAATATTGGTCGAGGTCATTTTCAGAAGATATATGGTCTATGAAAGGCCTCCATGGGTTCCGATCTGAGGTGATCAGCGGATGTGTATAGTAGGACAGACATGCATCACGATATTTGACATTTTATTGGCATCTATTTAATCATGTGAATGATTATAATTTGAGATATCATGTGTTTTCGTGATTATAATGGTGAGAATGTAATTGTACTTTCTATTTATGGACTGTCTAGTGTACTAGTATAAGTGTGATATGAACATTATAGATTGGACTGTCTGAGTGTAGGTGTGTAGTTGTGGAGGATAGTAGTTGGGATGTCAGGAGTATCTATGTTCCGTATTGCTTTACTTAGGATTTAGTTTCTATTTTGCTGATTACCATGTTGTTGGTGCTCACCCTTTGCTTCTACATTTATGTAAGATCTGAGCCTAGTACCTCCCGCATTTAGTACATCCTTGATCAGGCCGAGAATCTGGATGCTTGAGAGGTAGTAGAGTTTCCTCTTCTGTAGTCTCTCGACGTCCTTTACTTCATGTTTTGTTCTATTTGGGAATTGAGACATATATACTTGTATCTCTTTCATTTCTGTTGATATAGTGGCTTTTACATATGAATCCAAGTCTTGAATAGTTTAGAATCTACTTTTCGCTTATCCTTATTGATATCATGTTAGACTTTACATTTCTACTTTTATTTCTGATTATTTTGAATTGTTAAGACTTTTAGGTTGACTCATCTTAGTGGAATAGACGAGTGCCCTTACACCCAAATCTGGGTCATGACAAACAATGCCTTGGTTAGTTTGGTTGGCTATGGCTTGGGCCAACAACGTGATGATGTTGTGAAATTCCGTATGTGTCAGTCCTTTATCATGACGTGGAGCTTCGAGAATTGGAGGATCTTGGTCCTCATCATCAACCCATGCTCTAGGTGGATGTACTCTTCTTGGATGCATGATTTAGATGACATAAAATAATGTGTTAGTTAGAGGAAGTCTTAGGACACTCTAGGGAATAACATGAATTTGAAAGAAGTGAAAACTTTCCTAAATGTCCCATAGTCTCTTATTCATAGTTGTGGAGCGCTTCACAACCATGAACAACACATATGATCTTGGGTGCATTTATGCATCCAATAGCCAAAATAACCCATGTTCATAGTAGAGTTTGAGAACAAATTCCTATAGTTTAGTTCATTTTTAGAATAATTATGTGTGATTATAGCTAACCAACATGATTAGGCAATTTTGGGGCTTAATGAGGAAGAATGAACTAGTAAAAGATATTCGGATTGAAAGTGGAACTTAAAGATGAAGTTGAAAATAAAAGTGAAGAAAATACATTGTATGGGAGTGTGTCTGGATCGCGCATTTGGCTTCAAGGATTTAATTCCAACACTTGGAATATTTTTTCCTTAATAGTTGAGTACGCGCCAGGTCCGCGGCGGACCTGGTTGAGGATAGGAAGATTTTTTCCTGATTAAGAAAATGCAAAATTATACTCAGCAGAAACGTCTCCGCATCACGGACTTTAGTATAGGGATTGAAACATTGCATTTTTTAAGGCTATAAATAGCTTACTTATATTTTATTTTAAAATAATTAATTTTTATTTGACGTTTGTAGGAAGGAAGATGAAAGGAGAACTTTTCTATGGTTTTATTTCTTCTTCTTTTTAATTTTTAAGTGAATCTTTCATGCCATTAATTATGTCTTGGATTGTTTTCAATATTATGAGTGGCTAAAATCCCTTGTTCTAGGGTTGTAGACACAACATGACAATTTTTAAATAATTTGCTTGGGTTAAAAATGATGTCTTTTATATAATTGCTATTATATTCTTATTTATACTATTTTAATGTCTGATCAACATTAGAATAAATTAGTTATCTACCTGGAACTCGAGAGAAAAAAAGGAGAGAGAACACTAGAATATAAGGAGCATGTTTATTCTAGAATTGACCAAGATAATTTGTGGATAGGATGCCCGTGATACATACCTATACACCATGCTTGGTTGTTAACAGGATGATAGGATTAATATATCTGTGTTGGTTTATGCCTATCCCGGCTCAATGATGTCATTAGGTTGTTAACGTAGGTAGGCAATTAGAGGTCGAGAAACCATAATTGTAAAACCAACCCTGTAAATCAATAATTGAAAGACCCATTAGTTGCCAAAGTGAAGTATGTAAGACCTGAAATATGTAAGTTCTACAACCCTAGAATTCTTTATTCATTTGATCACAACTCACTAAAATTTCAGAGTCATTTCTTAATAGTATTTTAAATAATTTAGTAGGCGATATAATTAAAATCAATTCTTTGAAACACATAAAAACAATTTAGTCAATTGGAAATCTTACTCAAGATTGATTAAAGTCCTTTGGGTTCGATAATCTCATTATGAAAAGAGCTACTATATTACTTGTGAGACCACGTATACTTATGTTTTCTTTAGTGGAAACAAGATTTTGGCGCTGTTGCCGAGGACTTAAAAAGCACACTAGAAAGAAGTGGGAACAATGTAGAGCTGTTAGCTAAGCCATAAAGATTTTAACATCAATAAAGAAGGAGAGAGGCTACTCTATATCCAGTACCACATGTCAATTTGGGTGATAATAACGAGGTGCCTATAGAAGTCCTGCAAATATGGAAGCAAGGACAATACGCGATATGCCAGTCTCACTCACAACGAATGTCACTTTCAGCATTTAGAAACCGCTAGCTGGAGGACAATTTGAATTTAAGCAAAAAAAGGGGCAATTATTGCACACTAATGGGCAGTTCACTGGTTTGCACCATAAAGATCCCCAAGTCCACATCCAGAACTTTTTGGAGATCTGTGACACTGACATGCCAATTGGAGTATCTCTTGATTACGTGAGGTTGACTTTATTTCCATTTTATTTATTGAGGGAAGCTAGGAGGTGGTTGAAGTAGGAAATACCCAATTCCATTACTACATGGAACAATTGGCTCATAAATTCTTAATCAGGTTCTTTCCTTTGGGGAAGACAATAAAGCTAAGAGCCGAAATCTTGAGCTTCAAACAGACGTCTGGCAAAAATTTATACCAAGCTTGGGATAGGGTCAAATATCTACTCATTAATTGTCTCACCATCATCAAGCTAACAAGGTGTTGGTCCATACCTTTATGGAATAATTGGAACCCAACACTAAAATTCTCCTTGATTCAGCTGTAGGTGGACACGCATTGGAGAAAACATATGAAGAGCTCTTCACATTGCTGAACCACATATATCAAGGAAATTTGGAATGGAACGGTGGGAACTCTAGGCTTGTCTTTAAAAAATAGGCAGGTATACTTGAAGTTGATGATGTGATAGCTTTGACAACACAAATTAAAAGAATGCAAAATATTATATCTACATACTTTAACAGCTTAGCATTGGGGCAGCAATATGCTCCAGTAAATATGGTTCAGCAGCAACAACTATGGTGCGAAGTATGTGGCAACAGTGAGCACATGTTAGAATATTGTGGTGCAAAGTTGAAATCGGTGAATTTCATAGGGAACACACAGTGGTGGAGGCCAATAAAATTATGGCAAAACTTATAAACCCAGTTGGAGGAACCATTCAAACTTCTCTTGGGTGGGAACCGACAGAGTCATCACCAAGGCCAAGGTCAATATAAATAACAAGGAGGAGGACATCACTATAATCAGCTAGGCCAGAGTAGCCAACAATAAGGTAGTGCAGGAAATATGAGTGTGGAATACATGCTTAAGAAACTCATGGCTGACCAAGCTAAGATAGCTGCGGTGTTCTCCAATATCAAATCACTACTCAAAATTTAGAAAAATGTGTGTGACAGTTAGCTAGTGATAATAATTCTTGCCCGCAAGGTGGTTTACCAGGTAAGATGGATCAAAACCCCAAGCAAGTAAATGTTGTGAGTACCCAAAGTGGAAATCCATTAGCTGAGTTAGTACCACAAAGCAAAGGTAGTGAAGGTAAAGGTAAAAATGCATATGCTGAAGATGGTGAGCCTAGCATACCAAATAAGGAGCAGCAACCAAAGACAAAACCACCTCTCCCATTCCCATAAAAATTTAAAAAAAAGAAGGAGGAGGAGTGTTTAGAAAAATTATATATATGGTTAAACATGTACAAATTAACTTGCCATTGATTGATGTGTTGCAGGACATCCCAAATATGCCAAATATATCAAAGATATTGTGGTAAATAAGAGCAAGTTAACCGAGTTTGAGACAGTAGCACTCACTGAAGAGTGTAGTTCAAGAATTTTGAACAAATTAAAGCTTCTAGATAAGCAAAAGGATCCAGGTAGATTCACGGTATAAGTAACCATTGGTAAGTACAATAATGCAAGAGGTCTCTATGATCTACGTGAAAGCATAAACTTGATACCTAGATTTATGCTTAAGAAATTAGGCTTGGGAGAACCTAAACCAAGTACCATTTTGTTACAATTAGCTGATCATTCTGTAGCTAGACCTGATGGTATTATTGAGGATATGTTAGTTCAAGTAGGTATTATTGGGCGAACTTCTTATTCTTAACTGACTTTTTCTTTGATTTTACTGAGCTGAGGGTTTTTTGAAAACAGCCATCCTACCATGATAGGAGTCATGTCTGCGTACACTTTACCCTTCCCAAACCCCACATTGTGGGATTTTACTGGATCATCATTTTTGTTGTTGTTGTATTTTGTTGTATTAGATTTTGAGCCTAATCCAGAGGTTCTTTTCAGACGTCTGTTCTTAGCAATAGGGGTGCACTGGTTAATGTAGCTATAGGTAGGTTAACTAAGAGAGCATATGACAAAGTAGAGGTGTTTGATGTATATCAAGCACTGAAATCACCTACAGTCTATGAAGAGTCGTCTGTTATAACTATCATTGATGAGAAAGTAGCAACTTAGTGTATTTTAGCAAAAGACCCCTTAGAGAGAGTACTAGTGGGTCAAGATATTGAGGGTGACATGGATGCTAAAGATCTAACTAGCGTGCTCAATATTCCCAATGTCAGTATATGGAAAAATAATGTGGAGACCTTAAACAGAAAATTGGGTCCTTAACCCAAGCCATCTCTTAAAGAAGCTCCTAACTTGGAGTTGAAGGCACTTCCAGCCAGTCTCAGGTAGGCCTTTCTTAGTATCAATAATACTTTACCTATAATTCTTTCATTCTTTGTCTGATATGCAAGTCACAAAAGTATTTAAAGTTTTGAAAAGACACAAAAAGGCAATCGTATGGTAGATAGTTAATTTCTATGGTATCAGCTTAACTTTGTGCATGCATAGTATCTCATGACAGAAGGATATAAGGCAAGTGCAAACCACAAGCAGGTTAAACCCTGTCATGAAAGAGGTAGTGAAGAAAGAGATAATTAAGTGGCTTGATGCTAGCATAATATACCTAATCTCAGATAGCAAGTGGTTGAGCCCAGTTTAGTATGTGCCTAAGAAAGGACGGAATGACTGTAGTGACTAATGAGAAAAATGAATTAATCCTACCAGAATAGTGAATGGATGCCGTATATACATGAATTACATAAAGTTAAACGATGCCACGAGAAAAGATCACTACTTAGTGCCATTTATTGATCAAAATCTCGATAGATTAGCAGGCACCAGAACTAAGAAAAGACAACTTTCACATGCCCTTATAGTATATATATATTCAAGTGTATTCCTTTTGGTCTTTATAATGCTCCTGCCACTTTTTAGTGATGCATGATGACTATCGTCCATGATATTGTGGAAGATTTTGTAGAAGTACTTATGGATGACTTTTTAGTGTTTGGGAAGTCTTTTGATATATGTTTGAACAATTTAGAGAAGGAGTTGTCAAGGTGTGAGGAAACAAATATCGTCCTTAACTGGAAAAAGTGTCTTTTCTTGGTAAAGGAGGGGATTGTATTGGGTCACAAAGTTTTTAAAGACGGTCCAGAGGTAGATAGAGCTAAAATTGAAGTGATCGAGAAGCTACCACCACTTATTTTAGTAAAAAAATGTTTGCAGTTTCCTAGGACATGTTGAGTTTAATCGGCGGTTCATCAAAGACGTTTCAAAGATTTCCAAACCCATATGAAGCTTGATGGAAAATGAGGTAAAATTTATTTTTAATGATAATTGTTTGCAGCCTTTTAAACTTCTGAAGAAGAGATGATTGAAGCCGTAATCCTGATAGCTCATGATTGGAAGTTACCCTTTAAGGTAATGTGTGATGAAATTGAGATAGCAATGGGAGAAATGCTAGGATAAAGGGAAAAAAAATCTTTCACTTTATCTACTATGCTAGCAAGACTTTTGACTTAGCTCAGACAAATTACACTGTTACAGAAAATGAGATACTTGCATTGGTGTACGCATTTGATAAATTTTGCTCGTACTTGGTAGGTAAAAAAGTGATTGTTTATACTGACCATGTAGCTCTCACATACTTACTCAACAAGAAGGATGCCAAACCCAGAATATCAGATGGATCTTGCTGCTCCAAGATTTTGATATAGATATCAAAGATAGAAAAGGATACGAAATTCAAATAGTAGACCACCTATCTAGATTAGAGGATTCATCACATGTGAGTGCATAGAGGTTAATAATAGAAGAATTTCCAGATGAGCGGCTATTGGCATTAGAAGTCAACGAACTCCCATGGTATGTGGATATTGTGAACTACAAAGTAAGTGGAGTGTTTTCCCTCAAAGCAAACTCCCATCAAAAGAAGAGGTTAATGTATAAAGAAAAGTTCTATGTATGGTATGAACCTTACTTGTTAAAACAAGGTGTTGATTAAATAATTAGAAGATGTGTGCCCGAATCTGAGGTTCAACAAGTTCTACAAAGTTGACAATCATCTGCTTACAGTAGACATCATGGATGAGAACGCATGGCTCATAAGGTACTGTAGTCTGGTTTTTTTTGCCTAATTTATTTAAAGATGTTGCAGGTTTTTCAAGAGCTGTGACCAATTCCAAAGGATGGGCACCATATCGAGAAGGCATGAGATATCGTTGAATAATATCCCAGAGGTAGAGATCTTTAATGTGTGGGAAATAAAATTTATGGGTCCCTTCCCACTGTCATATGGAAATCAATACATACTGGTGGTGGTGGATTATAATTCTAAATGGGTTGAGGCCATCGAATTTCCAACCAATGACTCTAAAGTGTTAAGTTGCTTTCTCAAGAACCACATCTTTACAAGGTTCGGCACTCCAAGGACCATCATCAGTGATGGAGGTAAGCATTTCATAAATCAAATTATAAATAATTTGTTAGCTAAGTTTGGTGTAAAGCATAATGTTGCCACAACATATCATCCCTAGACTAGCAGGCAGGTTGAAGTATCGGACCATGAATGCTATAAGAAAAGATTGGGCCATCAAGCTAGATGAAGAGCTATGGGCTTATCAGACTACATACAAAGCATCAATCATCATATCACCGTATCATATGTTGTTTGGAAAAGTATGTCATCTTCCAGTAGAGATGGAACACCAAACATATTAGGCAATTAAAAAGCTGACCTCAGACACCATGCTGGCAGGTAGAAAGTGAATGGGTCAGCTTTATGAACAAGAAGAATTTAGGCTTCACGCCTATGAGAACGAAAAATTGTACAAGGAGAAGATGAAAAGATGGCATGAAATGCATATTGCCGCTCGCACATTCGAGCCAGGATAGAAGGTATTACTTTTTAACTCTTATTTGCATCTTTTTCTAGGTAAGCTCAAATCCAAATTGTGTGGACCCTTCGAGGTGGTGCGAATGTCGACACATGGAGCCTGGGAATTTTGGGATGACACCAAATCGACCACATTTATGGTAAATGGCCAAGGAGTTAAGCACTATTTCAAGCAAGATATAGATCGTGAAGAGGAGGATATTGAGCTCGAGAATGAGTAAAGCCAGAGCTATGTCATGTTGCGACTATAAATTAGGCGCTATGCGGGAAACAGCCTGTGAGGTAGTGTAAAACATTTTTAGTTATAGTTTATACTTTGATTTTTCAAGTTTGTTAAAATTTCATTTTGTTTTAGTGTATAATTAGGATAGTATAAAGTGTACATGCAAATTGAAATAAAAAAAGGTCTTGGACGATTTCTAAATAGGATAGTCCGCGATGTCTCCACATCGCAGACCTAGTCCCTCTCCGTTTAAGTTTTGTCCAGGTACGTGTTTGAAAAGTTTTAGTAAAATTTTGTTCCAAGGCTAGTGCGCTAACGCAGACTTAGATAATTCCTATGTTGTTTTATTGTATCAAATTTTGGTGCACTAAATAGACGATTCTGCGATGTCTCCACGATAACGTCTTTTTAGGCACGTTTAATTAAAAGACTGGGTTTTACCTATTTTTACTCTTTTAACCCAACCCTATACCCGTTGAACCCTCAAAATTCCCCTTAACCTTTATTTTTCACCCCCTCCACCGATCTAAACTCCTTCAACTCTCAAATTTTTACTCTTGTTAAGCAAATCCGCGATGCCCTCTTGAGATTCAAGTAAGCTTTTCTAGTTTTGTTCATCTACACCGTAAGGTATGTGTTCTTTCTCTAATTATTTTTTATGTGGGTAGATGAGGTTCATATGGGTAAGTTTATAGGCTTTAAGTTTTGCCTCCATATTACTGATTCTTTTTTTGTTCTTAGATTTTAATTGTTGTGGGTATGACAATTTTGCTGAGAATTTGATTATTATGGGGGAATTTTTATGGGTTAAAATTCTTGAACTAAAACTCTCGTATTGATATTTTGGTAAGTGGATGAAGTTTGTTGTTATTGATCATGTGTGGTGAAGTCTTGAGTAAGCATGGATGCTCACTTGTGATAAATTGGTTTAATATGTGAGTTTAATGGTGGAGTGACCTTCTAT
Source organism: Solanum dulcamara (assembly GCF_947179165.1). Classification (NCBI taxonomy): domain Eukaryota; kingdom Viridiplantae; phylum Streptophyta; class Magnoliopsida; order Solanales; family Solanaceae; genus Solanum; species Solanum dulcamara. The sequence goes on from NC_077241.1 coordinate 50,905,820, forward strand.
TATCAATTCCTTGGGTTGAAGGGATACTTGAATTTTGGCCATTGATTTGGGATTATGCATTGTTGATTAATCATGTAAATTTTTGCATGGTATACTAGAAAATTGGGAGACTTCTATGAATTCGTAATGCATGGGGTTCACACTATTGATTGAATGGAGTCTGGAATAGGGTTGACGTCTTTATGCATATATTATTTGAATAAGGGAAGTTTGAGTACCTTCATATAATGTGCATGATCCTATAAAGTTTAAGTGTGGGGTTGATGGTTAATGTTATAGGCTTTAAGTTTGTGAATATATTTATAGTTGCTTATATGCTTATTATGGGTCACGTGCAGGAAATCATGTTATCTAATCAAAGGCAAGGTAAAGAACCAACCAATGGTAGCACAAAGAGGGATAGATATGTGCCCTCCATTCCACCAACACCCTTTATGCCATGAGGATAGACTCGTATAGGTTAAAGGCGGTGAACTAAGCGGGCAAGAATTGGTACAAGAAGCATGCAGAGTCTCGGTATATTTATGATATGCTAATTAAGGATGAAAGCTTGACCAAGGAATTCCCACAGATTATGAGAAGACTAATGGAGCTCAACATGAGCTTTTTATTCGCGGATCCAAAGTCGTGCAACTTGCACATGGTGATGGAATTCTATGCAAACTATCAACCAGATACTCGCACTCGTTATATCATGGTGCAGGGAATGGAAGTTCCTTTATCTCCTATGGTCATCAATAAGATATTGGGGACTCCAGAGTTTCCTCCAGCCACCTTGATGAAGCTAAATATTCATCCGCCTTACCAAGATATTTGCCACACTTTATGTGGGACCAAATCAACCACTAAATGGGTCCATCACGGGCATCTAGGCTACCACATTGCATATGCATATGCCTATTTGAACAAAGAAGCTCAAGTGTGGGTCAAAATTGTTATGCATAGCCTGATCCCCAGTTTACATTACACCAAAGTCTCTAGGGACAAAATTTGTTTGGTGTATGCCTTTATGAAGGGTATGGAGATCAATGTGGGTGTTGTGATCAAGTCTACTATTCGAAAGTAAAGATTCCATCGTGGTCGGGGCTGCGCCTTTAGAGGCCTAATCACTGAGCTATACTGAAAAGTTGGGGTCCTTGAGGACCCGCATAATTATATTTCCCCCTCAATTCTTAGGCTTATTATGTGACCAAGATAAAGGGGCCGGACACCACTTATGGAACCATCCTCACATCCATAGAGTGCACAAAGATAGATAACATGATCACGATGCACATGTTTGTCTAGAGATGCTCCAACACCCCACAGGGTGATAAAGGAGGAACTGCGTGAAGTGGAGAACCAATACCCACTTAATGAGAATGATCTAGCGGTAGTAGGACAAGGTTCCAATTTCTATTCTAGGGATGATGTCCCCACTGATGACGACAAAAGGAGGGCTAGTTCAAATGTTGAGTTGAATTTTGAGGTTGAGAAGTTTCCACCATTGGCTATTGATGATCCTGCTGCTACAAAAGAGATGGATAAGTAGATAGGGTAATCTTCTACCAAACTTATTTTGGATGTTTATATCTTGTGACACTAGGGGCAGTGTCAATTCTTTGAGTATGGGGTGGGGGATTGAGGGTTTACTTTTGTATATATGTGTTATTTTGTTGGAATAGTTTTTGGTATGCTTATTTTAGTTGAACTGGTTGAGATGTTTTGTTTTGAGTTTTACGACATTTATTTTTGATTCTTTGGCCATGGATAGTCTCCTTGAACCGTACAAAACAAAAAAATATATTATTTATATATGATATTTTCTTTCTTTATTGTCATGGTGGTAATGTGTATGTGAAGTTCTTTGCTAGACCACAGGATTGCCTAAATAGTTAATAAATGGGTTGAAAAACATTTAATAAAAAAGAGCATTGACTGAGTTAATACACCTACAACTCTTTTGTTAGACTTTGAATATGAAGGTATGTGAGTCTTGGGATGAAATGTCATGAGAGTTGTCATTCATAAATTGAGCATGTGTCATGTGAGGGTAAGGTTGATTGTGTAGTCCTTGTTATTCTTGATTGCTAGAACTTGGCTAGTGTGTTTGTGTAGCGAGAACAAAGGAACTTTAGAGTTAGGAAAAGGATCTGGGCATTTCTTTGTCAGCCTCAATTCAAAAGTACTATTTGCAAAAACCACCGTGATGCAAATCCATAATTAGCCCCGTTGAGCCTTTGACTTGATTCTTTGGTAGCCTTGTGTGAAGCCTATTCCTATTTGTTTGTAAACCATAATTTTGATCCAAAAATCCCAAGCACTTTAAGAGAGAAAAAGGAAAGAAATTAGGGTGGTCAAAACCTTGCGTTACTAAATGTAGAACCATTGGTGTATGAAGAATGAAATCTTGTGTTAGGGAAATAAAGGAGAAAAGTATTTTGAGTGTGAAAGTAAAGCCAAATGCAAGGTGGTTGAGAGGAAATATATATATATATATATATATATATATATATATAAAATAAGAATAAGAAAAAATTACCTGATACGAATAATTAGGACTAAAAAAGAAAGGGGTGAGCTTTAGAATGAATGAAGCGGTAAGAATGAAGTTGTGAAGAACACGCATGGAATGGATAAATATAGTATATTAAAAGCTCTTGGGAACTTATTCACTATGCATGTCCAAAATAATACCTATCCGTCCCCTAGCGTACATTACAAACCGAAAAAAGTCCTAAGTGATTCTAAATTCTTAGTTACCTTAAATGAGCTGCATATTACACTAAGGACAAGCCTATAGTTCATCTCGAGTAACTTGTGACTTTGTTCGAGAGAGTAAGTGAATTTTTCTTAATACTCATTGTTGTTGGCATTGAATGTAACTATGAGAGTATATGGGTAATTCTTTCTTTGTGAAGGAATCAATAGAAGAATGGTAATCTTGAATAAGTTTTGATTTAACACTTCATATGAGTTTGCTTTATGACATAGTCAAGTCTTGAGGTTAGATTGTTTTAATTCAGTTGGTTGCTTGAATGAAGTAATCATGCCATGAAAGTAAATGATTTGTGAAATCACTATGGTTTGGTAGGACTGCTTTATATATATGGTGTTTGTTTTTGTATGCGTAGGATTGGGAGTTTTCTCGAGGATGAGCAAAACTAATGGTGTGAGGTGGTGATCTTGGGTGAATTTATGCATCTAATAGCCAAAATACCCCATGTTCATAGTAGAGTTTGAGAGAGAATTCATATAGTTTAGTTCATTTTTTAGAATACTTATGTGTGGTTATAGCTTATTATCATGATTAGATACTTTCAGGATTTAATAAAGAAGAATGAACCCGTAAAAGATGTTTGGATCGAAAGTGGAGCTTGAAGATGAAGTTGGAAACAAAAGTGAAGAAAATACACTGTATGGGAGTGTGTCCACGTCGTGCATTTAGCTTCAGAGATTTAATTCCAACACTTGGAATTTAATTTTCTTAAAAATTGAGTACGTACCAGGTCCGCGTCAGGTCCGCGATGCGGACCTGATTGAGGATAGAAGGATTTTTGTCTGATTAAAAAAAAGAAAAATTATACTGGGTAGAATCATCTTTGCGTCGCATACTTCAGTACAGGGATTGAAACTTTTTATTTTTGGAGGCTATAAATAGCTTGCTTTTAGTTTATTTTAAAATATTCAGATTTTATTTGACGTTTGGAGGAAGGAAGACGAAGGGAGAACTTTCCTAGTATTTATTTCTTCTTCTTTTTCATTTTTAAGTGAATCTTTCCTGCAATTAATTATGTCTTGGATTTTGTTCAACATTATGAGTGGCTAAAATCCATTGTTCTAGGTTTGTAGCCACAAGATGAAGGTTTTTATATAATTTTCTTTGGTTAAAAATGGTGTCTTTCATATAATTGCTCTTATATTCTCATTAATACTATTTTAATGCCCGATAAATAGTAGAATAAATTTGTTGTCTACCCGGAACTCGAGAGATCAAAAGGAGATAGAACACTAGAATATAAGAAGCATGTTTATTCTAGAATTGCCTAGGATAATTCGTATATATAATATCTGTGACACATACCTATGCACCATGTTTGTTTTTAGACAGGATGATAAGATTAATGCATCTATGTTGGTTCATGCCTATCCCCACTCAATGATGTAGTTAGGCTGTCAACATAGGCAGGCAATTAGAGGTTGAAAGAAAATAATTGTAAAATCAACCCTGTAAATCTGTCATTAAAAGACCCATTAGTTGCCAAAGTGAAGTATGTCAGACCTGAAATCTATAAATGCTACAACCCAGGAATTCTTTATTCATTTGATCACAACTCACTAAAATTTTAGAGATATTTCTTGATAGTATTTTTAATAATTTAGTAGGCGATATAATTGAAATCATCTCTTTGCAACACATACGAACAATTTATTCAACTAGAAATCTTACTCAAGCTGGTTAAAGTCCTTTAGGTTCGATAATCCGGTTCTGAAAAGAGCCATTGTATTACTTGTGAGACCATGTACACTTGCATGCGTTGGTGTCAACTAACCTATTCAACTCTTTATGTTGGACTTCGAAAACTATTTAAAACCTTGAGCTCTGATACCAAGTTTGTCACGACCCAAGCCTAGGGCCTAGATGCGATACAATGAATGGCATACCCTGTAGTACCTTACCCAAGTCTCGTAGTATTTACTTAGCCTTTCATAGGTAATGACATTGTATAACAAGAGGAAATAAAAAGGGATAATGGGACTAAGGGAAACAATATAGAACAAGAGTCATTAACAACATCAAACATCGTCTATTTATCCAACAATACCTCTACATCTTTAGGAGGCGGGGACTAATAGATGTCCCTAGATCACCCTTAATAAAATAAAAATATGAACCATTAAAGGTATTCAAAAGTCTTTACACATCAAAAGAAAAAAAAGAAAATGGGATGTTGTTTCCAAAATACGGGAGCTCACCAACTATGTAGCCTTCAACTAATCAACTAGCTACATGAAGGTGAATATAAAGCAAAGCCGGTCCCTAAATGATGATATCATTTATGCAAGAGAGTATGCATTAGTACTTTGAATGTACTAAGTATGTAGGCATGCATTAACATTGAAGAAACATTAGAAAATTAACATAGTATGGAATATACTGCAGTGCATGCATTATCAAACAAGTAAATAACATTTGAAATATTCATTTGTGGGAATATAACCATAAACGACATTTAAGATAATGCGAGCTATTACATGAAATCCAACATAATACCCTACGTTGGCATACAGAGACTACTTGCCGGGTAGAACTCTATCATCTTTATTTATTTCTTTAACATTTAGGGCTATTTGTGGATCCACTAGACTAAGCCTACAAGGGATCATATGTTAGCACATAGTTAATGAGACAGGGGGTTGCTGCTAAGATTTTCTTACTAAATCTCACCTCAATGTCCATTCGGTGCTAAGTTAATCCCACAGAATAGTTCATAAAATAAGAACATAATCATTTACATAGATTTAGATCATCAAAACATCATTCAATGGAATAGCTCATTAAAACCTTTATTGATTCAAATATGTGAGATGTTTAACATTTATTGATGCAAACCTTTATTGATTCAATGGGATTTGACTTAGCACTGAATGAGACTTGAGGTGGGGGCTCAACCTACGGGGTCCTTAAATAAAATCTCTAGTCTTATATACGTGTCACCGTAGGATTTGCCTTTATGGCCTAGCTAGTGGATCCACCTATAGCACATGTTCATGACCCGCCTAGCGGGGTAAATACTACCTTGGCAAGTAGACTCTCCTTTCTTTCATTATATGAGAAGACATCGAGATTCTATGTTATAGCTCGCATGGTCTTATTTTCAGTTACGGTTCTATCTACATATGTATACTCTCTTTATGATCTCATGTATGTCTTTCAAATGCTTTGTTCAACAATGATTTTCTCATGACTCTACTTATCATCTTTTATGGCATGTACGTTATTTGATCATTGCATCTCATGTTTATATTGTTCATAGCATGCCCACATACTTGGTATATTCTAACGTACTAACTCATACTTTGTTTTTCTACATTATATCAACATATAGGGTTCAACGATCACATTCATTCTCCACGTGGGTAGATTGAGTTGCTACACTCTGTCATTGGTGTGTCCTCATCTATTCGAGGGTAAGATTATGATTTCTTCTCTTTCCTTATTTTGAAAGACTTTTTTATGTTACATTGAGGCTGAGCTAGGGACATGTTATAGCCCCGCCCAAATTGACTAGTAGAGTCTTGTTGGACACAAATGTAGAGTCTATGTTGTCGGGTTTCATACTCCTTATGATATATGTTCTTTGAGATTTTCTTATATTTTTTTGTTACACCCCACACTCTTGAGCTCAGAATATTTCTTAAGCTTCTTAGAAATTATCATGTAGGATGGATAATCTACGACACTATCAAACAACCCTAAGAAAGGGAGAATGTGATTCCCCATAGTAGAGAAGGTTGGAAATAGAGTCATAAGAATCCGGAAGGAATTGGAGGCCAAGTAATGAGTTGTAGGACTTGATTTACCTACGGAAGCTACTAACTTAGAAGTCTTACATACCTAAGCTATTTGAGGATATATCAAGCTTACAAAGCATGGATTATATAGGCTCTTAAAATAAGACGAGATTACGAACTCATGAGGAAGAGAAAAGAAGGATATGTGGAAGCACCTCAAGCAAGAAGGTGACCCACCTGCTTGGGGTCAAGTAGGTGACCCACCTTCTTGGGGTGTGGACCCCACTTCCACGTGGCAGCCTCTCCTTGATTACATGGATACGGTGGCCCAATAAGGGCTGGACACGTGTCACCCTTAGGGGATGACATGTGTCACCTCCTAAGGACACCTATATATATGTATATTGTGACTAAGAGTCTGATTCTTATCTCAAAACTTCAGCCAAAACTAAGAACAAAAACCCTAGAGCTAAGAGGAAAAGGGCTACGACTTAAGGGAAAAATAAGGTAAGTCTCGATTTCGTTCCATAAATTAATTATCTAGAGTATACCATGATAATATGGAGGTATTATCAGTATAAAATCATGGCTTGTTGCAGCACAAAACAGGTAGAAAGCAGCCACGACATTTAAATCGCGCTAGAGAAGTTTCGAGGCATAATTTTGGCGAGTTTTGGCCAATTTCAGGAAAGGTAAGGTCTTTTCTTTTAATTTGAAGTTTATGGTGTTCTTATAGGTAGTGTTACACATCTTTTATTCTGCTGGAAGTTTAATAACATCGTATAAATGCTCGACATTAGAAAAAATCCAAATTGAAGTCGTCGTAGTTAAATTAAAGTCGAATAGTGCATGATGTTTGTGGTGCTGCAACTGATGGACATGTGGTGGTGTATTAAGGTGCTGTAAAATATTCTAAATAGGGCTTGTTTTCTTCTGGTTGCAGCCACACAACTCTCCGCTTCGCATGGTTAAAGGTTTGCGAAATAAAGACTAGAAACCCTATTTTAGTATCGTAATTTTCAGCAAGTCGTTTGGAGCTTATGTTGTGTAATGTTGCCATGTATTATTTGGATATGAGCTGAAGGTTGTTGTTGTTGGTTTTCTGTAGTGATTAGGGATCTTATTGGAAATTCAGATAGGGCATGTTATAGGGGAGGTGCTGCCTGGTTTCCGTTAACTCGTTAACTAGTTAAGGAACTAGTCGAGAAGACGAGAGAGGAAATGGGTGTTGTGAACACTCGTGTATAAGTTAAGGTGCTGAACAGTTAAGGGTTGTTGATACTTACATTACTTCCATGTTAAATAGGTTTGGAGTACGACGACGTGAGCATGACAAAGAGTAACCCATAAGAGGTATGTGAAGCTTTCTCTTGGAATATTTTTGACATAAGTATGTAAAGCTATTCTTCTTTATTTTGGCATGTCTTAGATATAAGTTATGAATGGTTTGTATATGAAACATGGGGATTATTCCATTTGTAAAGCTCCGAGTACAGTTCATAATTCTTATCCACTTCATGATGGTAGAACTCCTCTAATAGTTGAGATATTGCCTTTGTAATATGTAGAGCCTATTGCTCCTTTCTTTTAGGATGTCTTAAATGTAAATGAAATGAGATATGATATGAGTGTGGAGGTAGTTCCAGTTGTAGGCTCCGAGTATAACTCATGACTTGTGTTCACTTTTGAATGTTAAAGTTCTTGAAGTAATTGAACTACTACCCTCTAGTCTCCTATATGATGAATAGTATTTGAACGTATAGGCTCCTATTCCTAAAGACTCTGCGATGATGAACGTCTCTTATTCTATGAGCTGCTTAGCCTTGTCTGGATATATGTCTAATATTCTTGAGACCCTAGTAGATATAACCCCTAACGATATTTCATAGGGTACTTAAGACGATTATTGCTCTGGTTTTCAAGTGACGGTTCACTTGGCAGTTTCATTGAGTCTCAGATGATGAGTTAAATTGCATATGGTTCCTGGCTACTCTATTGGTGCATGCTGTTAATACATCCTTCACCACATCCCATGAAGGGTTGGGCATAATAAATGATGAATCCACCACATCCCATGATGGGCCGGGTATGACAAATGATGAAATGATTATTCACCGCATCCCATAAAGGGTCGGGCATGATAAACAATGAATCCACCGTATCCCATGAAGGGCCGGGAATGAAAAATGATGAAATGATTATTCATCGCATCGCATGAAGGGTCGAGCATGATAAACGATGAATTTACCGCATCCCATGAAGGGATGGACATGATATATGATGAAATGATTATTCACCGCATCCTATGAAGGGCCGGGCATGATAAACGATGAATTCACCACATCTCATGAATAGTCGGGCATGATATATGACGAAATGATTATTCACCGCATCCTATGAAGGGTTAAGAATGATAAACGATGAATTCACCACGTCCCATGAAGGCCAGGCATGATATATGATGAAATGAATATTCAGCAAATCCTATAAAGGGCCAGCCATGAAACACGATGAAATGACAGCTTCACTGAGTCCCTTACTAAAGGGCCAGATATAATAGACAAGCATCCATATGAAAACATAGTAATGTACTTGTAAGGTATGAAACGATGTCGTATATGATGTTATGATGCCATATACGTTGATCTGGTAACACCGAGTCCCACGGCGGGCCAGGAGTGACATGTGAGGGTGATATACATTCTCCCTTTTCATAGGATGCAGGTATAGTGAACTCTTAAATGTCATACTTGTATCTTGCATCTCTATTTTAGTTGTTATCTCAGTTATGTGTTGTTATGTTTTATATACTCAGTATATATATCGTATTGACCCCCCATTCTTCATGGGGTTGCGTTTTATGCCCGCAGGTATAGATGCATGCTTTGGGGATCCGCCAGCTTAGGGTTCCACTCGGCAAGTTTGGGAGAAGCTCCATTGAATCGGAGCCAAGCCTTTGGGTATTAGACCTTCTATGTATATATTTGTATATTCAGGGGTACGGCAGGGCCCCTGTCCCACCATATGTTGCTGTTACTATTCTTAGAGGTCTGTAGACATATGTATATAGTTTGTTTATGAGCTCATTTCGATTGTGCCTATATGGCATGTTGTAAATGTTTTTATGTTATAGCAGCCTTATCGGCTTGCGTGCCTTTTCATGATATGGTATGAATGGAAGGGGCCACACGTACTTGAAAAAGTTTTAACTCATTGGGATTTTGTAAGTAGTATCACTTTGTGCATAGCTCGATTTGACTACAGCTGATAGGTATATATACGGGGGTCTATGTCGGATCCAAGTCATGGCCTACGAGGTTAGGTCATGACAGAAGTGGTATCAGAGCAGTTCGTCCTTGGAATGTCTACAGACCGTGCCTAGTAGAGTCTTATTTATTGGTGTGTTGTGCACCATATCAATGAACAGGAGGCTACAGGACATTTAGGATGTTACTTTCTTTTAGATCTAAGATCGCGCAATAAAGCCGAGTCATAGCGAATAAAATTCCATATACTAACCTATGATTTCAACAGAAGGACAATATCGATAGAAGAAGTGACTGACAATATTGGAAGTTACAAGGCACGCAGGTAAGCAAAGGAACGAAGGACCTATGTCAGGTAAGGTGTTGCAATACGATTGACATATAAAGTTGAAAAATAAAAGGAAAAGTATACATGAAAGTACAACAAGTGCAGTTTGAGTGGACATACGAGGTAAGTCCATTTTCATACTGCTAATTGTGGATGCCCTATGTGGCTGCGATATGAGATGATATGACTATATATATGTGTGCCCTGTGAGGCACTGTTGGCATTTTCTGCGTGCAGGTGTTACGATAGTAAGAAATACAGAGGAAACTCTGCCCAAATTTTCTTAGACATAAGAAGAGAATAAAATACAAGGCTATAGTATGTCTTGAAAGGTTGTGCCCACAATAATGATGAGATTTGACTAAACGAGTATGGCTTACCTCGAGAAATGAGTTAATTGCTGAATTGATAGCAATAGAAACTAAGAGGTTGATACTGGTATAGTAGAACGAAGTTGGAAAAGACTTATAAGCCAAAGAGGATAATTTAGAGAAGATTGATAGATATGGATAAAATGATATTTTAAGGCATCGCCTAAATTGATACATAGGGATAAACTATGACGAGTTATAGTTGAAAGAAGAAATGGTATAATTAATAAAAGAGTGCAAGGGAAAAAGAATTATGATGAAAGTTAAGTATTAATAAGACATCTTTTGAGATATTAAGGATAAGACTAGCTAAGAAGGGTAAGTAACCCATAGTGAGAATCGTGAAGAAGGTCAAGCAGTATTATACTATCGGACTGAATGCGAACAGGATACCATGTGAATATAACAAAGGTCGTTATGAGAATAAGTAAAGCTTAGTAAGGAAGTTCTAACAGAGGCACCCAAGATAGACATAGGTAACTGAATACAAGGACGGAACGAAAGGAGAATATATAGTCATAGATTTAAAGGGGTAGTACAACAACATGGTGTCAAGGTAAACCTAGTATTGAGGCAAGCTCGATATGCTATTGAGAAAGTGAGCATCGGGTATAAAACAAGGATGAAGGTTCATTAGGCATAAAGAAGTATTGTATATACATGACTCGAGTACCAACACTAAGATTGGATTTGCACCTCATGATTATGTTAAGATGTTGTACATAGGCAACCAAAGGTATGAGTGATACAAAGAAAGGCATAGATATGGTGAAGTATACCAATGGTGTTGGAAAAGAATCATATGCATTAGAAAATTGGAAATAAGGGCGTAAGGTAAAACATAAACAGATAGTGACATGGGTACACCTTAAAGGGGGAGGTGGCTTCATGTGAGATCCCATACTGGCATGAGTTGACAGGATTTAAAAGTCAACAATGAATAGATAGGAGCCATGGCACCAAAGACAGTGTTGAGAATTATTAGTAAGGACCTTGAATAGTATAACATCAAAGAATGAGTGCATATAAATGGGATGAGTACGACAAGGGAATCACAATGAGAACTTAAAGATATTGTAAGGGATATCCAGGCTACACTTGACTAAAGGTCAGGATGTTGGTAACAGAGTTACTGGCCATCAAAATTGTGAGATACAAGTAGCCAAAGAGAAGGGATATAGAAGCCTCTCCGATATTGGAATAGGAGAAGACTTAAGAGTGAGTGAAGGAAGCGAAACAAGTATGACAAAATAGGCTAGTATAGCAATGCTAAGGCATTTTCTGGACTGCTCTAAGAACCTACACACATTTGTACAAAGATTATGATATGATGTGTGATAAAAGAACTAGAGGGAAGATCTGAGTAAAAGTGCAGTATAACATGTGTAAAGTGTTACAAGAGGGGTTAAGAGGAATTGTACAATATCCTTAAACAGAACTGAGTGTCAGAGGCTCAAAAACCTATTATAGAGGATGGAAACTGTGACTCGAAAATAGAAAGCAGTTAATATAGATTATAGTACAGGATGACCTTGCATTCTAAGGAAGTATGAATTCATATGGGTAATGGTAAATAGGCTGACTGAATCAACCCAATCCCTTCTAGTTAGGAAGGCATATTCAGCTGAGGGTTATGCGAGATGACATAGAAAGGAAATAATAAGATTTCATGGAGTTCCCACACCTATTATCTCAGAAAGGGAAATTCAAGTTACAGCTAACCACTGGATATCATTTCTGAAAGGATTAGAAATACAGGTGAATCTTAGTACGACATTTCGCTCTTTGATTAATGGATAGGCCTAGAGGGGATCCAGTAAGTTATTGATGAAGTAAAGCTTATTCAGGAAAAACTATTAATAGACCAGATTTAACAAAAGTCATACATAGATAGTCGACGTCAACCTTTCGAGTTGAAATGGATGAATGAGTATTTGTGAAAGCGTCACTAAGGAAAGGTTTAATAGAATTCGGCAGGAAGGAGATACATTAGTCCTTATCGGATCATTCGTAGAATAGGCAAAGTTGCCTATGAGTTAGACCTACCAACTGATTGGAAGCAATACATTCATTTTTTACAGATCAATGCTCCATAAATATATAAGCGACCCTTCCAGATCATTCTCTATGGATGAGGTCCACATAACAGAGAAGTTACCCTATGAGGAATGACCTATCACCAACTTAGATCGACAAATTAGAAGGTTTCAAACTAAGGATGTGGCTCTCATCAAAGCATGTGATGAGACAAAGTTAGAGAAGAAATATCCGTATGGGTTCCCTACATCTACAGGAAATCTAAACTCCTAAATCATTGGTGTTGACGAGTAGGAGGCCTATGGATGGCAACTGGTATAGAGAATTCTCAAAGTCCTGGTAAGAGCTCGTAAGGTTAATCAATATTCGAGGATGGATATTCTAAAGGGGGAAAGGATATTACACCCCACACTCTTGAGTTCGGAATATTTCCTAAGCTACTTGAGGATATACCAAGCTTACGAAGCACGGATTACATAGGCTCTTAAAATAAGATGAGATTACAAACTCACGAGGAAGAGAAGAGAAGGAAACATGGTAGCACCTCAAGAAAGAAGGTGAATCAACTGCTTGGGGTCAAGTAGGTGACCAACCTGCTCTGGGGTTTGGACCCCACTGCCATGTTGCAGCCCCTCCTTGATTGCATGGATACGGTGGCCCAATAGGGGCTGGACACATGTCACCCTTAGGGGATGACATATGTCACCTCCTAAGGAAATCTATATATATATGTATATTGTGACTAATAGTCTGATTATTATCTCAAAAATTCAGCCAAAACTAAGAACAAAAACCCTAGAGCTAAGAGGAAAAGGGCGACGGCTTAAGGGAAAAATAAGGTAAGTCCCAATTTTGTTCCATACATTAATTATATAGAGTATACCATGATGATATGGAGTTATTATTAGTATAAAATCATGGCTTGTTTCAGCACAAAATGGATAGCAAGAAGCCATGGCGTTTAAATCGCGCTAGAGAAATTCTGAGGCACAATTTTGGCGAGTTTTGGCCAATTTCGGGAAAGTTAAGGTCTTTCATTTAAAATTGAAGTTTATGTGTTGTTATAGGGTGTATTACACATATTTTATGCTGATTGAAGTGTAATAACAATAATAGAAATGCTCAATGTTAGAAACAATCCAAATTAAAGTCATCGTAGTTAAATTAAAGTCGAATAGTGAGGGCTGTTTGTGGTGCTGCAACGGCTAGTCGTGTGGTGGTGTTTTAAGGTGCTGTAACATATTCTAAATAGGGCATGAGTGCTTCTGGTTTCAGCCACACGGCCCTCCGCTTCGCACGGTTAAAGGTTTTGCGAAATAAAGACTAGAAACCCTATTTTAGTATCGTAATTTTCAGCAAGTCGTTTGGAGCTTATGTTGTGTAATGTTGCCATGTATTATTTGGATATGAGCTGAAGGTTGTTGTTGTTGGTTTTCTGTAGTGATTAGGGATTTTATTGGAAATTCAGATAGGGCATGTTATAGGGGAGGTGCTGCCTGGTTTCCGTTAACTCGTTAACTAGTTAAGGAACTAGTCGAGAAGACGAGAGAGGAAATGGGTGTTGTGAACACTCGTGTATAAGTTAAGGTGCTGAACAGTTAAGGGTTGTTGATACTTGCATTACTTCCATGTTAAATAGGTTTGGAGTACGACGACGTGAGCATGACAAAGAGTAACCCATAAGAGGTATGTGAAGCTTTCTCTTGGAATATTTTTGACATAAGTATGTAAAGCTATTCTTCTTTATTTTGGCATGTCTTAGATATAAGTTATGAATGGTTTGTATATGAAACATGGGGATTATTCCATTTGTAAAGCTCCGAGTACAGTTCATAATTCTTATCCACTTCATGATGGTAGAACTCCTCTAATAGTTGAGATATTGCCTTTGTAATATGTAGAGCCTATTGCTCCATTCTTTTAGGATGTCTTAAATGTAAATGAAATGAGATATGATATGAGTGTGGAGGTAGTTCCAGTTGTAGGCTCCGAGTATAACTCATGACTTGTGTTCACTTTTGAATGTTAAAGTTCTTGAAGTAATTGAACTACTACCCTCTAGTCTCCTATATGATGAATAGTATTTGAACGTATAGGCTCCTATTCCTAAAGACACTGCAATGACGAACGTCTCTTATTCTACGAGCTGCTTAGCCTTTTCTGGATATACATCTAATATTCCTGAGACACTAGTAGATATAACCCCTAACGATATTTCATAGGGTACTTGTGATGATTATTGCTCTAGTTTTCAAATGACGGTTCACTTGGTGGTTTTATTGAGTTCAAATGTTTCCTGCATCCCTATTTCAGTTGTTATCTCAGTTATGTGTTGTTATGCTTTATATACTCAGTACATATATCGTATTGACCTCTCATTCTCCGAGGGGATGTATTTCATTCCCGGAGGTACAGATATATGCTTTAGGGATTCGCTAGCTTAGGGTTCCACTCGGCAAGTTTGGGAGAAGCTCCATTGAATTGGAGCCAAGCCTTTGGGTATTAGACATTCTATGTATATATTTATATATTCAGGGGTACGGCGGGTGCCCTGTCCCACCATATGTTGTTGTTACTATTTTTAGAGGTTTGTAGACATATGTATGTGGGTTGTTTGTGAGTTCATTTCGATTGTACCTATATGGTATGTTGTAAATATTTTTATGTTATAGCTACCTTGTCGTCTTGCATGCCCTTTCATGATATGGTATGAATAGAAGGGGCCACACGTTCTCGAAAAAGTTTTAAGTCATTGGGATTTTGTAAGTAGTATCACTTTGTGCATAACTCGATTTGACTACAGCTGATAGGTATGTATACGGTGGTCTAGGTCGGACCCCAGTCGCGGCCTACGGGGTTAGGTCGTGATATGTTTCCACTTAATTGTACCTTATGCATGCTTACGATACGTCAAGAGTC
The DNA here is from genome assembly GCF_947179165.1 of Solanum dulcamara. Lineage (NCBI taxonomy): Eukaryota > Viridiplantae > Streptophyta > Magnoliopsida > Solanales > Solanaceae > Solanum > Solanum dulcamara. The sequence continues at coordinate 50,921,236 of NC_077241.1, forward strand.
TTGGTTTGAGCCCTATCAGGGTTTCCATCACCGTGTCACGTCTATGTCCTAGCTTGGGTCATGATAGTTTTAGTAGTTAATGCAGCAATTACTGAAATATATTCAGCAACTGTTGCAATATCTATACCAATAATTGCTGAATGTATTTTAGCAACTGATAAAATATCAGCAGCAATTAGTGCAACAACTGCTAAAATAGATCAGTAAAGTCCTTGGCCACGAGCTGGGTGGCGAGGTAGTAGATACATTTAACTAGTAATGAGGTATATGGTCTACGAGACCCCAATGGGTCCTGCTTGATAGTACAGCTCGGTAGGTGTATACAACAGGTTGTGCGACAGCCTTGATCCGACTGTACCATCATATCATCGCATCATCAGAATACATTGCATTCCATTGATACCTATTATACTTGATCTATTTGTTTGACTGTGATAATAAACTGTATTTATGTATTTACTTTAATCGTGTCATTCTATATAAATTGGCAGTAGCGTAGCCGGAGTGGGACTTTTCTGCGTGCAGGTGGAAGCTTTCCTTAGTTTTGATTAATTCCTTATACTCAGTCGGTTAAACCTATTGAGTACATGTGGATTGTACTCACCCCTAATTCTGTGTCCCTTTTTAATACAGATCCTAGTCAGGATATCATGCGTGGCAGTTGATCTTTTTCTCTCGCGGATATTTTATAATTTAGATTAGTGGTGAGGTCTTGGGATTCAAACTAGTAGTGAGGTCTTGGGATGCAGACTACCATTAGATCTAACTTTTATTTTCAGTCTTTATTATTATTCGAAGACTTATGATGTATATTACACTCGATCATTGTACTAGATGCTCTTACACTTATGACACTAGGTTTTGGAAAAAATTTCGTTGTTGTTGTCCTTTTATTATATTTAATTATGGCATGTCTTTCCTTTGGGAGTCTCGTATAGTTTTACTTTTTGGCTTACACATCGGGATGTAGTTTGAGATGTGTGCTATCATGACCCTGACTTTTGGGTCGTGACAATTTAGCACTTTCAAGAAATAAAATAAAAGGAGGTGTTTTGTGATGTAATAACATGCCTATGTTATAATCAATAAGAATTTATATTAATAATAAATTTATTGACCGCAGAAATTAAAAAAAAACTAAAAATAAGGTGAAGAACAAATAATTAATTTGTACTATATTGTAATTATGCTATTTTAGAGGCAGGATGATAATGAACTCGAAGAGCTAGACATTATTTAGCATTTGAAAAAGGCTTATCATATTGATGAAAGAAGATCTCAATAAATAGTTGCCATTCACATATTTTAATGATTTCTACTCATCTAAATATTTATAATTTTTTCTTCTTCTTCTATCAAATCGAGTTCTAATTTTATTGCAAATCACACATTGTATGGAAGTTAACATGTTAAAATTTTATTAAATATATTCACGTATATTTAGGTGATGAATGAAAATTAAAATAATTAGTAATATTTTTATAATTTATTATATTTAATAATTGTGAAAAGAACTATAGCCGTTAAAATAAGTTTTGACCTTTTAATTAATAACAATTTTATAAAATGAACATTCATTTTGCACGAAGCGCAGATAAGTTCACTAGTAAAGTATATAATAAGAAGTTGAAGAAATTTGTTTCTCCAATTTCCTCTGGTAGAAACCGTAAAAATGCAATGAAGAAAACGTATTTGAAAAGTTATCTACCCAACGATGGGTTAATAAATAAAGAGTGATAAATTTTGTTCAATAATAATAATAATTGTGTTATTTCTTAGAATAACAGGACTCTATGATGATCTAAATATGCTTGCCATGTACCTTGATGATGATCTGTGAATCATAGTATAGTTGTTAGTGGTGTTGTGTTCATTATAAGTTCGAAAATTGGCATAGTTTATTATAGAAATATTCGAAATGAAGAAATGAACACTACTAAAAAACGACAGGCAAAAGCAATGGATTGTGTCACTTTTTTTTCAAAATCAACGAAAAAGCGATTCAGTCACTTTAATCGCTTTTGTCCTCGACGCTTTTCCAAAAGCGACTGACGACGTCGCTTCGAAATGACGAACTGCATAATGATCCAATAATTTCTAAATCTGATTGGAGTCATCGTACATCATGCTGAGAACCCATTCCATAGTATCTTCCATTATGTGTCTTCCCTACCACTTTTTCCTTCCACATTTGAGTGGATTCTTCGTACATGAGCTGGACGTGGTTACCCATCTCAAGCAATCATGCTCTTTCTGCAAAATAAAAATAAAATTTAGCATATATATATATATGCATTATTTATCTTAAAAGTTTAAATTAAATAACTTATGTAAGTTTGTTCAACCCTATCATCCATCCACTCATCCGAATTCGTCTCATTAAGCTTTTCTTCACATGAGTCCTCTTAAAAACCTCATTACAAAGAGAGGGAACCTCAACGCTTTTTCCTATAAATAAAAATATAATTTTAGATGATATTAATCAAATAAAACTTACTCAACTTTATTTTAAAATATCAATTAGAAGTTAAAATTTTAAAAATTTACAATTTCCCTCGTACTTGTTGCAACGCTCTTTGCACCTCTGGTGTGCAATGAGCCACCCTTAAGACTATTTTTAGCTTTTATTTCTTATTCAAACAAAGCGTTAAATTTATCTACGTCCCAATACCGATACAACTCTTCGAAGACATTTGGCAAGAGTCAAGTTCCAAGTATCATGTATCTTAAGCTCTCTTTAGCCAGCTAGATAGTCTCGCGTTGGCCTTCCTCTCAAATGTGGTCACAATAACCAAATTTTACTTCAGCTTTCAAGTACAATAGACTTAAAAATGTGAGTAACGTTAAATAATGAATAAATTAAAGTATACCAAATAAAAACACTAAACTTAACTAAAAAATATATAATTAACTACATATATATACCTTAAATTCATTAAACATCGTCTACGTATCTTCTATGGAATCTTACACCAAAAGTGATAAAGCTCCATAAGAAACTCCTAACAATCTCATGTTGAGCACTAACAACATCCTTTGAAGGATTCCACCTACAAACAACATAAAAAACATGTTAGTTCATGAATAATTAATGTAGAATAAATAAATAAATATATAATAATATAAACTTTCGGTGATCCATCAAGTTTAATCATCACTCTACCAAGCTTGCTCCTCTGTGCAGCTGCTAACTCAAGCGTATCCTGATCATCGAGTGTAAAAACAGGTGAAGGTGAAGGTGCATATGATACTCCAGGATGTACATAATGTTGAGTCAATGGATGAGTTCTAGCCATAACATCCAACTCAATATTATAATCTCTAAGTCTTAGGCTCGATAGGTGAGGAGATATAACTATGGGAGATGGAGTACCAAACGATAAGAGTTGTGGTTGAGGCATAATATGTATAGGTAGGAAAGCATAACTTGATGGAGGCAAGGAATGTAAAGAGGAAGAAGAAGCACCATGTGGTGGAAGATATTGACTATGATACGGTAAGGGATCTGCAGTTCCAAATGAAACAACATGAATATGTGTAGCACTAGAACTCTGCTCTGCCACAGAAGAAAGCATTCCTGTAATATCCTCAGAATCTATAGACCTTCTAGCCTTCTTTTTAGCTTTAGTAGATTGGGTTGATGATCACGAGATCTATCAACATCATCACTTGATGACATCTATATGTAAATTTACATTACAATATGTCATGTCCAGAGAGGGTATCCTAGGTATGGGCGTCACTCGAAGACCATTGTTGGCCCCAAGCAAACTACTTGGTCTGATCACTTGTTCAATTACTCAGCGGAAGACTCAACTCAATAGATAATTAACTCAAGTGGGAATTTAGAAACATCATCATCAATAAATAAATAATAGATTAAAAATACTCAAAGTATAATGTAACTCAACATCATAACCTCGAAACGGACTCCGAAAGAATCATTCTAACTCAACTCTGACTCTTTCTATCAAGCCTCTAACTCAAATCTAGAAAGGTGGAAAGACAAGTCCAAGGCAACCTCAAAAAACTACTATATAATAAGGGAATGACTAGAAAGAAAGTAGTTCCTTCGAATGCAAAGAGGTCTCACCATAACTGGAGAAGTAGATCCTCAATAATGCGTCTGTTGATGATCTCTAATACTTATGTCTGCATTATAAAATGATGCAGGATAAATGGCGTTAGTACTTGGAAATTATGAGTATGTAATATAGGTGAAAGGAAACTTACTCAAAGAAATACAACTGAACTGAACTCAAAGGACTCACTCCGAAATGACTCAACTCAATAAAGCATGAAATAAAATAATACAATATTTTAAATGATATGCAATAATAGATGCAAATTAGTATATAAAAATATAATATTTTAGTATTGGGGAGTTTCTCTAACCTATAACCATAACTTATGAGCTAGTGATGATACAACCCTTTGCACTATTGTTGCCGCAACCGTCCAATACCTTTCCAGGGCAAGGGACGGTCACCCTCACTGGATCTAGAATTAATCAAAGTCCATCGTTTTAGGACTTGGAGAGGCATAGCTTCTACCCTACGCTGGCTACATAGTTTATGGGGATTGATTTGCCTCTACTCTTACCCCATATTGGTTCTCAATACTACTTCCAAAATAATTTATTATGCTCATATACATCAAGTGAGAAAAATACTCAATTAACTCATTTAGTCAGTTTTTTTAGATTTAGCTCAAAATTCAACTCTTCTCAACTAATATCTTCTCTTTAAATTAGATACAATCTCAACTCAATGAATGCATTTAAAACATAATTTAACTCCTCTACTCAACCTTAAAATAGATGTTTTAATGTAATACTACTCAAATCATTTATAATCAAAATATTCTTGCTTAAAATAATGATTAAGAGACTTCTCAACTCATGCTCACTCTTTTTCAAAACTCAATAAAATATGCATAGACTAAGTTTAAATCAAACTTTGTTCAATGCAGGAAAACTATTCTCATCAACTAAAAATAAATATATGTTAATATACTGATCATCATCTCAACTATGATTCATGTGAATGAAATCATGAACAACAATCTCAAGAATTCAAGATCTAAGAAACAATAATAATCTCAATGCATAATTATATAGAACTCAAAGAACAAAGAAATGACTGATTCTAAATTCAAAGAAATTAGGGCTAAAACTCAACTCAACTCTTTGATGATAGAATTTAGATGTAGGGCGCGTAAATGAACTCAATCTAATGCTATGATTAGCCTTATATACTATCACGACCCGATTTCTCAAGTCATGATGGCGCCTACTATGGCCTACCATTAGGCAAGCCGATTTGTATCTCAAAACTGTGAGTTGTGGGAATTCAAGGTAGAAGATCAACAATTCAAACTAAAAATAATAAAAAAATAACAGGAATACGAATGAACGATGGAAGAACGTCAAAAAATATATACAAATAAAAGATCCCTCCCAAAACCTAGAAATCATATGTACAGAGCTAATACAAAAATGAGTACAAGTCCCAAAAGTGGACCACAGAAACGAGGTTGTCTCAAAAGCAAAAGACAGGAAAAATATGTACATAGAGAGATGAGTAAATCCAGAATGCTATATATTCATCCTCGCCTCCAATGAAGACTGCAGCTGGCTCGAATCAAAGCCGATAGCTAGTACTAGTACTTGCATCTTGAAAATAGATGCAAAGTATAGTATGAGTACCAAAATAACAGGTACCCAATAGGCATCATAAGCCGACTAAGCAAGATAAGTAAAAGTAAACCAAAATGTAAGAAACTAAAACACATCTAGGGATAGACTAAGAAAGCAGGGTAGTTATGTACACGAGCGTACTAAACAGACAAATATAGAGAACTTTCTAAATTCATCGGGCTTCCATAAATCCGTCGGGCTCGCTCGTGCACAAGTACAAAAGTAACCAACTAAAAGAACTCCCATAAGCCCGAAAGGAGCAAGGATATTTAAAGAAGAATGAACGGGTCCGATGAAGTTCCAATAATACCCAAATATCTACAGACTTGAATTGAACCACTCTATAGACCTGAAGCTTTATCCCAAAGTTGAAAAAGTTAAGGACTCGAACTGAAGAATTATAAGAGTATCAGGGACTTGAACCGAGATTTTCTAGCAACCAAGGTGTAGATAATTATGGACTTAAACCACATGCAAGAGAGACCACAAACTTGAACCGCGGTAATAGATCATCGTAGACTTGAACCACATGCAAGAGAGACCACAAACTTGAACCAGGTAATGGTAGCTAAGGAATTGATCCAAAGCAAATAAGGAGCAACACAGTTGAACCAAGTCTATATAAAGGCGGTGGGCTCGAACCATGGAAAAGTGAGAAGTGATGGACTTGAACCGATGCATTAATACTAAGACAGGGGCTTGAACCTTGCCCGATGGAGTGAATTGGGGACTTGAACCATGAATAGAGGTGAGTCGATCAGAATCAGGATCAGCGTCCAACCGAGTTTAACAGGGAGTACCTCCAAACTGAGCGCCATCAATGAATCACTCCAGTCAAACCATATCTAACCAAAACCATCAAAAAGACTTCAAGAACCAAGAACCAAGCAATATGGGATCGATAGAAGAATAGGAAATTATGGAGGTAAGTTTCCCAAGATATGTTACTTCCTATCTAAATTTCACACTATCAGACTTAAGTCTGCTATATCAGTCTATAGGGAGCTAAGCTGTCTGAAACAACGTCGGAGAAGTTCTAAGGTCCAATGACACCAAAATCGTTCAAGTCTAAGGCAACACTAGTCTAAGCCTAGACTAAGGCCAGACATGCTTCCAAATATAAAACCCAAAGATGCAACACATACCACATAGCAGGTATAACCACAACAACAAGAGTCATGCTTTAATAGTCCAATAATTTACCAAAAATAATGCCTAGGGCATGAGTTCTTGGAATTTAGCATGCTCGACGCCCAAACCCCTCCAAGCTCATATAATACAGTATCCAAGTGCTTAAACATGCTCAGTCTAAAGGTAGGAACCTGTACCCAACCTGAAGGCCGACCACGCATGCTCCAACTCACAAAATCAGAACTTTTCCCTTCTAAATGGCCTCCAAACACTCCCATGCTATCAACAATCGAATCACAATGTTAATATAGTTGTTATGACACTAAAATTATCAAATTCAGAGATGGGCTAATTTCAGGGTCAAAAATTGAGAATTCTAGGACCCGCTCTGTAACTTACAAAATTAACTCCAAAAATGGGCTCTAATAACTACCCCCGGCTCATGTTCTAAAAAGGAACACAATTCATACACAACACTAACTATAATCCAAGCGTGCATCAATATTGGCATTTTAGCTTCAAGAACAGTAAACTCGCAGGGAGAAAAGAGAAATTTACCTCAATGGAAGCCATAAATCTTAATTCTGATCACACCACTAGAATCCCCTTAAAATATCACACAGAATAGCCCTTTGAATTGCCCAAATTGCCTAAGAATTATAGGAAAATTCATAGTTCAAAGTTCTAAGAATAATGCTAGAAATTGGAATTAAACGGGCCTCAGGTGTCGCAAAAGAGAACACCTGCTGGACACTTAAGCAACCGCCTCAAAGAGGCTGGCATCACTTTAGCGACACATGGTCGCTTAAGAAACTGATCACTTTAGAAATAAGTCTATTGCTTAAGAGACACCTGCCTAAGAGGTCTGGTCGCTTAAGCTCCGACACCAGACCTAGCTGGTGAAAAAATAAACTAACCATGTCAAATTCTTACACGGGGTGCTCAAAATTTGATCGAAACCCCGTGTGAGAAAATGAGATATACTACCCCACCAAATTCGATATTCTAGACTCAATGATGCATTCAAAATTATCATACAATAATATTTTAATGAAAAGTGGGTCCCATACCCAAGTGCCATTTTAAGCCTATTTCCATAATGGGTCTCGGGATTAGACCGGAAGCCTTGAGAAGCGAATGAAGGGTCATTCTAGACCAAAATTGACATTCCAAAAATAACCGTGTTGTCAGAATTTTCATCCGAATGTGTTTTATAAGAATGTTGACCAAAGTCAACTATAAACCAAATTTCAAAGGCAAGAGCATCAAATGGCCCCAAATTTATATTGATTGCCTCGATACTCGCACCGACTATGCTACTAGCCTAATTTGGCCATTCCAGAGCTGTTGGAACTATCAGAATTCCTTTCTAAGGTTTTTTTTTCCTAAATTCATGAAAGAAGTAAATTTTTCAAGTTATAAAAGCATCAAAACAGTGAAACGGACCTAAACCCAAACGAACAAACAAGCGACCGAACAATTAGTGTCAGCAAATCATAACTAAGTATTTGACATGTATTAGATGTTGTTTAGGGTTATGGGCTTGGCGCGGCACGCCAGCGGAGTACCCGAAACTACCTGCAATAGTTTGGGTGGTGGCGCAGCGCGCCACTATCGCGCCTGTAAAGTTTTGAGCCCATTTTCAAGATATGTTTTGATGAAGGGCAACTTGGACAATTCCCTAACTATATATATACTAACTTAGAGCATTTTGGGGTCATTTTTCCAGTCTTTCACCTCCAAAGAACCCTAATTTGTATTCTCCTCTCTCCCAAATCATCTCCTATAAAAAATATTTATCTCAAACTCAAAGGATTCAATCTCCCCATTGAATACCTAACATTAAGACTTCTCCAATTCTTCTTCATTTTCTAATTTAAGGTATGTGGGTTTTCATCTATGGGCCCTTCCATCCATGGAGCTCAAACGTTTTCTCAATCTAGTATTTCTATTCAAAATAATGAAATCTTATGTGCTTTTATATGATGACTTTAAATGCATAAATTATGATAAATTTGAAGTTTCTTTAGATATATTGATGGTTATTGACTCTTGGATTTATCAAGTTATGATGTTATTAAAGTGTCTATGAAGGCTTGAAAAGAGTTTTAAGACATATATGGTGGTTTGTTTTAAGATGTTTAATTGATAAATTCTTTCACTCTCCTGTATGCTAGCATTGATTTAAATGACTTGAAAGTTGATTGATTTAAACCCACCTAGTTTCCTATGATAAAGTAAAGTTGAAATGAAGTTTGACTCCAAATGAATATTTGACAATGTCTACTAATGAGTTTAATTGTGCTCTTTGCAAATAAGTTTTGTGAATGATGATTCTATAATGTTCAAGCAAGTTAATGATAGGGTGAGTTAAGGTCCTAAAGATATTTTATGGATAAAGATATGTGATGAAGAAATGTCTACACTCACATCACATGAGACAAAGTTAAGGAGCTATTTTATGATTTTTTTCTTATGAAGAATGGATGGTAGTAGATATGACCCCTCCCACATGATGATTGACTTTATGCTTTATGATTTGTCTATTCCATTGAGAGTTTACCTAGCACCTAGTGGACCTTGGGATAGGCATTATCTCCCGTAGCAAAGGCAAGAGACCCGTAGAAAGATCTCATTTTCCCATAACTACGTGCCACCGTAGGAAGAAGGATCACCCATTAGTAGATGCTTGATTCCTTAGAAAGGATCACCCGTTAGTAGAGGCTTGATTCCTTAGAAAGGGTCACCCATTAGTAGAGGCTTGATTCCTTAAGTAGCTTAGTGGATCCACTTAGGCATATAGGAGTTTATCTTGGCAAGTAGTGTCCCCCTTTCCTCCGATGTATGGGTAAACATTGGGACTCCATATTATGGCTCACATGGTTTATATCGGTTAACGGTCTCTATTAAAAAGGTACAAGGTCCCTCTTCCAATATTTAAAATATATATTATGATGTCTACTATATCTATCAAAAAGTAAAGTATATACTCTCACAAAGCTAAAGATTTATTTTTAAAGGTTTATGGTATACTTATTTACGATTCATGGTACTTTGCAAGTATATGATTTCTTATAATGACTCATGATTACCTCTATAATATTTATGTTTCTTTTATGATTAATGATGGTTTCTATGTTTCATTGACTAAGCTTCATAACTCCAAATGGTATTTCAAATGAATATAAGGTTCTAGCATGGTCCTTTGTATCACCTTATTGTATAATGATAAATTGCATTGCATGATCATATACTTAGAACATTCAAAGTACTAATGCATACTTTTACCTACATGATATCACCATGTAGGAACCGACGTCACTCCTCGACCTCCTCCATGTGGGTAGCTCGAATTAGTTTGAAGATTGCTTGTGGTGAGTTCCCATGGTTCGGGAACAACATCCCTTTTATTCTAAGCTTATGTTATGTAGAACATTAAGACTTTTATCAAGGCATTTCTTGACACTTATTTTGAGGGTGAGCTAGGGACATGTCTTAGCCCCCGCCGAGTCTTTAATGTAGAAGGTATGGTTGAACATAGAAAAAGATGTTATGTTGTCTTTGACTCTTATTAAATATGAAGCTCCTTAGTCCCTATATCCTTTTTTCTTTCCGCTTGATTTGTTGATCATTACCAGTGAAATGCCTAATGAATGCTAAGAGTCTTGGGTGAGGTACCTCCGGGTGTCTCATTTGTCGTGTCATGTCCAGGTCCTAGGCTTGGGTCATGACAACCTCGATGCTTGATCTTGAGAAAAAAAACTCTTTTATGAAATTCTTAGAGGGGAAGAACTTGGGAAAACCTTGGGTGTAGTGCTTCTCTTCAATTCTTTCATTTTTTACTTGATAGATTTTGGGTTCTTAATGAAAAAGAGGAACCCTAGGTTTGTTTTGAGAGAGTTTGTTGAGACTAGATTCTTTAGATTGATGATTATGAGAGGAAAACTAGTTAGTGAAATGATATATTCCTTCAAAACACCCAAAAACAACTTAAAATAAAGTTTAAAATATTTGGAAATGACCAAAATAACCCTGGGATGAGTCTAGGAATTTGCTGAAAAAATTGCAGCAAGCCTTCACGACCCGTAGTGGCTGCTCGTGAACATACGACTGCTCGATAGGGTTTCACTAAAACGGGCATAACTTTTTACTCTGAACTTCAAATGAGGCAAACTTGATGGCATTAGAAAGAGGACTCAAAGATTAATTTGATAGGTCATGGGCCACGTAATTCTATATATAAAAAATGTTATGACCATTTAAAGTTTACCCTTGCATGAACTAATGCGAAAAACTTAACCAGTAGGATGGTTTTGAACTCAAATCAGTACTAGAGGTCTCTTATGACCTAAACTACCTCCAATACACTTCTCACTCATTGTAATGAACCTTAACACTTAAGTTCAAATAGGAAACTGACTGGTTCGAGCTTAGATACTTAAGACGAATGATTCATATTCTATAAGGGAAAGTTATTACGTGTTACAATATATCCTACTTGGGATCATTCATCCTCGAATGATGTCTAAGCTAGGAAAATACACAAGGAACGAATGCAATGCAAGAACTCAAAGACTCAAGATCAAGAATAACATACAAATACTCAAACTCAAGAAGGTACTAACTCAGAGATAGGATCATCAATGTTACCTTCAACATCGACTCTTGGAGGGACGAATAGATTCTGAATCTAAAATGATATGAGGTAATAATCTCAAATACTTTCATCAAGATTCTCCATAACCTTCTGGAAAAGAATTTCGGGCATAGAATAAGAATAGGGCTACTATATGTTAAGCGATACAACTGATAACTTTCAAGCTTGGCAACTCTTCTTAACTACACTCTTCTTTCTACATACAACTCTTCATCAGCTGCAACTCACAACTCCTACAAGGGTACATATGACTACTTCTATCAAGGTCTAAGTCTAACAACATTCTCTTACTATGTTCAAGCCTAACTCAAAGTCACAAGGTGCTACACACAAGATGATCATACAAATCTGATCTACGAGATTCATGTTCTATGCCTCTGCAGGAACTTTCCTTGGAGGATACTACTCCATCTTACCACTCCAACACACTCACTTGAAACCCTTAACAAGAAGTCATCAATAGCTTACTACAATCATTCACATAATGACAACCACACATTCAAGACTATAATTCTAACCATTTCATGGTTTCTTTGAAGTCAACATCACTTAAGATTTTTCATGTCTACGTTAGTATCTCTACACCTGCAATTCCATTAACTCCTACTAAGAGGCACACCAACATACTCTTACCTATCTATCGCACATAACAAAATCCTATTTCGCTCTTTCTCCATGTCTATAACCTTAAATAGAATAAGCATAGAAAATTATCACTATAAGAAACAACATCCACTCTCTCCCATCTACGATAACTCAAATACTATCAATAACATCGCTATCAAGACTGGGAAAAAAACACTGGAAGCCTTAGAGCAAAAGATCATAAGCATGATTTATTCAATAAATTTGATTTGAGAACATTCATGGTGTAACATGGTTCCTCTAGCCCTCCTATCATGAGTTTATAGAACTGATCATGAACATGAATCAACATGAAGTGCATAGGTATGGGCCATAGATATGGACCTCATACACAAGACAGGGCTAGGGTATCACCTCGACTAAAGTATAAAGAATATATGAGATGGAAAAACATTAATGTCTCATTCCGGTCAATTTAGTACTTCTTAAAACTCAAGACCCATTTTGTTCATTACCTTATCATCTCCCTCTTAGCTCGAAGGACACTACCCTAAGCCTGTAAACTAATTCTCTACACTAAGCTATAAGCACACTGCTCCATACGACTAGGGTATCACTAAACACAAGAACACTTAAACTAACTCGAAGAAACAAAACCTCTACTAGGGATTCATTCTAAGATAATTCTCTTAACTTCCTTCAATCTTTATAGTCAACTTTTTATACTTGTTGCTCTTATTGACGTACACAATCGCTTTATCTAACTCTTATGTTGCTCTTATTAGCGTACACAACTGTTTTCTCTAACTTTTATGATCTAACCTCTTCTCTTTATCCTGCTAACACTTATCTTCTAAATTCATATATTCCTAACTTAGTTGAAGGAAACTTGAACTATAATAGGAGAATCATCATCATCTATGTATAACCCTTTCGACCCAATTCTTATGGATACAAAAAAAACTTACATCTAGCCTTCTCCACATTGGCAGCTAAAAGAATACTAACTAGTCACCCATACAAAATTATAAAATTAGAGTCTCATACAACTTTATACTATCTCGGATACACATCTTAAGCCTTTTCTTACCTAATGACTTAGCATCAATTCATTATTTTCATCTTAGAGTCACATACACCAAACTTGTTGCATCACACTTCTTGTAAGAAAATATCTTAATTCACAACTATGAGATAAAATTAAGAAATACTCACCATCTTATGATATCATGACAAGTAATTGATCTTTATCTCACAGTCTGTCTAATTATAATCTATCATCACATTTCCTTTCAAAACCTAATTACTATCCACCCACTCATTATACCTCCTTGCCTAGTTAGGCTTATAACACTATGAATATACTAAGGTTCTCCCTTCAAAATGACAAGCCTAGCTTAGTTCTATCAACTCATAGCTACTCTGCATTCTATTCAACCCTATACTTGGTCTTTACTAGGACAGTGACTCATCAACATAAAACTCCTTTCTTGGTTCGAGTGTACTCTAACTCATCCTAACTAACAACTGCTCCTATCATAAAATCCAGACGATAATTACTATATCTTTACTCAAAACCAAAAGGGACTTCACTTATGATGCTAAATACTTGACTTATAGATACATAACAAAGGTTACATGCCTCAATCAACCACCATTCTTGCTATTTGGTTTCAACTCCTCTAACTCCATCTTTCTAGCTCTAGGATCATTTACTTATTATAGTTTAAAATGCCTCAAATCATAATTTTTTGGGTGGTAACACTAAGCATTTAGCGACATAACTTTCCTCTTATCAGAAACACGGTTTAGAGAAGAAAGTCTGGGAATACATATTGCTCTGGCTCAAATGCACGATTAACATGAAAAATAGTACATTATTTCGAATTGATAAGTTTACGCACACTAATGGGCTTCTCTCAAGAACTTATGCAATATATTTACTCTCTGGATACTTTATCTGAAAGTAACTCATCAATAAGGATATGATATTTACTGCTTCAGCAACCTTGAGTATGAGGGGTAGTTGAATGAATTTGAGAAATACACGAATCTAGATAAGGTCCTTAGAGAAAAACTCTATGGAACGATTTAGAAATTGAATGAAGGGAAATTTTTCTTAAATTTCCATTGTCTCTCATTTATAGGAGTGCGGCCCTCACAACCATAAATAAGATCCTACAAACATGACTTCATAGATACCTTAGGATACTTGAACTCTACGCTCTAATACTAAGTTTGTCATTCCCTAAAAGGATACCCTAGGTGTGGCCGGCACTCGAAGACCATCGTTGGCCCCAAGCAAACCACTTCATCTAATCACTCATTCAATCACTCAGTCACTCAGTGGAAGACTATAGTCAATAGACAATTAACTCAAGTGGTCATTTAGAAACATCATCATCAATAAATAAATAATAAATTGAAAATACTCAAAGTATAATGTAACTCAATGTCATAAACTCGATAATAAAATTATGGTTTAAAAATAGCCTACGAAAGAACCATTCTAACTCAACTCTGACTCTTTTTATCAAGTTTCTAACTCAAATCTAGAAAGGTGCAAAGACAAGTCCAAGGCAACCTCAAAGAACTACTATATAATAAGTGAATGGCTGGAAAGAAAGGAGCTCCTTCGAATGCAAATAGGTCTTACCATAACTGGAGAAGTAGATCCTCAATAATGTACTTGTTGATGATCTCTAATACTTGTGTCTACATTATAAAATGATGCATGCCAAATGGCGTTAGTACCTGGAAATTACGGGTATGTAATATAGTTGAAAGTAAACTTACTCAAAGACACTCAACTCAAGGGACTCACTCTAAAATGACTCAACTCAATAAAATATAAAATAAAATAATACAATGCTTTAAATAATATGTAATAATAGATGCAACTCAGTATATAAAAATCTAATATTTTACTCTTGGAGAGTTTCTCTAACTGAGAACCATCACTTATGAGCTAGTGATGATATAATGTTTTGCGCTGATGTTGGTGCAACCGTTCAATACCTTGCTAGGGTAAAGGATGATCACCCTCACTGGATCCAAAATAAATCAATATTTATCATTTTAGGACTTGGAGAGACATAACCTCTATCCTACGCTGGCTACGTAGTTTATGGAATTTGAGTTACCTCGACTGTTATCCCATATCGGTGCTCAAAACTACTCCCAAAATATTTTATTATGCTTATATATATCAAGTGAGAAAAATACTCAATTAACTCATTTAGTCTCTTTTTGGACTTAGCTCAAAACTCAACTTTTCTCAACTCATCTCTTCTCTTTAAATTAGATACAATCTCAACTCAATGAATGCATTTAAAACATAATTTACTCATCAACTCAACCTCAAAATAGATGTTTTAACGTAATACTACTCAACTCGTTTATACTCAAAATATTCCTGCTCAAAATAATGATTAAGAGACTTCTCAACTCATGCTCATGCTTTTTCAAAACTCAATAAAATATGCATACACTAAGTTTAAATCATACTTTGTTCAATGCATGAAAACTATTCTCATCAACTGAAAAATAAAAATATGTTAATATGATGATCATCAACTCAATTAGGATTCATGTGAACAAAATTATGAACAACAATCTCAAGAATTCAAGGTGTAGAAACAATAATAATCTCACTAAATAATTATATAGAACTTAATGAACGAAGAAATTACTCATTCAGAATTCAAAGAAACTAGGGCTAAAACTCAACTCAAATCTCTGATGATAGAATTTAGATGCACGGCGCGTGGATGAACTCAATCCAATACTATGATTAGCCTTACATACATGGAAGGTTGATATTACACTCTAAACTCGAAAACACTAGCTTTCTTGGAGAAAATCTTTGATCTTAGAACCTTGATGCTTGATCTTAAGAAAAAAAATCATTTATAAAGTTCTTAGAGTGGAAGAACTTGGGAAAACCTTGGGTGAACTACTTCTCTTTGATTCTTGAATTTTTGACTTGAAAGCTTTTGGGTTCTTGATGAAGAAGAGGAACTCTAGATTAGTTTTGAGAGAGTTTCTTGAGACTAGATTATTTAAATTGATGATTATGAGACAAAATCTAGATAGTGGAATGATAAATTCCTTTAAAACAGCCAAAAATGACTTAGAATGGGGTTTAAAAGATTTGGAAAGTACCAAAATAACCCTGGGACGCGTCCTAAAATTTGCTGAAAACAATTTGCAACAAGACTTCAAAGCTCGTAAAGATCTTTATGGTCCATAGTGGGTGGTCGTGAAGATGACCCTAAAGGGTTGTCGTGAACATGCAACTGCCCAATAAACCTTTAGTAAAATGGGAATAACGTTTTACTCTGAACTCCAAATGAGGTAAACTTGGTGGCATTGGAAAGTGGACTCAAATACCTTTAATTTGATAGTAATGGGCCACCAAACTCTTTATGTAAAAAAAAAGTTGTGACCATTTAAATTTGACCCTTACATGAACTAATGCGAAAAACTCAACTTGTAAGATGGTTTTGAACTCAACTCAGTACTAAAGGTCTCTTATGACCCTTAACCACCTCTAATACACTACCCACTCATTGTAATGAACCTTAACACATAAGAATAAGTAGGACACCACCTAATTCAAGGTTAGATACTTACGACGAATGATTTGGATTCTATAAGGAAAATTTGTGGGGTGTTACACAATATATAAAAATAATACAATAACAAGTTTGAGTAGCTGAGCTCGAGAATGAAAATGGAATCCAAGAGGTTTCACAAACACCTACTACTCAGCCTTCTCCTACTTCTGAGGAGGAGTTTAGAGGAGCTACAACTATGCTCACCCAGTTGATGGTTGCCCAGTCAGACCATCAAAGCACTCTAGTCCCTATTTCTATGTCACGATTCAATTTCTTATGCCATGATGACGCCTACTATAACCCACTAGAAGGCAAGACAACTTGTATCACGAAACTACAAGTAATGAAATTAAGGGAAGAAAACTAATACCAAACTAAACAATAATAGAAATAACAAAGGAAAATAGCAAACGTAAGACAAACACTATATACAATAAAAACATCCCTCCCATACCTGAAAGTCACAAGTACAGAGATACTAACAAAATAGGTACAAGTCCCAAAAGTTGGCCAAAGAAATAAGATTGTCTCAAAAATTAAAAGACTAGTCATAATATATATAGAACGAGATGAATAAATTCAAAATATTGTGTGCTCACCCTCGCCTTCAGATCAGATTGCAACAAGCACAAGATCAATGCTGGTAGCTAGTGCTCGGACTTGCATTACAAAAATAGATACACAATATAGTATGAATACCTAAATAATAGGTACCCAATAGGCATCATAGGCTATCTGTACAAGAAAAGTAAAAGTAATACAAAATGCTAGAATTTAAAACACAACCAAAAACAAGAACGGAAAACTAAGTGTACTAACACCCAAACAAGGAGAGAACAACTAACTAAATATGACCAGACTTCTATAAACCCAGTGGACCAAACCAAAGATGAAGAAATCAAGGATTTTAACCAAGATTATAGTAGCTAAGGACTTGAACCAAGGTTGAGAATATTCCTGGACTTGAACAAAGTATGAATGAACCAAGGCTAAAAACAACGATAGACTTGAATCAATGCTGAATATAGTTATGGACTTGAACTAAGTTATAGGTTGCAGTGGACTTGAACCATGGCTACAAATGGTAGTTGCCTTGAACCATGACTGAAGAAGGCCCAAGATTTGAATCGAGGCTATAATACCAAGGCATGGACTTGAACAACGTCCGGTGGAGTGAATTGGGACTTGGACCATGAATGGAGGTGAGTAGGTTGAAATAGGATCAATGGCTAACTAAGCATCACAGAAAGTACCCCTAAACCAAGTGTTATCAATAAATCACTCATCTGAACCAAATCCAACCAGAATCAATGAGTAACTTCAGAATCATGAATCAAGTATACTGAAACTGATGGAAATGAGGGAATTATGGATATAAAGTTCAAAAAATAGTGTAACTACATATCTAAGGCCCAGACTATCAGACTCAAGTGTGCTATATCCGTCTACGGGGAACTATATTGTCTAAAGTGACATTAGAGAGATTTTAAGGCCTAAAGTTTATGTAAATCACTAGTCTAAGTCTAGACTAAGGCCAAGCATGATTTCAATAAAATATACAAGCAATAAAAAGGGCACCCCATAAAGTATGGATGATCAAACAATACAATCGACATGCTTCACAACCCGAAATACCTAAAAAATAGCCTAAGTCTTGGATTCTAGGAATTGAACATGATCAACTACCAATTCAACCCCAAATTTACACAAATCAACACACAACTACTTAGTCATGCTCAGTCAAAGGAAGCAAAAATCATAGCCTACCTATAGTGTGATTATGCGCGCTCCAAAATCAAGATACCAGAGCTTTTCCTTTCTGAACGGCCTCAGAATGCTGCCATAGTATTAAAAATAGGTTCATAACACTAATAATTTAAAACACAACTAAAAACAAGAACAAAAAACTAACTGGGATGCACACGAGTGTACTAACACATAAAAAAAAGAGAACAACAAACTAAATCTGACCAGACTCCCAAAACCCTAATGGGTACACTCGTGTGCAGCTTTAAGCAAAAAAAGAATGGACCCCCATAATCCCAAGAGGTGCAAAAAGTGTTGGGATCAATAAAAAGAAGTTGATGAAGTTTGCAAGATCACTACAACCTTTTATGGACTTGAAACAAACTAAACGAATACGTACAACTTTATCCATAACTAATTAGGAGCAAAGGACTTGAATAAAAGCAAAGATGAAAAAATCAAGGATTTTAACCAAGATTAGAGTAGCCAAGGACTTGAACCAAGGCTGAGTATATTCCTGGACTTCAACAAAGTATAAAATAAACCAAGGCTAAACACAGCGATGGACTTGAATCAAGGTTGAATATAGCTATGTACATGAACCAAGCTATAGGTAGCAGTGGACTTGAACCATGGCTGCAAATGGTGGTGGACTTGAACCACGAGTGAAGAAGTCCCAAGATTTAAACTGAGTCTATAATACCAAGGCATGGACTTGAACTACGCCTAGTGGAGTGAATTGGGACTTGAACCATGAATAGAGGTGAGTAGGTTGAAATAGTATCAATGGCTAACTGAGCATCACAGAAAGTACCCCCAAACCAAGTGTTATCAATAAATCAATCGTCTGAACCAAATCTAACCAGAATCAATGAGTAACTTCTGAATCAAGAATCAAGTATATTGAAACTAATCAAAATGAGGGAATTATGGATATAAGGTTCAAAAAATGGTGTTACTACATATCTAAGCCCTAGACTATCAGACTCAAGTGTGCTACATCCGTCTACGGGGAACTATATTGTCTGAAGTCATATCAGAGAGATTTCAAGGCCTAAAGTCTGTGGAAATCACTAGTATAAGCCTAGACTAAGTCCAACCATGCTTTCAATGACATATACAATCAATAAAAAGGGCACCCCAAGTATGGATGATCAAACCATACAATCGACATGCTTCACAACCTGAAATACCCAAAACAATAGCCTGTGGCTTGGATTCTAGGAATTGAACATAATCAACTACCAATTCAACCTTAAATTTAGACAAATCAATATAGAATTACTTAGTCATGCTCAGTATAAGGAAAGAGAAGTCATAGCCTACCTATAGGTTGATCATGTGCGCTCCAAAATCAAGGCACCAGAGCTTTTCTTTCCTAACAGCCTCAAAATGCTGCCACACTATAAAAAAATAGGTTCACAACATCAATAATTTAAAACACAACTAAAAATAAGAATGGAAAACTAATGGGGATGCATATGAGTGTACAAACACATAAAGAAAGAGAGAACAATTAACTAAATCAGACCAGACTCCCATAAACCTAGTGGGTACACTCGTGTGCAACTTTAAGTAAAAAAAGAATGGACACCCACAAGCCCGATAGGTGCACAAAAGAGTTGAGATCAATAAAGAGAAGTTGACAAAGTTTGCAATATTACTACAACCTTTCGCAGACTTGAACTAAACCAACCGAATGCCTACAACTTTATCCATAACTGATTAGCAGCAAAGGACTTGAACTGAAGCACAGATAAAAACATCAAGGATTTTAACCAAGATTAGAGTAGCCAAGCACTTGAACCAAGGCTGAGTATATTCCTGGACTTGAATAAAGTATGAAATGAACCAAGGCTAAAAACAGCGATAGGTTTGAACCAAGGTTGAATATTGCTATGGACTTGAACCATGGCTGCAAATGGTGGTGGACTTGAACCACGACTGAAAAAGGCCCAAGATTTGAATTGAGGCTATAATACCAACACATAGACTTGAACCACGCTCGGTAGAGTACATTGGGACTTGAATCACGAATGGAGGTGAGTAGGTTAGAAATATGATCAATGGCTAACTGAGCATCACAGAAAGTACTCCCAAACCAAGTGTCATCAATAAATCACTCTAGTCCGAACCAAATCCAACTAGAATCAATGAGTAACTTCCAAATCAAGAATCAAGTATACTGAAACTAATGGAAATGAGGGAATTAAGGATGTAAGGTTCAAAGAATAGTGTTACTACATAGCTAAGGCCCAGACTATCAGACTTAAGTGTGCTACATCCGTTTACGTTGAACTATGTTGTCTGTAGCGACATCAGAGAGATTTCAAGGCCTAAAGTTTGTAGCAATCACTAGTCTAAGCCTAGACTAAGGCCAAACATGCTTTCAACGACATATACAAGTAATAAAAAGGTCACCCCATAAAGTATGGATGATCAAGCAATACAATTGACATGCTTTCACAACCCGTAATACCCAAAAAATAGCCTAAGGCATGGATTCTAGGAATTGAACATAATAAACTACAAATTTAACCCAAATTTACACAAATCAACATATAATTGCTTAAGTCATGCTCAATCTAAGGAAAGGGAAGTCGTAGCCAGCCTATAGGCCGATAATACATGCTCCAAAATCAAGGTACCAGAGTTTTTCCTTTCCAAACGGACTTTGATTGTTGCCACACTATTAAAAATAGGTTCACAACATCAATATAGTAATTTAGACACTAAAATTACTAAAAGTGGAGACTGGCCAATTTTAGAGTCTAAAATGTAAATTTGAGACCCGCTTTGGAAATTTGAAAATTGACTCCGTAAAAGGGTCTAATACACCTCCGCGAATTATTGTTCTAAAATGGAATATAAGTCGTGGCTCAAAATAGCGAAAAATAAAACATGCAACCAAAATACTTTAAGCTTAGAAAAAAAGGATATAACAGTAGGTTCAAGCTCGAATTTACCTCAATCGAAGGTTCTCTGACACTTTTCAAAATCCTCAATACGTTCTCTTGACAATTACCCACAAACTAGCCTTTGAATCACCAAATTCCAAGCTAAAACGAGTGACAAATCAATATTTGAAGTTTGGGAGAATAACTGAAAAATGGGTTTAAAATAATTCCCCAAGCGTCGCAAAAAAGACCAAGAAGGTTGCTTAAGCGACCACCCACAAAAAGGAAGGCCTCTCTAAAGCGAGACACAGGCCACTAAAGCGAGGGTCGCTTTAGCGAGGGTCGCTTTAGCGAGGGCCTTGTCGCTAAAGAGACACCTACCCCAGGGTTGGCCTTTGCTTAACCAATGCGCTGGTCACTTTAGAGAGGGCCGAAGTGGTGTTTTGGAAGTGACTAAGTCTCTGATTGGGTGCTCACGATTCGTTTGGAACTCCATGCATGCAAACAAGATATGCTACCCCACCGAATTCAATGTTCCAGACTCAATGGTATAGTCCAAATTTCCATATAAGGTCATCTCGATAAAAATGGGTCGCACACACAAGTGTTATTTTTTAACCAATTTTACAATGGCCTTTGAGATTAGACTAGAAGACTTGAAAAGTGCACAAAAGGTCATTCTAGACCAAACTCAACATTTTAGAACTAACTGCGCTAATGAAATTTTCATCCGAGCGCATTTTCTAAGAATGCTAGCCAAAGTCAAACTTAGGCCATATGTCAAATGCTAAAATTCCCAATGGTCCAAACTCACACCATAAGCTTCGAGACTCGTGCCGACTATGGTACTAGACTAAATGACTATTCTACAACTGATGGAATTGTCAGAATATTTTTCTGAGGTCGTTTACCTAAAATATTTACCAAAAAAAACTTTTAAAGTTTCAAAAGCTCAAAAATAGAGAAACGAGCATAAAACCCAAATGAACGACAATTGAATAGTCAGTACCAGTACGTCATAAATTACTTAGGATCATTATAGGAATGCTCTAAATAACAAGAAAAATACACTTACTCAAAAATGAACTGGAGGATGATTACAACATCCACTACTTAAAGAACTTTCATATGCAAAAGTAAGGGTCAAAAAGTACCAGAAGTCTTAAATAAGCTGGAGAACTTCTCCCACATCTCTTGCTCAGTCTACCAGGTAGCCTCTTCGAATGGATGATGCCTCCAATGGACCTTAACCATAGGAATAGCTCTGGATCATAACCGCCTCACATCTCTGGCTAGAATAGAAACTGGCTCCTCAACAAAGGTCAGACAATCATCCAACTCAACCTCATCATAATGGAGCATATGAGACTCATCTGGAACATACCGATGCAACATCAAAATACGGATAACCGAATGGATAGTTAAGAATGCAAAAAGTAAAGATGACTCATAGACAACCTATCCGTCTGTCCTAAATATCTCAAAAGGACTAATATACCTAGGGATAAGCTTACCCCACCTCCCCAATCTTATCACGCCCTTCATGGGAGATACTCAGAGGAATACTTTATCACAAATAGCAAATCTCAATAGCCGACGCCTACGATTTGTATAACTCTAGTGTCTACTCTGAACTGTCTTGAGCCTATCCTAGATCACCTGCACATTACCTAGGGCCTCCTGAATTAATTCTATTCTATGCGGCCTAGGCAACGTAGAATCAAACCAACTGACTAGATAGCAATAATGCCTACCATATAAGGCCTCAAATGGGGTCATCTGAATATTAGAGTGGTATTTATTATTGTACGCAAACTCTGCCAAAGGAAAACATTAGTCCCATAGACCTCTAAAATCCATAACATAGGCCTGAAACATATCCTCAAGAACCTAGATAGTACGCTCCAACTAACCATTAGTATGCAAGTGAAAATTTATGCTAATATCGACACGGGTGCCCAACCCCTCTTGAAAATTACTCTAAAATCTAAAAGAAAACTGTGATCTCCCATCTGAAATAATAGATACTAACACACGATGAATATGGACCACCTCCACAATGTAAATACGAGCCAATATCTTAGCACTTTACGAAGTATGAACTAGAAGGAAATGTTGCTATTTGGTTAATTGATCAACGATGGCCCAAATACTATCAACGCCTCTAGAAGTGCGAGGAAACCCATAATGAAATCTATAGTGATACACTCCTACTTCCACTCCAGAATGGGTAATCTCTGAAGCTCATCACCAGGTCTCAAGTGATCGGCTTCACCTACTGAAAAAACTAGCAGCGAGGACACAAGTCCACTATATCTCTCATTATGCCGCTCTACCAGTAATATTGTTGGAGATCTTGATACATCTTCGCTTTGCCCAAATGGATAAAACATTTGGAATCATGGGCCTCATGAAGAATTGGCAGAATCAAACCCCTAACTCTTGGAATATAAATATGACCAAAAGATCTCAACACTCCATCTAAATCTAAGGTAGATTGACCAATATCACCTCCCAAAACCCGATCTCGGAGAACAACCAAGTTCTCATCCTTAAACCGACGACTGCAAATCTGATCCAACAAGGATGACTAAACTCCAAAATAGGCTAATACCTGCGTGGAATCTAAAATATGCAACTAAATCATGTTGTTAGCTAAGGACTGAATATCCAAAGCCAATGGTCTCTCCATAATAAAAAAGAAGGATAGACTACCCATACTCACTGCCTTCTGACTCAAGGTATCTGATACTATATTTGCCTTGCTTGGATGGTAGAGAATAGAGATGTCATATTCATTCAAGGACTCAATCCAACGGCGTTGCCTCGAATTAAGGTCCCCTTGACTCATAATATAGTAAAGGCTTCTGTGATTGGTGTAGATCTTGAAATGATCTCTATATAGATAGTGCCTCTAAATCTTAAGTGCAAATATTACCATCGCTAACTCAAAGTAATAAATAGGGTAGTTGCTCTCATGAAACTTAAGCTACCTTAATGCATAATCTCTAATCCGGCCTCACTACATCAATATATAATCCAAACCAATATCGTATATGTCATAATATATTGTAAAGTCCTCGTTCTCAACTGGAAAAGTCAATATAGGAGTTGTGGTAAAAAACTCTTTGAGCATCAAAAAGCTCCTCTCACACTCTTCCAACCATCAAAGGGAATATCCTGATGAGTCAACCGAGTCAAAGGTGCTACTATGGTAGAGAAACTCTTAACAAAGCATCTATAGTACCCCACTAGTCTGACAAAGCTACGAATCTCAGTAATTAAGATTGGTTTGGATCAATCATGAATAACCTCAATCTTCACCAAATCCACCAAAATACCATCCTTGGACATCACGTGCCCCAAGAATGCTATAGATGCAAGCTAAAACTCACACTTTGAGAACTTAGCATAAAGGCAGTGATGTCTCAAAGTCTGGAGCACTATCCTCAAATGTTACTTATGATCACTCCGGCTCTGCGAGTACACCAATATGTCATCAATGAAGACTATGAAAAAAGATTTGAGATATGGACTGAATATAGAAGTTATCAAGTCCATGAAAGACGTAGGGGAATTAGTCAACCCAAAAGACATAAGACATCTCTAGAAACTTAGAATGGTCTTAACGAGTCCTAAATGCGATCTTAGGGATGTCTGATGCCCTAATCCTTATCTTATGGTGACTGAATCTTAAATCAATCTTAGAAAATATCGCAACACCATGAAGTTGGTCAAATAAATCATTAATACGAGGCATGGGATAATGTTTCTTCATCGTCACCTTGTTCAGCTGCCTATAGTCAATACACATCTGCATAAAGCCGCTCTTTTTCTTTATAAATAGGGCTGGGCATCCAAATAAATCCCTTCCCTAAGAGATCCTAAGCTAAACACTGAGCTCCTTGAGCTCTACAGGTTCTAAATAGTACAATGGGATAAAAATAGAATGAGTACGCGACTCTAAGTCATTGGCAAAGTTGATATCACGAAATTTTAGAGAAGGCCAGATAGGTCTTCAGGAAACACTTCTGCATACTCTCGGACTATAGTAACTGAATCAACTATAGGGCTCTCCTTACTAACATCTCTCACATATGCCAAGTAAGCTAAACACCTGCTAGACACTAACCTTTGAGCATGAATAAAAGAGATAACCCCAACTAGAGTGAGACTACAAGAGCCTTGCTATATTGTCAGCCGAATACTAGGCATGGCTAAGGTAATGATCTTGGCATAGAAATCTATGACCGCTCGGTGAGGGGATAACAGTCCATGCCTAGAATCATGTCAAAGTACATCATATCAAGAAAAATAAGATCATCGCAGGTGTCCCAACCCTAAATAGTTACCAAACAGGATCTAAAAACTTGAACCACTACTAAAGAATCACCTACCAGGTCGAAACATGTAATGGCACTACTAAGGGCACTAGACTCATACACAATCAAGAAGCATAATATAAAGATACATATGAATAAGTAGAGTTTGGATCAAATAAAGTTGAGGTATGATGGCATAAAAAATCATACATATAACTACATCGTTCGATGCCTCAGCCTCAGCCTCAGCTCTAGCTGGAGCTGCATAGAAATGACCCTTAGGCACCTCTACCTCATGGGTCAACTCTATCACCTAACATGCCTTGCTGGGGACTTCCTCGTGCACTCTAATGACCATATTAGCAGTCTTGACCTTGGACTTCACCTCTAACAAGAGGTGCTACTGCTGGTGCAGGTTTAGCTATCTGTGGAGCGGGTGCGGCTGACCTAAATAGATGATACTCTATGGACTAGTGGTAAAGCTCCCCACGATTGTAACAACCTTGTAGCGGTTTGCTTGTAATTGGAGGCCGACCACCATGGCCTAAAGAACCCAAATGAAAGCCACCTCAACCCTGACTTAGACCAGTATTAGAACCACCATGACAGTGTTAGTCACCCTCTAAAGTATGTAGCAAAGCCTGAAATAGGCGATTGAACTGACCTTGATGGAACCTCTGGCGGGGCCTATCATATAAGTCTCTAGGCCTAAAACAGGGCCTATTATGGCTTTCCTTCTGGTTATCCCTCTTGTTGTTGCCCTTTTGGTCCTCGCGAAGGAGCTTCGTGAGTGTGTAGGCATGGTATACAATGTCCAAAAAGGAATAATCCATTAAGACCATGGACTAAGTCTTAATACTCTAACAAAACACCAAACTCTATCCTTTATAGTAGGTAGAATTATGGTGGGATGACGAAAAAGCTCATCAAATTAGGCCTTAACTCAGATAAGGTCATAGAGCCTTGCTTCAACTATGAAAACTGATCATAGAGCTGATCTCTGCTGCTCCAGTGGATGAATTTGGATAAAAAAGCCTCTAAAAACTCTAACCACGACACCTGTGGAGACCTAACTGGCATGGTCTATAGGTATGAATGACACCACTATCTGGCAAGACCATCTAACAGATATACAATAAAGTTGACTCCTCTCAAATCTTCCAATCATAAAACCTAAAGCCTTTTTCAATAAGTAATAAGAAACTCGTGGGCATCTTCCTCAACAGCCCTAGAAAACCTTAGTGGTAATAGTTTTAGAAATACCCCGAACATCTTCTACTTTTATAATGGTATAACATCATTCAAATCATCCGACTGGGTGGCAACAGGTGTCGGTGGCAACTGAACCTCGAGAGCTACTATTGTAGGCAACCCTTATTGTGCTGGCATAATGGTAGTTGGAGCTGGATTAACTGCCTACTGCATGCCTTAATGTATGACTAAGAGCTGAGTAATAGAATTTTGAAGATATGGGCCCAAGACAGGTGAGAGTGGTGGCTGGGCTGTTCCCGACCCCAAAATCAAAATAATTCCTAAAGATATCCTGTATCTCCCAATAATAAGTTAAAGATATCTTCGCAACGATCCCTAGGACTCTACTAGACATTAGCTATGTACAAGTGAGACATGTGAACCTTGGACTCTGATACCAACTTGTCATTATCCGATTCTCCGAGTCATGATGGCACCTATTATAACCCATCAGTAGGCAAGACAATTGGTATCCCAAAACTAACGATAATGGTATTAAGGCCAAACAACTAATACCAAACAAAATAATAACATAAAAAAGGAAAATAGCGGAAGCAAGAAAAAAAACTATATACAATAAAAAGATCCTTCCTAAAATATGAAAATAAAAGGTACAGAGCTACTAACAAAATAGGTATAAGTCCTAAAACTGGAGTACAAAAGCAAGAGTATCTCAAAAATAAAAAGACTAGTCATAATATGTACAGCAGGAGATGGAGTAAATTCAGGACATTGTGTGCTCACCATAAACTCAAGATCAGACTGCAACAAGCTCGAGATCAATGCTGGTAACTAGTGTTTGGACCTACAGCAAGAAAATAGATGCAGAGTATAGTATGAGTACCAAAATACCAAGTACCCAGTAGGCATTATAAGCCAACTATGCAAGAAAAATAATAGTAATATAAAAAGCTAGAATTTAAAACACAACCAGAAACAAGAACAGAAAACTATTGGGGATGCAACGTGTACTAACACAAAAAGAAAGAGAGAACAACTAACTAAATTTGCCCTGGATCTCATAAACCCAATGGGTACACTCGTGCACAAGTTTAAATAAAACATAAATAGAACCCATAAGGTTGATAGGTGCAAAG
The DNA here is from genome assembly GCF_947179165.1 of Solanum dulcamara. Taxonomy (NCBI): domain Eukaryota; kingdom Viridiplantae; phylum Streptophyta; class Magnoliopsida; order Solanales; family Solanaceae; genus Solanum; species Solanum dulcamara. The sequence continues at coordinate 50,949,239 of NC_077241.1, forward strand.
AAGAGTTAAGATCAATAAGGAGAAGTTGACAAAGTTTCCAAGATCACGAGAATCATTCGAAGACTTGAACAAAACCAACTGAATGCCTTCAACTTTATCCATAACTAATTAGGAGCAAAGGATTTAAACCAAAGCAAAGATGAAAAAATCAATAATTTTAACCAAGATTAGAGTACCCAAGGACTTGAACCAAGGCTGAGTATATTCCTGAACTTGAACAAAGTATGAAATAAACCAAGGACTTGAAACAATGTTGAACATAGCGATGGACTTGAACCAAGGTTGAATATAGCTATGGATTTGAACCAAGTTGTAACTAGCAGTGGACTTGAACTATGGCTTCAAATGGCTGAATATAGATATGGACTTGAACCAGGTGTTTTGACCAAAATCAACTTTTCAAGTTTTAAATGCTCCAAAATAGGGTAACAGGAATAAAACCCAAATAAATGACCAGGCAATAGAATAGTCAATGCTAGCTAGTCATAAATGAATTATGATCGTTATAGAAATGCTTTCAACAATAATAAGAATGCATTTAATCAAAAATGACTTGGAGGGTTATTACATTCTAGTTCCTAGAGCCTTCAACTATTATAAGAAATTGAGACTTTTTGAGGATAAACCCAACCATCTTACCGAGTCCAAGGTTGAGGAGGATCCCTAGAACATCATTAATGAGATGTGGAAGATCTTAAAAGCTATGCATGTGATTGAGATCGAGGGAGTTGAGCTTGTTTCCTATCAACTCAAAGATGTGGTTAATTATTGGTACAACCAGTGAAAGGAGAGTCGTGGTAAGGATGTTAAGCCTGCTATTTGGGATGAGTTTGAGAGTGCATTCCTAGTCCACTTATTTCCCTTAGATCTGAGGAAAGCAAATGTTGAAGATTTCAGGAATATAAAACAAGAGGGGTTGACAGTGAAAGAGTAAAGCCTAAAGTTCATCCATCTTTCCAAGTATGCTTTAGAGTTGGTTCTGGTGTGAGGTCAAATATGAGGAAATTTGTCTCTGGCCTGGGCAAACAAGTGAAGAAGAAGTGAAAGGCTGCCTTATTAATTTCTTACATGGACACCTTCAGACTCATGGTGTATGCACAAAAAGTTGAGAAAGATGGGAAGAAAGATTAGAAAAAACACTAGCACAAGAAACCAAGGTCTGCAGGTAATGAGACTAACCAGAAGAAAGGTGGTAATGGAAACTGGTCGTACTTTCAAAAAAGGTCTTCTTGATATACACCAACATTAGCAAGTGCCCCTGCATCGAACAAAAAGAATGACCAGAGATCTCATAGTAACTAGAATATCAAAGGTGAAGGTTATCAGTCTCAAGAAAGTGCGACCCAAGGTTTTTCACATAAGTCGCTTTGTGGTAAGTGTGTTAGACTTCATTTGGGAGAGTGTCGCGATGCCACTAGTGGATTCTATAAATTTGGCCAGATGGGTCACTACATGAGAGATTTTCCATCAAGAAGACAAGGTAATAGAGGTAATAAGGCCCAGTCTTCTTCTGCAGCACCATTCGACAGAGTTAGCCAGAGGGGTACTACTTTAGGGACAGGCACAGGTACAAACCGTTTGTATTCTATGCTAGTCGCCAAGACCAACAAAACTCACCAAACATCATTACTAAAGTCATTTCTTTTGATGTTTATGCCTTACTTGATCCAGGTGCAACTCTGTACTTTGTGACGCCATATGTAGCTGTAAAGTTTGGGACCCATCCCAAATGCCTTTTTGTCACGACCCGACCTAGGGCCTAGTCGTAACATGGTGATCGAAACCCCAGAGAGATATAACCAAGCCTGTTATACATATCATAAGTATTCATAAGGTAAATGAAAACTAGAAAAATTATAAGAGAGTTTAAACCATGAATAGTAAATGAAAAATGTAACATGACAACATAGACTCAAAATATTTATGTAACTAGATGCCTCTATACATGAGTATGGGCGGGGGCTAAGACATGTCCCAAAGTCACCCTCAATATGAAACATAACAAAAGTCTTTGAAACAATAACCAACTCGATGACTAGTCCTTGATAATTGAGGACTCACCACAAATACTGCCGGATAGAAAAGCGTAACTAGCCACGTGGACAAATATGATCTTCAACCTTAACCCCTATATTATGTGACAATGTAGGAAAAATGTATGAATTAGTACGTTGGAATATACTAAGTATGTAGGCAATGCAATGCATAGAAAACCATGTTTGTCCAAATAACCATTTTAACTAGCATGATAAAAGAAGTAGTAAAAATCATAATTAGTCTTTAAGAAGGATCAATGCATAATAAATCATAAGAGTATCATATAAAGTAAAAGATAGGAGTAGTTATTTAGAACATGAAAAGACCATACATATGTGGGATAGGAACCATAACCGACAATAAGACCATGTCAGCTATACCATGAAATCCCAATGCTACTCCTACATCGGAGGAAAGGGAGAGACTACTTGCCAAGGTAGACTCTTACATGCCTAAGTGGATCCACTAAGCGGTTATGTGAACCGGGTACTCACTCCTAGTTCTTAGACTAGGGTACTCACCTCCAAGCCCTTATATTTTGGGTACTCACCGCTTAGAGATTTGGCTATTCACCTCTAATCCCTTTGTACCTACGGTGGCACGTAGCTATGCAACAAGATACTTTATATAAGGACCCTATTTTTTGAGTCCCCACCTCAAGTCCATATTCGGTGCTAAATCAAATCCCAGGGAATACATTCATAGTATAGAAATTATATGACATATATCATAGCAATGATCATAGGTTTGAAATCATAGAGTAGCTCATTTTCATAATATAAGTGCAATGCGGGTATTGTCCTTCCACATTAAAAATCATACATACATAAATATATCATTATTGAAATACATAATTATAATTCATACTTTGAAAATTCATGACCATAGCTTGTACTTGATATTAGGGTAAGACATAAATGCATGATCAATTTACTTGAAAATCATGAAATTAACTTGAAAACATGCATGATTATAAAATTTATACCATTCCATACGTAATTCATAAAGATAATATCCCTTGGAAGTATAATTCAAAATACTCATAATTTACATTATAAACCATAAAAATCAAAATAGGCAAATTTATGGGAAAACTCTTCAATTTAATGCAATAACCATCAATTTATATCAAAATAGACTCATGATCATACTTTGAATCATAATTCATGCAATAGGAGTAAAGATTGTAATACCCATAAAATACCATACTTTAATTTAATAGAAAACCTTGAGAAATTTATCGGGCTTCATGGATGAAAGGATCCATTAATCAATACCCACATACCTTAAGTGAGAACACTAAAAAATTTGGAAGAACTTGAGAGTTTTGATGGAGAGCTTGAGTGAATTTACTTGAAGTCTTCAATGGAGTCCTTGAGAGTCTTTTGTAGAGAGAGAAATATTTGAGTAAGTGAATTATAGAAGAATGAATAGAATTAGAGGTTTAGGTTAATTTATAGAGTTGAATTAGGTCCTAAAAATGTCTAGGTTCATAATCTAACAAAATTAGAACGAGTATAAAATGCCCTTACTAAAAATCCAAATCGGCTAGAAAATACTTGCCAGGTCCGCGACGCGGACTTGTCGCAGACCTTTCTCTTTTGTGCAGTTTCTCGAGAAATCTATCTTTTGATCTACGGGTCCTAAAAATCCACCAAAACTATTTTCCTATCGGTTTTGACCCATAATCGATATTCTGAACTCAGATTTTCCAAAAATATTAAGAATAATACGTCACATGAGCGGCCTAATCCCAAGGCATTCTTAAGGCCTTTGTGAGCATTATTGAGGAATGTTACAATATCTTCCCTTGGAAATATTCGTCCTCTAATGAGATTCAACTAATATAGGAAGGACATGGAAAAAAAAGACTAGAAACCCAACATGAATATGAGGACACTTTGAAAGATGCATAGAAACATGTAAGCTTCGTACTTATCACAAGACATAGTCCTCGAGAAAGAATCATTTTCATGAATCATGCATGCATATGAATGACATGTGGAACTGGAACGTAGGAGTTTAATTGATTTTAACATGAACAACTTAGTACCTTTAGGCTTGAGTGGAAGGAAAGAGATACAGATAACACTTCATCATGCCAGATTTCGTTTCCCACGTAGCACTCACTACTTGTTGATTCCTCCATGACACTTTGACGGATACAATGTCTTTATTTCTTAACCTCTTCACTTAACGGGCTAAAATCTCAATCGGGATCTCCTAAAAAGTCAAACTCTCTTCAATACTCATATTCTCTATTGTCAAAATAGAATTTGGATCACCCACAAACTTCCTCAACATCGACACATATACCTTAGGCTACTACACCTCTATAGGAAAATATATCCCAAGAGTACTACTCCTTACTACCCGTATTCAACAAACCTCAAAACATAATAAAGAAACACACAATGCATCTTACGTTAACCCATATGCCATCAATACTAATTCAAGCCTACCATTCTAACCACTTTATGGCTCTCTTGAAGTGAACATCACTTAATAATTTTTGTGTCTACCCTAGCATCTCTATATCTGCATTTGCATTAACTCCTACTAACAAACACACCAATATACTCTTACCTCTATAATGTACATAACAAGATCCATCTAGCTCATTATCAATGTCTATAACCTTAAATAGGATAAGCATACCACATTTTATCAAAATACAGAATGGCCACTCTCTCTCTTTCTCTATCATAACCCCAAACTAGAGCCTTAGGACAAGAACAGAAGCTACCTTTCACTACTGAATCATGACCCTTCCATTATAGAATAGACTCATTTGGGAATTGAAACTTGACTAAATAATTTATACCATCTATAGATGCATAAGATATATGCAACCAATCCATACCAATCATTACCATTTCAAAAAAAAAGGGAATTCACAGTTACCAGATAAAGCACCACTCTAAGTTTGGGGAACCATAGAGGGGTATGACTGAGATCACCGACGACTATCCTTATAATTCATAGCAACCCTTGGACAATGTCTCAACTTGTGATCCTTCGTACCACAACCAAAACATACACCCGAATCGGCTAGACAATCTCCCGGATGGTACCTTCCATACTTTTGGCATGCGAGAAAAGCTTGACCACTATAATTGTCACCTTAATATCTACGTTTAGGCACCCTATCCTTGTGATACTTAGGCACTGAAGTATTATCAAAAGATGATCCATTCTCAATCCGGCCCTTCTTAGTTATCCTAGGAACCTCCTTAAGCTTTTCCTCTTCAATTTGCTTGGCATGAGTCACGAGTCTAGAGATATGTATTTCCTTTATTAACATGGTCGTCCTACATTCTTTAACAACCAAGTCTGAAACCCCTAATATAAAATTACTCATTCGGTCTCGAGGGTCGAACACCAAGGTCGGAGCATACTTGGACAACTTCATGAAGTTATGGGTATATTCTCTCACACTCATACTCCCTTGCTTCAAGTTGATAAATTCCATCACCTTCGCCTCCCTAAACTCTAAGGGAAAGAAACGGTCAAGAAATGCACCATTAAAACTTTCCCAATCTATAGGACCCTCATTCACTCTTTCAGCCTTCTATTGGTTGTACCACACTTGAGCGACACCCTTGAGTTTGTAGGCTGCCAACTCTGCTTTTTCTTCCGAAGTCACTCCCATAATGCTCACTATCTTGTAGACATCATCAATGAACTCTTGAGGATCCTCATCAACCTTTGAGCCATAAAACTCCAGAAGATTCATTCCTACAAAGTCCCTTACTCTTAAACACAAAGTAGGAACATTAAGAGGAGCTGTAATCCCTTGGTTGGTCACCACTTGGGCTAGCATAGTAATGGTAGTTTGGAACTCCGCATTAATAACTTGGTCCGGAAGGGGACCATGATCTTAAGAAGACGGGGGAGCTTTGGCATCATTAAAATTGTCTCTCCTTGGTGACGGTGGTCTTTTTGGAGCCATCTTTTTGAAAATCGCAATGAAAGACCGTTTGGGAAATAAAGTCTTACAGTAAATTCTATAGCATGACATGGATCATCAAAAGAAGTGAGAATTCCTAAAATGCCTTATAGACTACTACTCATAAGTGTAGCGCTCTTCACACCCATGAATAAGACTCTACTTGACGCGGCATGTTGGACATCCTAGGCCACTTGAAAAACCTTATGCTCTAATACCAAATTTGTCGTGACCCGACCTAGAACCTAGTCATAATATGGTGATCAAAACCCCAGAGGGATCTAACCAACCTGTTGTACATATCATAAGCATTCATAAGGTAAAGTAAAAGTAGAAAAATCATAAGAGAGTTTAAACCATGAATAGTAAATAAAAAATGTAACATGACAACATAGACTCGAAATATTTGTCTAACTAGATGCCTCTATACATGAGTATGGGCGGGGAATAAGACATGTACCTAACTCACCCTCAATATGAAACATAACAAAAGTCTTTGAAATAATAACCAACTCGATGACTAGTCGTCGATAATTGAGGACTCACCACAAACACCGCCGGATAGAAAAGCTTAACTAGCCACATCGACAAATATGATCTTCAACCTCAACCCCTATATTATGTGACAATGTATGCAAAATGTATACATTAGTACATTAGAATTTACCAAGTATGTAGGCAATGCAACGCATAGAAAACTATGTTTGTCCAAATAACCATTTTAACTAGCATGATAGAAGAAGTAGTAAAAATCATAAGTAGTCTTTAAGAAGGATCAATGCATAACAAATCATAAGAGTATCATATAAAGTAAAAGATAGGATTAGTTATTTAGAACATGAAAAGACCATACATAAGTGGGATAGGAACCATAACCGACAATAAGACCATGCGAGCTATACCATGGAATCCCAATGTTACTCCTACATCAGAGGAAAGGGAGAGACTACTTGCCAAGGTAGACTCCTACATGCCTAAGTGGATCCACTAAGCAGTTATGTGAACCGGGAACTCACTCCTAGTTCTTAGACTAGGGTACTCATCTCCAAGCTTTGATATTTTGGGTAGTCATCTCTTAGAGGTTTGGCTATTCACCTCTAATCCGTTTGTACCTATGGTGGCACGTAGTAATGCAACAAGATACTTTATATAAGGACCCTCTTTTTTGAGTCCCCACCTCAAGTCCACATTTAGTGCTAAATCAAATCCTAGGGAATACATACATAGCATAGAAATAATAATGACATATATCATAGTAATGATCATAGGTTTGAAGTCATAGTGTAGCTCATTTTCATAACATAAGTGCAATGTAGGTATTGTCCTTCCACATTAAAAATCATACATACATAAACATATCATTATTTAAATACATAATCATAATTCATACTTTGAAAATTCATGACCTTAGCTTGTACTTGATATTAGGGTAAGACATGAATGCATGATCAATTTACTTGAAAATCATGAAATTAACTTGAAAACATGCATGATCATAAACTTTATATCATTCCATACGTAATTCATAAAGATAATATCCCTTGGAAGTATAATTCAAAATACTCATAATTTACATTATAAACCCTAGAAATCAAAATAGGAGAATTTATGAGAAAACTCTTCAATTTAATGCAATAATCATCAATTTATATTAAAATAGACTCATGATCATACTTTGAATCATAATTCATGCAATATGAGTAGAGATTATAATACCCATAAAATATCATACTTTAATTTGATAGAAAACCTTGAGAAATTTATTGAGCTTCACGGATGAAAGGATCCATTAATCAATACCTACATACCTTAAGTGAGAACGCCAAATAATTTGGAAGAACTGAATAGTTTTGACGGAGAGCTTGAGTGAATTTACTTGAAGTCTTCAAAGGAGTAGAGAGAGAAATATTTGAGTAGGTGAATTATAGAAGAATGAATAGAATTAGAGATTTAGGTTAATTTATAGAATTGAATTAGGTCTTAAAAATGTCTAGGTTCATTAGCTAACAAAATCAGAATGATTATAAAAGGCCCTTACTAAAAATCCAAATCGGCCAGAAAATATTTGCCAGGTCCACGACGCGGACTTATCGCAGACCTTTCTGTTTTGTGCAGTGTCTCAAAAAATCTATCTTTTGATCTACGGGTCCTAAAAATCCACCAAAACTATTTTCCTATAGGTTTTGACCCATAATCGATATTCTGAACTCAGATTTTCCAAAAATATTAAGGATAATACGTCACATGAGCAGCCTAATCCCAAGGCATTTTTAAGGCCCTTGTGAGCATTTTTGAGGAATGTTACAATATCTCCCCCTTGGAAATATTCGTCCTCGAATGAGATTCAACTAATATAGGACGGACATGGAAAAAAAAGGACTAGAAATCCAACATGAATATGAGGACCCTTTGAAAGATGCATAGAAACATGTGAGCTTCGTACTTAACACAAGACATAGTCCTTGAGAAAAAAACATTTTAATGAATCATGCATGCATATGAATGACATATGGAACTGGAATGTAGGAGTTTAATCGATTTGATCATGAACAACTTAGTACCTTTAGGCTTGAGTGGAAGGAAAGAGATACGGATAACACTTCATCATGCCAGATTTCGTTTCCCACGTAGCACTCACTACTTGTTGATTCCTCCATGACACTTTGACGGATACAATGTCTTTATTTCTTAACCTCTTCACTTAACGGGCTAAAATCTCAATCGGGATCTCCTAAAAAGTCAAACTCTCTTCAATACTCATATTCTCTATTGTCAAAATAGAATTTGGATCACCCACAAACTTCCTCAACATCGACACATATACCTTAGGCTACTACACCTCTATAGGAAAATATATCCCAAGAGTACTACTCCTTACTACCCGTATTCAACAAACCTCAAAACATAATAAAGAAACACACAATGCATCTTACGTTAACCCATATGCCATCAATACTAATTCAAGCCTACCATTCTAACCACTTTATGGCTCTCTTGAAGTGAACATCACTTAATAATTTTTGTGTCTACCCTAGCATCTCTATATCTGCATTTGCATTAACTCCTACTAACAAACACACCAATATACTCTTACCTCTATAATGTACATAACAAGATCCATCTATCTCTTTATTAATGTCTATAACCTTAAATAGGATAAGCATACCACATTTTATCGAAATACAGAATGGCCACTCTCTCTCTTTCTCTATCATAACCCTAAACTAGAGCCTTAGGACAAGAACAGAAGCTACCCTTCACTACTGAATCATGACCCTTCCATTATAGAATAGACTCATTTGGGAATTGAAACTTGACTAAATAATTTATACCATCTATAGATGCATAAGATATATGCAACCAATCCATACCAATCATTACCATTTCAAAAAAAGGGAATTCACAGTTACCAGATAAAGCACCACTCTAAGTTTGGGGACCCATAGAGGGGTATGACTGAGATTGCCGACGACTATCCTTATAATTCATAGCAACCCTTGGACAATGTCTCAACTTGTGATCCTTCGCACCACAACCAAAACATATACCTGAATCGGCTAGACAATCTCCCCGATGGTACCTTCCATACTTTTGGCATGCGAGAAAAGCTTGACCACTATAATTGTCACCTTAATATCTTCGTTTAGGCACCCTATCCTTGTGATACTTAGGCACTGAAGTATTATCAAAAGATGATCCATTCTCAATCCGGCCCTTCTTAGTTATCCTAGGAACCTCCTTAAGCTTTTCCTCTTCAATTTGCTTGGCATGAGTCACGAGTCTAGAGATATGCATTTCCTTTATTAACATGGTCGTCCTACATTCTTTAACAACCAAGTCTGAAACCCCTAATATAAAATTACTCATTCGGTCTCGAGGGTCGAACACCAAGGTCGGAGCATACTTGGACAACTTCATGAAGTTAAGGGTATATTCCCTCACACTCATACTCCCTTGCTTCAAGTTGATAAATTTCATCACCTTCGCCTCCCTAAACTCTAAGGGACAGAAACGGTCAAGAAATGCACCATTAAAACTTTCCTAATTTATAGGACCCTCATTCACTCTTTCAGCCTTCCATTAGTTGTACCACACTTGAGCGACACCCTTGAGTTTGTAGGCTGCCAACTCTGCTTTTTCTTCCGAAGTCACTCCCATAATGCTCATTATCTTGTAGACATCATCAATGAAATCTTGAGGATCCTCATTAACCTTTGAGCCATAAAACTCCAGAAGATTCATTCCTACAAAGTCCCTTACTCTTAAAGACAGAGTAGGAACATTAAGAGGAGCTGTAATCCCTTGGTTGGTCACCACTTGGGCTAGCATAGTAATGGTAGTTTGGAACTCCGCATTAATAACTTGGTCCGGAAGGGGACCATGATCTTAAGAAGACGGGGGAGCTTTGGCATCATTAAAATTGTCTCTCCTTGGTGACGGTGGTCTTTTTGGAGCCATCTTTTTGAAAATCGCAATGAAAGACCGTTAGGGAAATAAAGTCTTACAGTAAATTCTATAGCATGACATGGATCATCAAAAGAAGTGAGAATTCCTAAAATGCCTTATAGACTACTACTCATAAGTGTAGCGCTCTTCACACCCATGAATAAGACTCTACTTGACGCGGCATGTTGGACATCCTAGGCCACTTGAAAAACCTTATGCTCTGATACCAAGTTTGTCATGACCCGACCTAGAACCTAGTCATAATATGGTGATCAAAACCCCAGAGGGATCTAACCAACCTGTTGTACATATCATAAGCATTCATAAGGTAAAGTAAAAGTAGAAAAATCATAAGAGAGTTTAAACCATAAATAGTAAATAAAAAATGTAACATGACAACATAGACTCAAAATATTTATGTAACTAGATGCCTCTATACATGAGTATGGGCGAGGGCTAAGACATGTCCCAAAGTCACCCTCAATATGAAACATAACAAAAGTCTTTGAAACAATAACCAACTCGATGACTAGTCCTTGATAATTGAGGACTCACCACAAATACCGCCGGATAGAAAAGCTTAACTAGCCACGTGGACAAATATGATCTTCAACCTCAACCCCTATATTATGTGACAATGTATGCAAAATGTCTACATTAGTACGTTGGAATGAACTAAGTATGTAGGTAATGCAACGCATAGAAAACCATGTTTGTCCAAATAACCATTTTAACTAGCATGATAGAAGAAGTAGTAAAAATCATAAGTAGTCTTTAAGAAGGATCAATGCATAATAAATCATAAGAGTATCATATGAAGTAAAAGATAGAATTAGTTATTTAGAACATGAAAAGACCATACATATGTGGGATAGGAACCATAACCAATAATAAGACCATGCGAGCTATACCATGGAATCCCAATGCTACTCCTACATCGGAGGAAAGGGAGAGACTACTTGCCAAGGTAGACTCCTACATGCCTAAGTGGATCCACTAAGCGGTTATGTGAATCGGGTACTCACTCCTAGTTCTTAGACTAGGGTACTCACCTCCAAGCCCTTATATTTTGAGTACTCACCTCTTAGAGATTTGGCTATTCGCCTCTAATCCCTTTGTAGGTACGGTGGCACGTAGTTATGCAACAAGATACTTTATATAAGGACCCTATTTTTTGAGTCCCCACCTCAAGTGCACATTCAGTGCTAACTCAAATCCCAGGGAATACATACATAGCATAGAAATTATATTGACATATATCATAGCAATGATCATAGGTTTGAAATTATAGAGTAACTCATTTTCATAATATAAGTGCAATACGGGTATTGTCCTTCCATATTAAAGATCATACATACATAAACATATCACTATTGAAATACATAATTATAATTCATACTTTGAAAATTCATGACCATAGCTTGTACTTGATATTAGGATAAGACATAAATGCATGATCAATTTACTTGAAAATCATGAAATTAACTTGAAAACATGCATGATCATAAACTTTATATCATCACATACGTAATTCATAAAGATAATATCCCTTGGAAGTATAATTCAAAATACTCATAATTTACATTATAAACCCTAAAAATCAAAATAGGAGAATTCATGGGAAAACTCCTCAATTTAATGCAATAACCATCAATTTATATCAAAATAGACTCATGATGATACTTTGAATCAAAATTCATGCAATAGGAGTAGATATTATAATACCCATAAAATACCATACTTTAATTTGATAGAAAACCTTGAGAAATTTATTGGGCTTCATGGATGAAAGGATCCATTAATCAATACCCACATACCTTAAGTGAGAACACCAAAAAATTTGGAAGAACATGAGAGTTTTGATGGAGAGCTTGAGTGAATTTACTTGAAGTCTTCAATGGAGTCCTTGAGAGTCTTTTGTAGAGAGAGAAATATTTGAGTAGGTGAATTGTAGAAAAATGAATAGAATTAGAGGTTTATGTTAATTTATAGAGTTGAATTAGGTCCTAAAAATTCCTAGGTTCATAATCTAACGAAATTAGAACGAGTATAAAATGCCCTTACTAAAAATCCAAATCGGCTAGAAAATACTTGCCAGGTCTGCGATGCAGACTAGTCGCAGACCTTTCTATTTTGTGCAGTTTCTCGAGAAATCTATCTTTCGATCTACGGGTCCTAAAAATCCACCAAAACTATTTTTCTATAGGTTTTGATCCCATGATCGATATTCCAAACTCAAATTTTCCAAAAATATTAAGGATAATTCATTATATGAGCGGCCTAATCCCAAGGCATTCTTAAGGCACTTATGAGCATTTTTTAGGAATGTTACACTTTTAGAGAGTTAAAAGAGCAGTTGAAAGATCTCCTAGATAAGGGTTTCATTAGGCTGAGTACCTCGCCTTGAGGCGCTCCTATCCTATCTATGTGAAAGAAGGATGATTCCCTTAGAATGTATATTGACTACTATTAGTTGAAAAAGGTCACTATAAATAAACAAAATTGATGACATGTTTGACCAACTTCAGGGTGCCATTGTTTCTCTAAAATAGATCTCAGATCAGGGTATCATCAGTTGAAAGTGAGAGAAAGCAACATCTCAAAAACAACTTTCAGTACGCATTATGGTCATTATGATTTTTTATTATCTCTTTTAGTTTGGCTAACACTCCTACAACATTCATGGTCCTTATGAACAGAGTGTTTAAGCAACATCTAGATATGTTTGTCATCATGTTCATCGTTGACATTTTGATCTATTTTAGAAATAATAAGGAGCATGTCAACCATCTCAGAGTTATTCTCCAAACTCTTAAGTATAGGGAGTTGAATGCTAAATTTTATAAGTTTGAGTTCTGGCTTACATCTATGTCATTCCTAGGCAACATTATTTTTGGTGAAGATATCTGAATTGATTTGCAGAAGATTGAGGCTATAAAGAATTGACCTAGACCTACATCCCCAACTGACATAAGGAGTTTCTAGGGTTTGGTAGGTTATTATAGAAGGTTTTTAGAGGGATTCTCATCTGTATCATCCCTATTGACTAAGTTGACTCAAAAGAATACTAAGTTCCAATGGTTCAATGCTTGTGAGAAAAGTTTTCAGGAATTGAAAACCAGATTGACTACCGCTCTAGTGTTGTCTCTACCCAAGGGAATAAATAGTTATGTTATTAATTGTGATGCGTCTAGAGTTGGAATGGGTTGTGTATTGATACAAAGAGGTAAAGTCATAACTTATGCTTCCAGACAGCTTAAGATCCACGAAAGAAATTATCCAACTCTTGATCTAGAGTTGGTGGCAGCAATATTTGTTTTTATGGCGTCACTATATACATGGCATACATGTTGATGTGTTCAGCAGCCAGAAAAATCTTCAATATATTTTCAGTCAGAAAGAGTTAAACCTGAGGCAAATGAGATGGCTTGAGTTTCTAAAGGACTATGATATGAGCATTCTCTACCACATGGGTAAAGCTAATGTTGTTGCTGATACTCTTAACAGGTTGTCCATGAGTACTACTCATGTGGATAAGGAAAATAAGGAATTGGCTAAGGAAGTGTGTAGATTTGCACATTTGGGAGTTCGTCTATTGGACTCAAGTGAAGGTGATGTCATTATTCAGAATAGGGTTGGGTCTTTATTAGTAGTGGAATTAATAGCAAAGCAAGACCAAGACCTTATTCTACTACAGTTAAAGGAAGATATTCATAAGAAAAAGTTAATAGCTTTTGCACTAGGGGGAGATGGTGTGTTGAGATATCAAAGTAGACCATGTGTTCAGAGTGTTGATATAGTCTTCTAAATAGGATCATGGAAAAGGCCCATATCTCCAGATATTTGATTCATCCGGTTTCTACAATGATGATTCATGATTTGAGAGACGTCTACTAGTGGAATGGTATGAAAAGAGATATTGTAGACTTTGTTTCTATGTGCCTGAATTATCAATAAGTCAAAGTTGAGCATTAAAGGCCTTATGATGTGTCTCAAAATATATAGCTTACAAAGTCGAAATACAAAATGATTAACATGGATTTTATCACAGGCTTACCCTGATCTCATCGATACTATGACTCGATTTGGGTGATTGGAAAAAAGATGACTAAATCAACCCACTTCTTTCCAGTTAAGACTATAGATTTAGCAGACTATGCCAGATTGTACATTCATGAGATAGTCAAACTTTATGGAGTCCTTTTCTTTATCATATCAACAAAGGTGCTCAATGCACTGTCCAATTTTAAAAGTCATTTTAGAAAGGTTTAGGCTGAATATGAATATTAGAACTGCTTTTGATCCTCAGAAAGATGGTCAAGCAGAGCATACAATTCACACTCTTAAAGATATGTTGAGAGCTTGCATCATTGATTTTAAAAGAAGTAAGTACGATCACTTTCCTCTCATAAAACTTTTATACAATGATAGTTTTCACTCAATTATTTAGACGACTCCTTATCTGGCTCTTTATTGGAGAAGATGTAGATCACTAATTGGTTAGTCCAAAGTTGGTGAAGCAGAGTTGATATGGCTAGATTTTCTTCACTAGGCTATGGAGAAGGTGAATATCATTCAAGAGAGGTTGGAAACCACAAAAATTTGTCAAAAATCATACACTGATGTTGGAAGAATATATTTAGAGTTTGAGATAAATGATTGGGTAAATTGAAAGTTTCACCCATGAAGGGTGTTATGATATTTGAAAAGAATTGAAAGCTTAGTCCCTATAACATTTGTAATGACCCTCTAGGTCATTTTTGTCCTTTTCAATCTTTTTAGTATTTAGAGCTTTCCTGTAGCAATCTCAAGACATTTATGACTTACTAGCACTGGCAGTTTGGTTGCTTGGTCGTTTGTTTGGGTTTTTTTGCCTATTTCCCTTTTTTGGAGCTCTTGGAGTTTGAACAGTTGACTTCGATCAAATATCTAGGAAAATGAACTCAAAATAGAATTTGATAATTTCAACATCTCTGGAATGGCTAAATTAGGCTAATAGCATGGTCTACATGAGCATCGCCACTTAAGGTGCGCGTTTAAGACATTAGGCATTTTAGCCTTTAAGCTTTAGCCAAAGGTTGAATTTGGTCAACATTCTTGGTAAATGCACTCGGATTAAAAAAAAGTTTGTGCAGTTAACTCTAGAAGGTCAAGTTTGGTCTAGAATGAGCTTTTGTTTGTATCCCAAGGCTTTCAGTCTCATTTTGAACCTCCTTATAGAATTGGTAAAAATTATGCTTAGCTGTGGGACCCATATTTTGTCGAGATGACCTTAGATAGAAATTTCAACTATGCCATTGAGTCTACAATGTCGAATTTAGTAGGGTGACATACTTCGTTTGCGTGCACGGGATTTTGAACGAATCTCGAGAACCCCATTGGAGGCTTGGTCCTTTTCCAAAACTCAGCTGGTATAGCTAAGTATGGTTCCATCTCTAATGCGACCATGGCATCGCTAAAGCGATGGCCGACCCTAGGCCATTTGTCTCTTTAGAGACATGGGTATCGCTTTAGCGAAGCCCGCCTTTTGGTGAGGCTCGCTTAAGCGACCTTCAGGTTCGCTTTTGCGATATCGGAGGGTCATTTTAAGACCTGGTTTCAGCCTTGTTCCTCAAACTTCAAAACACAATTTTGGGAGTTAGGGAACTCTGATTTGGGCAATTCCAAGTGCATTGAGTTTGTAGGAGTCATGGATACGTGCTGGTAGGTTCGAGGAAGTGTTCAAGGCATCAGTTTGAGGTAATTTCTGCCCTAAAGTTGCCGCCCAAGCTTAGTTAGGGCTTTAATGGTGAAATTATTTATTGGGTTGTTTTCTCTCATTTTGAGCATCGATTTGTGCCCCATTTTGAGGTACAAGCGTAATAATATATTTAGAATGTTTTCATAGAGTCATTTTTGGGATTCCCATCGCGGGTCCCATAATCTTGCTTTTAACCCAATTTTGGATCTATATCCAAAAATTATGATTTAGTGTCAAAACATTCGTATTGATGAGGTGATAAATATTTTGATAGTCTGGAGGCATTTGGAGTCATTTTTGGAGCAAAAAGCTACTGAAAAGTGGACTTCGAGCGCACGCATTTGACTTCAAGGTAGGCTATAGTCTCCTTTCTTTGATTTAGCTTCATGAGGTATTATTTAGTATAAATTACTTGTAATTTGGATTGTATGTGGTAGGTTAGGGTTGATTCCTAGATTTTTTGTTCCTTGTCCCAGTGTAATCCTTAGGCTAGGTTGCCTTAATGAGATTTTCGTAAGAATATTGACGATGCCTTAGTTTGGCCTTGATTAGCCTATTTTAGGTGACTTATTTGATGTTTTTGATGGTTGGCAGATTTGTGCCTTAGACTTGAGATGTGGTTTGATCCTTAGTTATTGTAGCCGTTGGTGGTGGGAGTTTGTAAGACTTAGTATTCGTCATTATTGTAGAAAACTTATGTTGGAGCTCTGGTATAGTGGTTTTCACCCAGTTAGGCTTGTAAATTAATGTTAGATCCTATTTCAGTAGGTATTGATTGACTAGCTAAGCACCTGTTTCCTCACTTCCTCCTCCTTGTTACCTAGTCAGGGTTGAGTTCCCTTGTGAGACTTGTGATTGAGTTAGAGAAGTAGAGTTAAGCTTTAGACCTTGATTGGAGGTCCGTTGCATGTGCTAGTCCTGTTTCTATGCCCTAGAAGTTAAGGTGTTTGTGGAATCATTTTTATATGTGATTGTACATATTCTTTAGGTGCTGGTGATGGCATGCATTGCATTGGATTATTGTTTTCACATGGATGTAGTCGACCCCACTGCATGCATTGGTTCTTGGCATTGATTTGAGAAAGTTGAGTTGTAACCCAAACCATTTTATATTGATTTTCGAATGGGGGTCATACTATCTTTATTACTACTATTTTTAGTGGATTGGAGGCATCTAGGATGTGCTTATTTTATGATATTGATTCAAGGTATTGAGGATGTGCTCATTTTATGACACTGGCCCAGTCATAGAGATTTACGACCCTTTCTATAATGATTTGACTACTTATCTCCGATCATTGCAATAAAGTAGATTTTATGAGGATACAAATTGATATAAGACCTGGATCGGAACCAAGCATCTATATAGAGACATTCCTGAGCTCCCCATGGCGATCCTATAGAGGAGCATGGGTCCTACTTCCTAGCTGAAAATGGAAGTAGGTGTATATATCTTAGTATGAGGCACTTGGCACAGATGGTACTATTGGTTTCACTCTATGACTTTCATTCATATATGCATTGCCTATCACTAGCATAGTTGTTTGTACCTATCAGTAGTATGGGATATCATGCGGGTTTACCTATTTGTGAGTACAATTCCTAGGCACATAGGGGATCGGGAGGTATTGTATTACTAATTGCGAACCTGTTACAGTATAAATGGTGGTCTCTTGTTTGTTATCTATCTATATTTTGTGCAGGGATTTAGTGATATGGTCCTTTGGGCCTTTATGTGATATCTGTGTTTAGTTTTGTTAGTAGGTTATCACTTATTTGTCCTCCTTTATAGTGTGTTATCATATTTAGGTCTTGGGTTGGTGCCACAAGGTACATACTTGGTTTCCTTGCTTGTTCCCTATCTTTCTTTCTTATATCTGATGCTCCTTATTACAGGTTGCCACACTTGTTAGTTACTTGTGATATATACTTCTTTTTTACATGTTCTTTATACTTGCTTTATATTTAGATCTCAGTCAGTCGATGCCTACTGAGTGACACTTGTTAGTACTCATACTACACTTCTACGCCCTGCGAATCATAGTATGGGTTTTCACTACTGATTTGAATATTGTGTAAAACAGCTCTTGGATTTTGAAGACTTGGGTGAGCTCTTGGCGTTCAAAGTTGCCTATCTCCCTCTAGTTTGGTTTGGACTAGTTTTTACTTGGTATTTAGAGACAGTCTATACTATAATTATTGTCATTATATATATATATATATATATATATATATATATATATATAAAAAAAAAAAAAACTTTGTACTTCCTTATTTGGTCTAGTGGCTCGACTACCAACTAATATCAGGTCTTGGGGGTTATTTTGTTGTATTGTTATTATTCTTCTTTTGTTATTATTATTATTATTATTATTCATTTCGCTTCTTCCGCTTGTAATAGTCCATTGCCTATGGTACCGGACTGTGGATTTAGACTTACCTACTGATAGTTTAATAGTATATGCTATCATGACTTGAGAAATTGGGTCATGACAACATTGGTCCATACCATATTATCAGGAGAGTTGGTAATATAGCATATAAGTTAGAGCTACCATCAGAATTAGCAGCCGTTCATCCAGCATTTCACATTTCCATGCTTAAAAAGTGTTTGGAGACATTGGTCCATACCATATTATCAGGAGAGTTGATAATATAGCATATAAGTTATAGTTACCATCAGAATTAGCAGTCGTTCATCCAGTATTTCACATTTCCATGCTTAAAATATGTTTAGAGATCCTTCTCTTGTTGTTCTTACAGAAAATATTTGTGTGAAAGATAGCTTGTCTTATGAGGAGATTCTGGTTCAAATTATTGATTGTCAAGTTCACAAGTTGAGGACCAAAGAGGTCGCTTCATTCATAATTTTATGGAAGAATCAGTTTGTTGAAGAGACTACATGGAAAGCCGAAGGGAATATAAAATCTCAATACCCGCATATATTCGTTCCATTTAGTATTGACGTTGAAGGTAATATTTCTTTCCCCATCTCAGATTTAATGTCTTTTCGAGTATTTGAGTAATTTTAATCTTGCATTGCGTTCTGCCTGGTGCTAAGCATGGTTAGCATTTGAGAAGGAATGATCACAAGGAGGAGTTATTGGAATACCCTAAAAATCCTACCTCGTACCAGACCTTGGAAAAGATCAAAAAAGTTAAAGTGACAGGAAAGGAGGGAGTTTTATGTACCCTTTCACAAACTGTGAAAGGAACCATGGGTCGTAAAGGGCTCTGTGGAACTAAGATTAGTCTGTGAAATTTCCGAGGGAGAGTTCACAGACCCCTCCACGAGACTTAGAAGCTTCCACAAGCCTTAGATTTATTCGTGAACCCCTCTTCCTAGAATTTAGAGACCTTGCTCTACACGAGAACTTGTACAACTCGGGGAGTTTTTTACGACCCGTAAAGAGCTCCCGTAGAAATAAACCAAAGGAACCCTTTCCCAGTCACCTCCTGCAATTCATTTCACGATCTATCAAAGGATCTATGGATTGTAGAAGGTTACATAGACCCACTCTCAAAGGACCCTCCCAATACACCTTCATGAAGAGTGTCTACAACCCATAGAAGGGCCCGTAGACGTCAAATTGGCAATTTCCAGTGAGCTCAAAATTAACCACCCAATTTTTACAAAGGGTCTTCTATGGCCCGTAAAAAATTCTATGGTCCGTAGAATGATCCATAGACGACTCGAATCAGTTTTTAATGACGAGTAGTTTGATATTTTCCCACCCTTTCCAAACTAAAATCCTGACGTTTTGGGACTAAATAAAGTCCCTTATCAGTACCCTACATGCCTTTTTCCTCATTATCACTTCAAACACTTAGAGCAAGGATTAAAGAGGAGAAAAAGGTAGAGTTCAAGTGTAGTCAGTGTGCTCTTCGAGTTTCACCAAGAACATTGTTCTCCCAAGTATGTAAGGGTGTTGAACTGAGTCCTTCTTCACACCCAACATCTAAATTCAATCAATAGAAGATTAACCTAAGGCTCCATCCCGAGTTTTCTTGAGTTCTTGAATTAAGATATTATTCGTTCTATTGAATTTTGAGTATTGTTGCATTATTATTATTGAGAATATGTTCCTCTACATGGAAATCTTGATCCCTCTTGAAGTTATGGTTCATGTCATTCCTCTCATGAACTCTGCATTATTTGAGGATTTAAACACCTATGCATTTATTTATTTATTTTAAGACTGAGTTGAAAAAGCAAGGCATATTTAAATGCATTTATTGAGACTGTGATTATTTTAATGCATTTACTGAGATTGAGAATTATAACTATTTTAAAGAGAATATCGTGAGTTTGAGAAATAAAGTTTAACTGAGATGAGTTCAATGAGACTTAAAAGAGATGTACATTAAGAATTTACTCATAGTATTATATGGGAATTATTGCATGATTTTGGGAGTAGCATTGAGTACCAATTTGGGTAAAATTAAGATAACTTGAACTCTATAAACTATGTAACCAGCGTAGGATAGAATTATGTTGTTAGTTCGAGCGACTTCTCACTTCAGTCCCTGATACGAACTTTTATGTGGATCCATGATTTGAGTTTGTGTCTCTTATTCTGGCAAAGTAATGGATGGCTCTGACAATGTGAATAGTACCTTATATTATCATGAGGCTCATAGTGATGGTTGTCGGTCAGAGAAACTCCCCAAAGAGAAAATATTAATTTTATGTTGAGTTGCGTTTGCTTAACTATACTTTGTAAAGTGTTGACATATTCTCATACTTGCATGCTTTATTAGAGATGAGTTATTTTAGTCATTGTTTATGAGTATTCCAATTCAGTTATTTCCTTTTTCAGCAATTTTACATAGCGTAAATTTCATGTACTGACATCTTTAAAATATAGTCAGTCAGGCCAAGGGTTTATTTGGGAACCAGCAATGATTTTTAAGTGTCAGCCATACCTAGAGTGTAGACTCGAGGTGTGACAAACTTTGTATTAGATCCAGAGTTCAAGATTCCTAGGATGTCTATGAAGTTGAGTCTAGTAGAGTCTTCATTATGGGTGTGAAGCGTGCCACATCAATAAAGGGGAGGCTATAGGACTTTAGGAATTGTCTCAATTTTATCCTACTCTAAATTCTCTTGATAGAGTTTAACTATATAAAAAAAATTCTAACTCATGCGTTGACACATTTTCAGATCATGCCTCCAAAACACACTATCAGCCAGAGGAACACTGCAAACACTAAGATCCCACCACAACGATGAGCTCGCAACATAGAGAAATTGTCATTAAACTTCCTAATTGAGAATCTAAGTATCCAAGGAGAATTTGGAATGTGTGTTATGGGTTTTCTGGGTTTTTGATCTATTCTTAATGAAAAAGAAACGAAGAAGGTGGTCTTTATAAAAGACCACCAACTTAGAGTTAGGGGGACCCATATTGAGGTTCCTGCTTATGCAGTTTCATAAATATGAATATATCTCACTATTTTAAAGTCGTATGGATGAACGGCTTAGTTTGTTGGAAAGTAGACTCATAGACATACGATTTTATAGGTCATGGGAATTCTAAATCTTTATATATTAGGAAAAAAGCTCTAATACATTTAGCCTAAAATTTCAGAGAATTCCTTAACAAAATTTACAATAACTTTATCCAGCTTTTATTTCAAAACTTCCTTGACTTCCACACTTAACATACAAACTTTGTAAAAGTAAAATAACTCATACAACATCCTTCTTAATATGTTAAGAAGTCTTAGTCTTATTCCAAAAGTATAAGTTAATTCCAATGTTTCAACGAACAAGGTGTTACATATGTGGTTAGATCTATAGAATGCACTAAATATGGAGAATGTGCAATGCACGACATAAAATATGATAATATAATAACCAAGCTAAAATATGACATAATCCTTTAAAACATCATTTGAAAGATAAAATGTGGTCATTGCAATATTCATAAGAAAATCATAAGCTTAACATAACATAAGTGAGAGATACCATAATAGTTAAACCATGAGAGTTATAACATGGAGTCCGTTGTTATCTCTCCTCCACCGAAAAGAGATTGTCCTACTTGCCAGGTAAGAACCATTAACATGAGTTGTTTGTTGATCCACGAGCTTAAGCTTTGATTTTCCAACTTGGGATATTCTATGGGGACACGTAGTTATGTGACCTAGGTGATTACTCTTAGTTCACTCGGTGCTAGGTAAGCTCTTAACAAGGATATCATAAATAAAAAATCATAGTCTTTGAAAAGAAAGGTAAGAATATAGTAATATCAAGTTCTTCAAAAAATACATAAAACTATAAGAATAGCTCCTTAAAACATATCTGAACCTCAACCCAATCAAAGTCATAAGAGATACTTCATCAAAAGCATCTAGATCATGATAAGATTTTCGTAGAAAATCACACTTAAATCAACGTGGCTAAATCATGGAAACCTTCATGATGAGATTACCTCCCTTTTGAAACGAACCTTAGTTTCATAAAATTCATGTTGATGCTTCATCTAAAGCATCCTTAAAATCATAGTTCATAATCATAAAATAGGCATAATGCATAGGCTCATGTAGAATTAATCAAAAAAGTATAATTAATTTTACTATATGCATAATAAGATCAATGGAAGTAAAATAAACCATCGTTAATTGAACCCAATGCAAGATCATCAAATTTAGAATTTAGGAAAAAATCATGAGGAATTAAAAATATTTTAGACATCATGGATAGAAAAGGGTCCATGGATAAAAATTTCTATATACCTTGATGATCCTTAGCTATGAAATTGAGAAGGATACTTGAGTTCTTGAAACCGTAGCTTGATGGAGAATAAAACCTTGAGAGAGAAGTTTTTTGAAATAGCTTTTAGGTTTTGAGTAAATGAGAGGGAATAGGGGAAATTTAAAGGGTTTGAGTAGTTATATGTCTTAGAATAAAGCTTAAAATGATATCACTTAGGGATTAAAAGAATACAAAATGAAAGAAATAGCCTTCATAAAATAACTGACACGGTCTACTCGGCGAGATCAGATATGCTCATCGACCTAATTGGTGAGTCGCTGAATGCAACCCTCATCGCCAACTTAGCTTGATCCCTGAGCAGAAATATCTAAACATTTATGCGAGATTAGTCGTTCTTGACAACCTAATCAGTGAGTCACCAATTTTATTTTACCTCGGTGACTTGGCTTCAGTTATAAGCATAATTCTCTGATTTATTGGAGATGATATCTTAGCTTGCTGAACCTATTCGGTGAGATGCCAATTTCTCGCCTAATTTGCTTGAGTCCTGAACTAACCTCTTTGGATAACTTAGCGAGCTCATATGTACTTCGATGAGGTGCTGAATGGGTTTGATGAGTCGCCAAATTTCTTTGATGAGCTTTAGCCTCACCATCTCTTGGGTACTTTAAAGCTTAATACAAATTTAAAAATTTCTAGGGCATCGCATGTATAGCAAACTAAGATCTTCATAATGTGTTAAGTAAGGAGGGGAAAGGGCTTTGGAATAAAGTTATAGGAGATGTTAATAATTATGTGAATTGTGAATTAGTTAATGAATTGACTAGCCCACAATTAATTATGTAGTTATAATGTGAAAGATAAGGGGAATGAGTAGGGTACGTTTTACTTGAAGTTAGACTTTTCTTTGTTTCTTATATGTAATATGAGTTGTATTATATGTTGATTTGGTCTTCAGATATAGTTATTGGTAGTTGATGAAACTAAGTGTTGCTAGTCAGATTTATCTTACAATTGAGGAACTGATTAAATCATTGACGTTATGGTTTATGAACTTGTAAATACTCAGTGACATGATGATATATTTGAATGAGGACTTTATGGCCATGTATGTTTGATGTGTTACCATGAGAGAAAATTAGAATGGGTGACTTGATGAGTGGCTTAAGACTGATGTGAGCTTATAGACGAGCGATTGTATGAATGATGGTAAGACCGATGTGATCCTATGGATGAGCGATTGTATGAATGATGAGTGGCTATATTCCAATATAATCCTACAAATGAGTGTTGAGTGGGAATGAGTACCACATTGGTATGGTATATGGAAACCTAGGGTCCCCTGCAGTTCATAACTAGATGGGCTACACTAGATCCTTCAGCATGTGTGTATAGATAAGAGAGTGACTGATGATTTGAAAGGCACGTGATTACTTCTTGGAAGGTGCAGTGGTTGTACAACTGCATGGCCAAGATGGATATGATTTTTTTTGTCTTAATTGTATGCTAGATGAATGTTTGAAATCTTGAATTTTTATGGTTGTTCTTGTTAATACATATTATGATGTATTGTTGAATTGTATTTGATTGGTAATGGAGATAGATTGACCAAGTATGTATTGTGGGTAGATTAGACTTAACTTTGTAACTACTTTTGGGTAATTTTGCCCGTATGAAACTGATGTTTGAAGCGGGGTTAGAAAGTATACTAGGTAATTTATGCTAAAGATTATAGTTTCTGGGAAAATGCTAAATGTGATAGAATGTGGTAGTTTTAAATGTGCAGTTATTCTTGTTGATTTTATGACATGTTACGTAGTGCTAATCCAGGTCGGCCTACGATATTTACTCAGTATGTGTGGTGTATCTTTTCTTGGTGTAGGTTGTTTCAGGTTGTTTGAAGCGTGGAAATTTGGAGACAACTCATTATCAACGTTAATCCACTTCATCCTGAATTGGAACCTGTGTCAATATTTTGTGTCAGTTATTTTACAATTCTATCTAAACTCTATTAGAAGCTCTTATACGTATCTAGGCTAGGTCATTGGGGAGATGTTGTTTGCTTTGTAAAGTCTTTTGAAACGAGTTTTGTCATTAGTTTATTTTTATTAAGGATGATTTTATTTAATTATTTTCTATTAATGGGGAAAGGTGATAAGGGTATGTGATACACCCATATTACACCTCCCTAAAGAAGTATAAAGTGATAGTTAATCAAATATAGAACCTAACAAAGGTTAGGTTAATCATTTATTATTTAATTTTGTAATCGAATTATTTCCTTTTGGGGGGCTTGTATAAAAATAATTAATTGATTTGATTACAATTATCTAGTAACAAAGTAACAGTTTAATGTAATTTAATTCAATGAAAGACGAAACTAGGGTGTTGATGTTCTCCATAAATCCTTAACTATGTAGAACCTTATATTAGAAATCATTTTCTAATATGCTACATGCAAAATCAGTAAGTTAACTTCACCTACGTCCTTGATCCGGCAAATAAGTGATTATCACTATGCAACTTGATCCTTCTATGGGTGTATGCTTTACTAACCCTTACCAGTGATCCCAAATTAGCTACCCCTTGATCTGTTAAAGCTATTAGATAAAGGTTGATAGCCTCAAATCTTATTATTTAATCCATTTTTCCATCCATTACCTCCTGATCCGACAAGTTAGGATAAGCAAGTTCTAACACATGCACTCGTTAAACAATAATCAAAATGGGGGTAAAAACAATGCATGCATGCATACTATTCAAGAATTATGTTTTATTAGGTCTACGTCATTGATTCTTCATGATTTCTACAACCCTAGTTGTGGATTTAGCTACTCATAATCGGATTATCATAATTCATAATAA
This sequence comes from Solanum dulcamara, assembly GCF_947179165.1. NCBI lineage: Eukaryota > Viridiplantae > Streptophyta > Magnoliopsida > Solanales > Solanaceae > Solanum > Solanum dulcamara. The sequence goes on from NC_077241.1 coordinate 50,974,997, forward strand.
TGTTGATAAAATAAATCATGCACTTACAATAATGAATATGATAATCCAAAATCTTCAATTGAATCGGAAAGTAAACATTGATGATAAAAATCCAAGAATTGAAGAATTAAAGCCAAAAGTAATTTATCCTTAATTCTCAAACCATAAAATATGCATAACATGATAAAAAAACCAAAAACTATATTTATAGACAACTAATCCTAAATAAAATAAATCTACAAAAAATAAGAAAACTAGGTCAGTTAGGGTTCTATGACTAGTTCCTATGAATCGTAGAAGACTGGACAAGTCGTAGACCGAGTCGCAACACAGCTTCAAGTCAGCTCATCATCTCTTCTTCTACGGGCAAATATCTACTGCTCGTAACAATTCTTACGGCCCATAGATTCAGTTGTAGGCCATGTCCTTTGAACCTTAGTCAGTGCTCAGCTTCTACGATTGGCCTTACGACTCGTAGAATATTCTACATCTCGTAGACACCTATCGTAACTTGTAGACTTTCCTTCATTCATCACCACTGCTTCTACGATGGCCAACTACAACTCGTAAAACTTTCTATGGCTCATAGTTTGGCCTCGTAAAAGCCAATTTACATAATCAATTTCACTGTGTTTTCATCTTTTATTTCTGCAACCTATTTTCATGCAAAACTAATACAAAGAACATCAAATCTACTAACATATGCTTAAAAGATATATAATTTCTTAAGTTTAAAGCATTTCAAGTACCATAAATATATGGTACATCAATACCCTCAACTTAAAATTGTTGCTTATCCTCAATCGATGCTTACTGTCACAAAACAATCCTAAGCAAATAATCAAGAATTTACAGCAATCACATGTCTTTTAAACTCACAACACCCTCCAACTTTTCATTTAAACATCAGTGCAATCATTATCTCAACTCAAGCTAACTCACATGCATCAATTTATGATATTACAATACCAATTGATATATTTACATACACAGACAACAATCACCAAGATCATAACTTTTTGACAATGTTACTTATGCCCTTACTGATAAAGAAGTCTCATTTTCACTCAGATATTAACATACTTCCTTAAAAATAGGGACTCGGTAGACACTCACTCTCACAAACAAAATTCAAACATTCATGCATAATACCCTAGGCTTGCCCTTATTTTCAATACTTATACTCTAGAATAGTTGAATTAGGATCACTATAGGACTTTCTCATCTTGTAATGTAGGCTCAGGGACATGTATGGTAAATTTGGATTATAGTGACATTTTTGCCCTCCTAGACACTACATTAACTTAATTCCATGTTTCACTACCCATAACTTATTTCACCCCTATTCTTTTACTTTTATTTAGGCTCGGGTGTGGCTTTGTTTATTTATTTCCCAAAGCTTTCTTATGGTTGGTAATTTTATTTTTTTTTGCTCATTTATACTATTCTTTTATCACGGCCACACCCCATTTATTTCCTTTTCTTCTCTTTACATATCTCTTTTTCTATCCTTCCTTTTCTCTCTTTCCTCTATATTATACACCCTATGAGTAAGTGCACATTGTCCTAGGAGGGACCAAGGCCAAAACAAAGGTTTAAAATCAATGAAGGGGAAGGTGAATTGTGTTAATTCAAATAAATGGTTTTTTTCAAGCTCAAAATTTTGTTCAAAGGGTATAATTTCATTTGGTTGGTTGTTTTTAGGCTAGGTGGACTAATTTCAACAACAGCCTATGACGTTTTTCCTAATAAATAGTTCAATTATCATAGTACAACTAACGGGACAAGTTTTAGATTGACACATATAGTAAGAATAAACAAATACCTCATACCCACGTGGCATCAAGCTCCATTCTCAATTATTAATTTTTGGTTCATGTTTTAGCTTAAGTAATGCATATCCTATCATTTTATGTCATGTCATATAAATATCCCATATAGTCAACATATCAAAGAAACAAATACAATGCTTCATCAAATTTTTGGAGAGGTCTATTTTACCATCTTAACATCTCAACCATCATACCATACATTCCTATTCTTATTTCACATTTACATCTTAAACATGTCAATTCAACATAAATAAAAGGTCCTTGGGGGAAAAATATAGGAAAGACAATCCCAAGGACTTAATTGAGTGTCTAGGCTACTCAGACTTCACCTATATATTCGCAATGATAATAACCACCCCACCTCCTCACAAAATGTTGTGCATTTTCCCTAATGCACTATATCAAAATTAAATATAAAGGGTCAAGATAAACCTGCAGTGCGTATGCACCGAAGTACTATAGAGAGGATATCGGGTCCATCGATGTGGAACTCGGTGTGTCAGCATACGTATCCACCTCAATAGATGGGACACCATCAGTAGTATCCCTTGAACTCAAAGCTTCAATCAACTATTGCCTTTCTCTCTTTCTTTTCATCGTATCTTCATGTCTAGAAACTCATAAAGACTCCTCAAGGTACCTATTCTTTCTTTTTCCAGCCTATGACTCGGCCTCAGAATAAGTGTCAGTCTCCTTATGTGGATACTTTTCAGATGCCCGTGGTAGCTCCTCCTATGTAAAGAAATAAATAGTGAAAGGAATGAGGATAGGCAAAAATAGAAGTGATGGTGCCGGTATGGTAGCCAAAGAAGTGACCACGAATTAGAGCCTCTTTATGTCAATCTAAAGGCTAGTCAAATCCAAACTTGGTGCAGTCCTAAAGTGCTCGGTCACCCTCTGCTCGAAGGCATCTATTCGGCCATATATGTGTGGATCTTGGTCATCCAATATAGCTTGTAGCTTTGTAGAAGCCCGCTCCTCAGACTCCTTAGACTAGTGTGGCTAACTGGGTCTTTATGTTAGTCTACTTCTGCACCATACTGTGAAGATACTCGACTAAAATGGTGACTAAGCCTATCGAATGAGGTTGTGGAATTCTAGAAGTAGGGGTGGTGGTAAATGAGGCAATTGTGGTATCGACTCCACTCAGCTCCCCAGTAGTATGCTCTTTCTCAAGTATAGTTTTGTCCGCACTCAGCTCTATGGCATGCCCATCATATATCTCGAGCAGTCACACCTCAGGCTGTGGGGATGGTCATTGAGCAACTAGATTTGTATCATCTTTTATTAACCCAACATCTTGTTTTTGAGTTACCTTAATAAATTGATCTACCCCTTCTATCAAAGGCACCATAGACTCTTGACATAAAGTGAAAATAAAGCAAGGGAATGTGATGGTAGTGGTCCTCCAGATGGCCCTTTTATGGATCTCGGTGATGATGATTTTTATATAGTCGACCTCGTAACCCGCCTTCAAATAAGCAACTATCGGTGCTATGTCCGAAGTTAAATGGTTATCAGTCGTAGTAAGGCAAAGATGGACTTTGCCGTGAAATTCAATAATTCTCTTTTAATCATGGTAGGATAGGATACCAATTAGTGGCAATACTGTGCTCAGCAGTGTGGTCGGAAATCCACCTTATCAATCCCCCTATTGTGCGGAGTCCTTCATCACATTCTAATCTCAGTCTATTTTCATCCTATGATCGAACTTATCTATCGGGGTAATCTGCTAAAAATTTGGGCCATAGAGGACCCGTCAAATTGTCTCCTTGAAAATATCAAATGGTACTTCTCGGACTACTATAGTTAGGAGAGAAGGCTTCTCCAACTCCTTTACTTTGGCCGGTTTAATGACCTCCAGGGTAATTTTCATACTTTTTCATGTTTTTACCATTTTATCCCTTTCTGTAACTTCTTTATATCTCTTATGTGATATTGGGATGGGTAGCACACTCCTCAAGGTGTTCGATTGAATTTTGAGGTAGTTTGGCCATTTTTTAAGGCTTAAGGCTTGAAAGAGCTAACCTTGGTCAACATTCGGAGATTCAGACATCGTATGGGAATTCTAACAATTCCATCAGCTCTGAAAGGTCTATTTTAATCTAGAAGGAAGGTTGGTTTAAGTTTTTGGAGTCTTTATTTTGAGTTTAGGTGATTTCATTTTTTTAACTTTAAGTTTGGCCCAAAGGTTGACTTCAGTCAACTTTTTGAGTAAAAGCACTTGGATGAAAATTCTGTCAGCGTAGTTAGCTTTAAAACACCAAGTTTAGTCTAGAACGGCCTTTTGTTTGGTTCCCAAGGAAACCAAAATCAGTTTTTGTCCGTTTGTGCATTTTAATGATTTTCTTTGAAAACCTTTGATTGGGTCAACATCTCATCAAAACAACCTCCATCGGGAAATTCGTCTATTCTATTGAGTTCAAAATTTCATTTCCAGTTGGGTAGCATAGTTTTTTGCATCAACGAGATTCCGATCGACTTTTGACCTCATTTGAGGGACTTTTTCCCCTTGGTGAAATACACCAGCACAGTTGCTGGTGCACTATAATTTACTCTTCGCATTTGCGAGCCCTTTGTTGCATTTGCGGAGGTGAAGCTTTTTGTTCTCCGCATTCACAGGACTCAAGCCACATTCGTGGAGACCAACTTCTTGTTTGTACTCCGCATTCGCGAAGAGTCAGCTGGCTGACCTCCATATTTACGGAGCTTGTCTCTGCGTTCGTGAAGACCAAATGGGGCCTGGCAGTAAGGTCTTTTAATACCCGTTGCCAGCCCCTTTCCTCTCATATTCCACCTATCAAACACAAATTTTGGGAGCAAATCTTGATCATTTTTTATCATTCTTATTCTATTTCATTGGAGGTTCTTGTGGATACATTTTGGGAACCTTTGTCACACTAAAACCCTTGTAAGTTTCACGTAAATTTGTTGTTTCCTTGCATTTTTGAATATTCTAGGGCATAAATTTGGTGGGGTAGTTTGAGCTCTTCCAGTGCTCGAAATGTTCCCATTTTGGGCACACGTTTCTTGAGTTATTTGGACCTTATGGCAAAGTTTATTTTTCAATTTCGTGCACGGGTCCCAATGTCAAATTTTGACCCAATTTTAGTTCTATTTTTAATTATAGTAATATAGGTATTATTGGCTTCGTTTTGATGTGTTCTTCGATAATTTGATAGAAAAGCATTGTTCGGAGGTGGCTCAAAAGGGAAAGGCTCAGGTTTAGCAGTTTGTGTGCAATTTTGGCCTTGAGGTAGGTTATGGCTTCCTTTTCTTAGACTTGGATTGGTGGGAATTGATATATTTTAGGTGGTAACGTGTGATTAGGTTGGTGATTTAGGTATTGATATCCTATTGAGCATTTTTGAAGCCGATGATCATCATTAGTAGCTAGTTTGAGTTTTAGCCGTTGGAACCTTATTCTAGGTGCTAGATTGACTTGGTTACATCATTTAGAATCCTTAGAACTTGATCTTAGATGATTGAAATTAGGATGTGATAACGCTCAATTACACCTCTCATAAGAAATGGGGTCGAACCCACAGGGAATAGGTTGAAACAAGTTCTATTAGCTATCATTATTCAGTTATAATTACTACTTCACAAAAACAAACTTGCATAACGTAAAAGTGAGGGTTTTGGTTTTAGTTTAGAAAAAATAACATTGCAAAGACAAGTAAATAAGATTAAAGTTTTAAAAATATGAAGACTAGACTAGGATTGTGTTCCCTATGACTTGTAAGTTAATAGGCTAATCATATTCAGATATCGTTAAATGTATTGCATGCAAAATCTAGCGAGTTAGGTAACATCTAATTCACCTGCCAGTCCTTCTTAGATGTATCTCATTCATCTCCTCCCGTTCTCAAAATGTATACTTTACTAACCCTCGCCCTGGATCCTAGAGTACTATCTCCTCCCAGTCTCAAGTAACTTAGACGAAGTTTATCCCTTCTTTCAAAACTAGACCCTTCGAATTTTTGTTGTGAAGTCTTTTCCTAATCACTACCTCCCTCCCGGGCAAGTAATAAAAATGGGCATGTTATTAATGCGTGAACTCACTAAGAAAGACTTTTGAATAAACAAATTACAATACATGTAAAAACAAATTACGAATATCAATCCTACTTTTGCCTATTCTAATTAAGTCATCATGGTTCCCACAACTCTAGTTGTGGGTTTAGATACTCATACTTGTAAGTAAAAGAACAAGAATTTGTGAAGAATTCATGAATTAATACCTATGCAGGTGAAGAAGTCAATCTTGAATCAATCATATGAATCACAAATCAAGGATGAAAACTGGAATGATATTCAAAGAATAAATCTCCAAAAGTAACTAAATGTAGCTTCACTATCTTCACAAAGTACTCAAAAACTAGTAAAAATGCTCAACCTTAAAAATAAAATAAATTCAGGTATTTATAGAAATACAAAACCAAATCCTAAACCAACTAGGAAAACTAAAGTCGGCACGTTTTACGCTCCACCACTACGGACCATATTAGAGTTAATAGTCTGTGGTCCTTCTCCCATAGTGTTTAACTTGGGCTTCAATACTGTGTAGATCTTCATTTCTTCGTGGGCAATCCTCATAGCCCATGGTGATGAATACGGTCCATACTGACCTCTGTATTGATAAACTTTGTCAATTCTCCCACATCTGCCCTCAGCCTTCACGATCATCCAGCACGATCTATAGTGGACTCCACGGCTGGTGATGGGTTCCATGGAGTTACACTTGCCAAAATTTTATACCATCAGCACCTTCAAAAGATCACCAATATGAAATTTTCCATGGCCTATGCAAGGTACTATGGTCCGTGGTGGGTTCCATGGAGTTGTACTTAGCCTCTCCAGCACTGCTTCCTTCTCTCATCATCTCCACGGCCCTTTCAAGGCACTATCATCCATGGTGAGGCTCGTACTCTTCAATACTAAGCAAAATAATACTCAAACCCATAAAATCATCAAAACATGTGCCCGACTTATTTTCCTGCAAAAAAAACAAAATCCCATATCATATCTATAGATACATGCTTGAAATGCACACTAATTCACCATTTTGAGCATCAAAAATGTCGTAAATATGCGATACATCATCAGCCTCAACTTAGAACCATTGTTTGTCCTCAAGAAATGACACAAAACAAAACAACATGATGTGCAAATATAAAGGACTATAGTATAGATATATAGCAGCCCATCTCCTTAATCATGACTCATTTCCAACTATGCAATACACTGGCAGTCTAGCTAACTCACATGGATTAATTTATGATATAACACTACTCACAGTCAACCAAACAAATACAATTGACAGTGTACCAAGCAATATAGTAACTCAACAATATAATCATGGTGCCCTCACCACAAAGAAGTCTCACAGTGTATAGAGAATAAATAGAGACTGGAACAAAACTCTCACACTCTCAAAAGAAATTCAAATAATGCAGAAGTAAATACCATAGGCTTGCTTTTATTTTCAATACTTCAACTCTCGAATAATCTTGTTGGGATCACAATAGGACTTTTTAGGCTAGTAACGTAGGCTTAGGATTAGGGTAGGATATATTTAGGATAAAAGTGACTACTTTGCCCCTCTAAATGCTACTTTGGCTTAGCTTACTTATTTTCAACCCTCCAAACTCTTGTTGTTCCCTTATTTCCTCATTCTTACTTTTCGGATATGTTTCAACTTTTGTTCACTCTATTTAATTCTTTTTCTTTTTCTTTAGGACTTATTTTTGCATAGTATTTACTGTTTCATTTGCGGACACAAACTATGATTTTCTTTTCCTCTCACTCCACCATTCCTTTCATACCCTAACTTTTCTTCTTTCCTTATGGTAACCACCCTCAACTTAGGCTTTTGGCCTGAGTTGAGGTCCACAATGTCCTTAGAGGGACCAGGGCCAAAATTTGGATTCATTGACAGCAATGGAAGGTGAATTTCAGTTATTCAAAGAAAAGGTTCATTCAGGCTCTAATTTTTGGTTCAAAGGGTACAATTGGTTCAATTTAGGGTAAGTGACTCATTATAAACAAAGGCTTATGATCATGTCCTAATAAGGCTATTCAATCATTTCAGTAAGACAAACCAGGCAAATTATAGCTTGCAGGTGCATTGTTCGAACTAAGTAGTTAAGCTCACACGCACGTGGCACATATGTTATACTATTAAGTACAAATCAACCAAGTCATGTCCTATCTAGTAGTTGATCGATAAGTTAATATGTACCATATCCTACACAGATTCTACAAGTCAGTTTTATAAACCAGATCAATCACATAGTGTTTCACTAAAATTTTAGTTGGGACTCATTTTAGTTCAATTCAACTCCTTTCTTTCATAGGCTATTATATCAATGTACAGACTCTTGTATTTACACAAAAGCAATCTTAAACAAGTCATTTCTACTAGATATATGCTTGAGAAAAAAGAAACATGGCAACAAAAACTCCAAGCATCAGGGATGCCCCACCCCTATCAAAAAAGTGTGCATTATCCTTAATTTCACGTCAATAGACTCAATAATAGGTACAAAGGGAGTGATCATACCTGTGATTCCCTAGTCATTGGTTGATGGTGGTGTAGGGATACCATCATCAGTCGGTAGTAGTGTAGGGACACCAGCATCAGCCGGTGCACTCAATGATATAGTCTCCCTCGAAGGGTCATCACCTGTAGCAGGAATAAGTGTTCTAGGAGGCACTTTACTCACAGTCTCAACTGGAGTACCAGAAAGTGCAGCAACACTGGATGATGCTCCAGCCTTAGCAGCCTCAAGCTCCTACTTCTAAAGCTCTTGTTTCTCCTAAAATTCTTTTTTGGTAGCGCACCTAGCCCTTTTTTCCTCTTTTCTTTGTGCTCTTTTAGCCTTTTCTTCATCATCTAGGAAATCATCTTCCTTTTGCCTCTTCTTTCCCTTGCCCTTTTTATCGGAGCGGGTGCTGAAAAAAAGCCCCAAACTCCATCTAGTTGTACAAGTATAGGCAGTGCCGATAACAACTATAGAAAAGTATCTGTAGCGCTCACCAGGACAGTAGAGGATGACTTTGCTTCCTATTTCCCTACAGCTTGTTTTAAGGCAGCCAGCTCTTTGTTTAAGGAAGAAGTCTCTGCATCACCTAGATGACTACTCTGAGTAGTGATGTGTACCTCAAGTCCATCAATATGGATCTGTATCAGTGTCACCTCCTACCAGAGCTCGGTTTGAATTTGAGTCACTTCATCTTGTATCTGTATCTGGACCACCCTAGGTAGTTTCTCAATCACCTGATCAACCAGCGCCCCTATCTGCCTCTGGTCTTGCATCATTCGCTCAAGGAGTGCATAAAGGATAGTTATCATCATACCTAAAACTGCGGGTATGGATGGGGTAGGTCAGGTGTTTCCCTCGGGCTGATTGGTTGCCTCCACCATCGGAGGGAATGAAGTCTCACCCTCTAAAGTAAGAGTAGGATAAGGTGGAACTGTAGGCATATAGACTAGACCAATAGGTCGGCCCAGCTTGGATTCATATAGTAGGTTGTCCAAATCCTTTATTAGCATCATATTTATAGACGTAGTTGTTGGGATGCATCTGTCCAAGTGATGATCTACCACTATCCCCTCATCCTTTCATAATGTAGTGATCAATCATGGGAATGGGAGTCCAGTTGATTTATTAAATGCATGGTCTCGAATTTTAACCACAATTAGCCTCCTGCTGTGTAGTTCAAACCGAGCCATAATGTAGGCTTCTAGAGATACCTGTGTGGGATGACCGGTGTTGTCATTCTTAGTTGGTCAAAGATGGGCACGGATAAAGGCCTACCAAAACTTATCTAGAAACATGAGGGACGCCTTTGTAATCAATTGCTTCGCTTTTATGATCTATGATGAATTTTGTTCCTCAATAGCAATATGATTTCCGATCCATTCAATAATTATTTGACGCACCACAGGATCACCCATCTTTGTCTCATCACTAACCTCATGGTATCGGTGCTCGTAAATACCTGTTCGAACATCAATCTAGAATTTCGGTCCATATAGGAACCGGTTGATTATAGTCTCTGAGATGTCCACTATCATGCCTCAAATTGTGACTTCATTCAATGGTGGTGTCCATAATCCTAATGCTTTATTTTTCTATTTAGAGATCCCATCTGCCATATCATTTAGCATTGAGGTTGCATATGCCGAATAGAACTCCCGGACTTGACTTTTACCATAATATCCTGAGTCTTTGGTCATACACCCAAAATGATGCTTGTAGAAGAGGTCTTTGAGCTCACGTAGGGCGGAGAGGTTATCAGGGACCATTTGAACCTCTGGAACAATGGATCATTTGCACAAGCCCTTAGACTCTTTGGTTAGGCCGTTCATAAAGATATCATGTTGTCCTGAAACTAACTACCTATTTCTCAGAAAAGTAATGATATTTTGGCATGCGACTGGGTCACTTTCCTTTGCATGGACAAACCTCTCTATAGAGTCCAGTCCATCATCCCCAGCACCAGCAGCACTCTCCTCGCCAACATCATGCCCTCCTCTTCAGATTGTGCATCATCCCCGCTTGCCTTATTGGCCGAGTCGGCTGCCTCCTCTTCAGACTTGGAGGGAGTGGGCTTTGCCTCGGTAGCTGCTTTGGATCTAGTCGTGTGGGGAGCATGAGGAGAGGTATGGGTAGCTACTTATAACTCTTACCCATTTGATTTATCACTTCCCAACCCTTGCTCTGACTCATGCTTTAATTCTTCAGATGCGGATTCGTGGAGTTGGAATTGGGAAGCATTCTTGGTGTGTGGTTGTGCCATGGTACCTGCAAAAGCTCCAAATGGTACGTTATTGAACATGATGATGCGATGAATTAAAATGGGTACTTAGACTTTGCCTTGATTCATACAAGCATGATAATAACCCTTAATAATTGACGTCGCTTAATCTATCATAGGGTGATCGCAAGTGAAAACTGAAAATAAAAATATTTTTGTATTTTTCAAAATTTCAAAAAACTGTCCAAGTGTTGCAATACGGAAGACCATCACGGGCCGTGAAGATTATCACGAACTATGAAGGCTTCTGTATTTCCTTCCAGTAGCTATGTGTCAAGAATTTCTCTGAAAATTTCCAAGTGTAGGAATCACGGAACAGCACCACGGCCTGTGATAAACTTCACAGTCCATAATGCCTTCAGTGATTCTATACTTAGAAATTTTCAGTAGGGAGGACAACGGGCCTCCACCACGGATCGTAAAGTGCAATACAGTCCATGGTGAAGGTCATCATCCCCGACCTCTCAGTTCTGCCATTAACAACCCACTCCTTAGTTAAAACCCAATCTTTACAACATTTGAAACAACTTTAGCCCATTTAAACATACAAAACACAAGTACACTTTCATTTTCAAACTAATATGATTATGCACCTAACTCATATGTCACATAATCACAATTCGAAATCAACTACCACAATGAATTTAACCATCACAGAGATAATAAATTCAAACCTATCGCAGTCATGTAACTCGCAATATGCCTCATACTCTTAACAAAACCACAGCATCAATACAAGAAATTGAAAGGAATACTTGATTTGTTCAAAGTTGACTACACCATTCCAAATACTAGGACACGCAATGATACCCACAAAACACTATTGGAACTTTGAATCTTTAGGATGGGGAAGGGTTTTCACGATAAGGAATTTTGAAGAGGAAGAAGATTGTCAATAGTGTTCCTTGTATTAATTCGTATTCAGAGATGAAGAATGACCCAGATTTATGGCGGAAATTGGTAATAAACCAAAAGCCTTAATGAATTTGAACTCTGGTCAAAATTGGGTCTACTAAATATAATTTAGCCAACTAGGCTTCATGACCCATGGTGAGTACTCGTGATGAGGACCACGGATCATATTCCTCTTTTGTGATGTGAGAGTTAAAAAAAATAGAGGTGGTCTAACCTGGGTTGCACGGAGGGAAAAACGGTCTTTGAAGTTCATTACGGGCCGTAATACCTCTCGTATTGATGGGCTTAGATAATAGGTGAGGGACCTTACCTGGGATTCACGGAAGGCAAAATGGTCTGTTAAGTCCTTCACGAGCTTTAATCCATCTCATAATCCTGAAGGTCCTGGAGACTATGCTCATCAAACCACTTCACCATGGGGCATGGTGCCCTATACGGTCCGTATAGGTGCCCATAGTGGGGAGCTTATGCCAATTTATAGTTAAGTTTTTCTCCTGCTTTAAGACCCTGCACTTACTAAATACACCGTGACACTATAAAAACATCAAATAAAAAAATTTAACCTATATAATGCTAATACAATCCTTGGGTTGCCTCCCAAGCAATACTTAATTTAACGTCGCGGCACGACACAGGCCCCTTGACTACTCAAACTTCATCAAGTTGGAATTCTTCAACCACTTTCACTTCGTCCAGAGATACCAAGTACCGCTTCACTCATTGTCCATTCACTTTGAACCTATGACCATCTTGAGCTTTAAGTTATACTACTCCATGAGCAAATACTTATGTGATAGTGAAAGGTCCAGACCACTTTGACCTCAGCTTGCCTGGAAATAACTTTAGCCTTGAATTAAACAGCAACACTTTGTCTACACTGCTGAATTGGTGCTGCTCAATATGCCTATCATGGTATAGTTTCATCATCTCTTTGTAAAGAGCATCACTCTCATATGCACGCAAATGAAACTCATTCATTTCATTGATTTGATCCAGCCTTATATGTGCAACTTCACTCCAATTTAAGTTCAACTTTTTCAAGTCCCACAACGCCTTATGTTTCACCTCTACAGGAAAATGACAAGCCTTTCCAAATACTAACTAATATGGGGACATATCAATGGGTGTTTTGAAAGCTATGCGATATGCCTATAGAGCTTCTCAAACTTCCTCGTTCGATCAGTTATGTTGGCATTTATAGACTTCGCTATAATCTCCTTGATTTCCCAGTTTGATACCTCAACCTACCCACTAGAATGAGAATGATATAGAGTAGCTACCCTGTGTTGTCGCACACCATATTTTGCCAGTAGAGTCTAAAAGATCTTATTGCAGAAATGGGAGACCCCATCACTGATGATAGCCCTAGAAGTCCCAAACCTAGAAAAGATATTGCTTCACAGAAAACCAGTAACACTGTTGCTCTCATTATATGGTAAGGTGACAGCGTCCACCTATTTGGAGACATAATCAACTACTACAAGAATGTATTTCATCCTATATGATCTCATGAATGTCCCTATGAAATTGATGCCCCATACATCAAACAAATCCACCTCCAAGATTAGTATCAGAGGTAGCTCTTGACGCCTAGATATGTTCCCCTGCCTTTGACACTAGTCACAACTTTTTACCAAGTCATGTGCATCTTTATTGATAATAGGCCAGTAGTATCCACATTGCAGTATTCTTTGCACTGTTCGGCTCCTACGGTGGTGTCCACCTACCTATGATGAGTGACAAGCCTCCAAAATGCTCAACATCTCTTCTTCTGGGAAGCACCTTCTGATGATATTGTCAGCACACATCCTGAATAGGTATGGATCATCCCAGAAGTATCTGCGAATATCATGCAAAAACTTCTTTTGCTGGTGGAAACTAAGATCTTCAAGCATAAGATCACTAACAAGATAATTAGCATAATCAACAAAACAAGGAATGAGATCAAGAGTGGCAGCTAAAACAAGTTCATCTTGGAAGGAATCATCAATGTCAAGCTCAACTTTACCTCTATTTTCATCTTCCATCCTGGACAAATGGTCAACTACCTAATTTTCACTCTTTTTATGGTCCTTCACCTTAAAATCAAATTCCTAGAGCAACAAGACCCATCTAATCAACCCTTAGCATCCTTCTTGGTCATCAAATATCGTAAGGCTGCATGGTCAGTGTGCACAATTACTTTGGTACCCAAAAGGTACGCTCTAAATTTTTCAAATGCATACACTACTGCCAACAGTTCTTGCTCGGTGACAGTGTAATTCTTTTGGGCTGCATTTAGCATTTTGCTAGCATAGTATATGGGATAAAAAATCTTTTTGCACTTCTGCCCTAGCACTACCCCTAAAGCAATACTGCTAGCATCACACATGATCTTAAATGGGTAGACCAATTAGAAGCAACAATCACTGGGGATGAGACCAACTTCTCCTTCAAGCACTCAAATGCTTTCATGCATGCCTCATCGAAGTAGAACTTTATCTCCTTCTCCAATAACTTGCACAAAAAGTGTACAATTTTAGAGAAATCCTTGATAAAATGCCTATAAAAACCTGTATGGCCTAGTAAGCTGTGGACACCCTTTATAGAGATAGGAGGAGGCAATTTCTCAATCACCTCTATATTTGCCTTATCGACCTCTAACCCTTTTTCAGAAATCTTATGACCTTGTACAATACCCTATTTGACCATGAAGTGGTATTTTTCCCAATTCAAAACTAGGTTAGCCTCTTCATATCTCTGCAAAGCCCTGCTAAGATTTAACAAATAGTCATTGAAAGTATTACCTACCACTGAAAAATCTTCCATAAATACCTTAATAGTGTCCTCTACCATGTCAAAAAATATAGACATTATGTAGTGCTGGAATATAACAGGGGCATTACATAGTCCAAATGGCATGTTCTTGAATGCAAAGGTGCCATAAGGACATGTGAAGATGGTCTTCTCCTAGTCCTCTGGTGTTATGAACATCTGGTTGTATCCATAGTAGCTATCAAGAAAATAGTACCAACCTCTGCCTGCCAACCTATCTAACATTTGGTCTATGAAGGGCATTAGAAAATGATACTTCAAAGTCCATTTGTTAAGCTTTCTGTAGTCCATGCAAACTTGTCATCCAGTGACTAGCCTAAGTGGGACCAGCTCATTATTATCATTCGCGACAACTGTCATACCTCCCTTCTTAAGGACACATTGAATAGGACTCACCCAGTTATTGTCGGATATGGGATAGACCACACATGCATCTAACCATTTAATGATTTCCTTCTTTATTACCTCTTGCATAGGTGGGTTTAATCTCCTCTGGTATTCAATAATGGAATGCAATCCTCCTCCAACTAAATTTTTTGAGTGTAAATGACAGATGGAATACCTATGATATCATCAATAGTCCACCCAATAGCTTTATTATACCTCTGCAATATCTCCACCAGTGTTGTAACCTATTCTTCACTCAAATCTGCAGTAATAATGACTGGCAAAGTGTTATGCTCACCAGGAAATAGTACTTCCAATGGACTGGCAATTCTTTGAGCTCAAGTACAGATGGCTCCTCTATGGATGGTTTAGCAGGTAGAATTGGCATGTTCTTTAAGTCAAGGTCAAGCTTCTTTGGAGCATATGAGTGTGAACCCACACCCTACAAAGAATTTATAGATTCATCATACCCCTCAATACTATCACTGTCAAAATTAATGATTACAGCTGCTAAAGGCTTGACAGCAAGCCTTTCCTCAATGGGCACATCAATAATACTTTCTACCTCAAAATATCGAGAACAGACATCATGGAGATATCTGTTGGCTATTTCATGGAGGTACATACATTAAACTTGACCTCTTCATCATTGAGTCTGAATATGAGTTCTCCACGCTTCATATCTACCAATGCTCTGTCAGTCATCAAAAATGGTCTCCCAGGATGATAGGAACCTTAAAATCAACCTGGCAATCTAATATGACAAAATCAGCAAGAAAAATGAACATGCCCACTCGCACTAACACATCACACAAAATTCTAACAGGGCATTTCACAGATCTATCTGCCATCAGTAGCCACATAGAAGTTGGTTTGGGGGATCCCAAGTCCAACTATTTATAGATGGCTAGCGGCATTAAATTTATGCTAGTGCCTAAGTCAAATAGAGCCTTTGCGAAATCGAAAGCACCAATGGTACAAGGTATGGTGAATAGGCCCAGATCTTCCTTTTTTTTCCACCAATGACCTTGTAGCAATGGCACTACACTAATGTAAGTTGTCGCCTAGCTCAAAAGAAATCATCCTCTTCTTTGTAACCAAATCCTTCATAAATTTGGTATAACCTGGCATTTGCACTAGTGCTTCTACCAATGAGATTTTGATTGATATTTCCTTAAGCATTGAAATAAATTTTAGAAACTTGCCATCCTTGGCCGTTTTCCTCAATCTATGTGGGAATGGAGGCGATGGCTTGTGAATAGGTGGCAAAGGGTGAGGTCTCTCTGCTTCTATTTGTTGCATACCACTATTCTCTTCGGTTTTTTTCTACTCCAATACTATATCATCACCCTCATCATCGTCATCAAATAAAACTGCCTTATCTGCCTGATACTTAGCCTACCCATAAGTCTCAAAAGCTGCATCCTTAATCTACTCAATGCTTGCAATAATAGTGTCAGAAAGTACCTTACCACTCCTCATTGTCACTTCCATACATTGCCCATCTTTCCTAGAATTTTACACTGCATCACTAGATAAAGTACCAGTCTTCCTCTAATTAAATGTTGTTGACAACTAGCCCATCTGATCCACTAACTGGCTGATATTAGACATGTAGCCTCACATATCTCTGACTCCAAACTCAGTTGCCTCAACTTTTTATAGGACCTTTGCCATCATCTCTTCCATCTTAGAGACACCATTATTGCTACCAGCTCACTCTTGGTTCATAAGTGTCACATATACCCCATTTCTGTCATTCTTGAAGTTGTTTTTGTTCTGCCACCTCCTTGATAATGATTTCCCATTCATTCATAATACTTTTCTCTTTGAAAGTTCCGACCTTGATTCCCAGAGTTGTATGTCTGAAAACCCCCCTGCTATTTAGAAACTTGTGTTTATTCTCATAATCAAAGTCTAACTTATCATATTGACTTCCAGTATCCACAACTTTTACCTTCTCAAGTCCTCCACC
This sequence comes from Solanum dulcamara, assembly GCF_947179165.1. Lineage (NCBI taxonomy): Eukaryota > Viridiplantae > Streptophyta > Magnoliopsida > Solanales > Solanaceae > Solanum > Solanum dulcamara. The sequence goes on from NC_077241.1 coordinate 50,991,725, forward strand.
TAACAGGCACTTGGTTAATAAGTCTATCTTCGTCCTTATGTGATCTATGTCTTAATCACACTCCTCTTCTATTCACTTTTGCTCCGCCGACATCTCAAACATAAATCTTGAACAATCTGCATCTCTGGTATACCAAGCCCTATTGTTCTTTCTTAGCTGATCCGAAATTGATGTGGCTTTCTGAAATGTCCTAGCCCTAAAAGAGCCCCCACAAGCCGCATCTATTACTGGCTTGGTCATAAAGTTACAAAACCTGTAGAATATCTCTTTCAAGTGCTCATCAGTCAAATTGTGATTTGGATACTTCTTTAACTTCTGCCTAAAACTTTCCTAAGTCTTACGTACTACTTTATTAGGTCTCTGTTTATGAGCATTAATCTCATCCTTGATTTACAGCTTCTTGGATGGTGGGAAGAACCTTTTTCTAGAAATGCCTCTCTCAACTCCCTCCAAGTTGTGATAGAGTCATGTGGAAGTTTATTCAGCCATTTCATTGCCTCCCTGATAAAAATAATTGAAATAAGTGCAGTCATACAGCTGATTGGCTAACCCCAGGGATTTCAAATAACTTGCAAGTGGTGATAAAGTTCATAAAGTATTGGTTGACATCATCACTAGTTGTTCCACTAAATAGTCCCTTCAAATTCAGTATTTGCAACATAGTACTAGTGATAGTGAACTTCAATCCTTAAGGTAGTGGTGGGAGGACTATACTCCAGTAGCCCCTGCACTATTCGTATCAGCATCATTATCAGCCAGGGCAAAATTCATAGGTCTCTGATCTCTACCCCACAAAGCTCCATTGATATTATCTATGTTGTCAACACCATCCCTTTCTAGAATTTCGGCTAGCTCTCTCTGCCTTTACGCCTCACGTTCTTGCGCATTCATCTTTTGAATTGACCTTTGTAGTTTAGGATAGTATGGAAGTAGTGGTTTACCCTTGCTTTGGGTGGTTGGCATGCACTATATGTTCCCTACAAAAACAAAAACAAGAAACCAAAAGTAAAACTAGGAATAGAATGACAACCTAAAGTGCTCACTAATAGACTATTTCAAAACCTTATTTCCCAAAAATAGCATCATTTTGATAATACTCAATTACACCTCTCGAAAGAGATATAGATGATCGTTAATAGTATATTTTACGCAACTAAGAGTCGGGGTCGAACCCACAGGGAATAGGTTGAAATAAGTTCTATTAGCTATCAATATTCAGTTGTAATTACTATTTCCCAAAAATAAACTTGCATAACGTAAAAGTGGGGGTATTTGTTTTAGTTTATAACATGTAACAATGCAAAGAAAAGTACATAAGATTAAAGTTGTAAAAATATGAAGACTAGACTAGGATTGTGTTCCCCATGACTTGTAAGTTAATAGGCTAATCGTACTCATGATATCATTTAACGTATTGCATACAAAATTTAGCGAGTAAGGTAAGATCTAATACTCCTCTCGGTCCTTCTTAGACGTATCTCATTCATCTCCTTCCGGTCTCAAAATGCGTACTTTACTAACCCTCGCCCTGAATCCCAGAGTACTATCACTACCCGGTCTCAAGTAACTTAAATAAACTTTATCCCTTCTTACGAAGCCATACTCTTTGAATTTCTGTTGTGAAGTATTTTTCTAATCACTACCTCCCTTCTGAGCAAGCAATGAATACGGGAAAACTCTTAATGCATGTACTAACTAAGAAAGACTTTTGAATGAAGAAATCACAATACATGCAAAAACAAATCATGAATATCAATCCTATTTTTGCCTATTCTAGTTAAGTCGACATGGTTCCCACAACCCTAGTTATGGGTTTAGCTACTCATATTTGTAAGTAAAAGAACAAGAATTTGTGAAAAATTCATGAATTAATACCTACGCAGGTGAAGAATTCAATCTTGAATCAATCACACGAATCACAAATCAAGGATGAAAACCATAATGATATTCCAAGAATCAATCTCCAAAAGTAACTAAGTGTAGCTTCACTATCTTCACATATACTCAAAAACTAGTAAAAACGCTCAACCCAAAAATTAAAATAAATTCAGGTATTTATAGAAATACAAAACCAAATCCTAAACCAACTAGGAAAATTGAAGTCGGCACGTTTCACGCTCGACCACTATGGACCGCACTGAAGTTAACACTCTATGGTCCTTCTCCCCATAGTGTTTAACTTGGACTTCAATACTATGTAGCTCTTCACTTTAACGAGCAATCCTCACGGTCCGTGGTGATAAATACAGTTCGTATTAACCTCCATGTTGATAGACTTTGCCAATTCTTCCACATCTGCCCTTAGCCTTCATGATTATCCAGCATGATCTGTAGTAGAATCCACGGCCAGTGATGGGTTCCGTAGAGTTACATTTGGCCAAAATTTGTACCATCAGCACCTTCACAAGATCAGTTGTACGATACCCACCACTACCCGTGCAAGGAACTACGATCCATGGTAGGTTCCGTGGAGTTATACTTAGCCCCTCCAACATAGCTTCCTTCTCTCATCATCTCTATGCCCACCACCATAGCCCATGCAAGGCACTACGATCTGTGGTGAGGCTCGTACTCCTTAATACTCAGTAAAACAGTACTCAGACCAACAGAATCATCAAAACTTATGTGCGACTTAGGTTTTCTACAAAAACAAACAAAAACCCATATCATATCTATAGAAACATGCTTGCAACACATAATAATTCACCATTTTGAGCATCGAAAATATCGTAAATATGTGACACATCAGAATGCTTTCTATTTGACTTATTTGGTTTTGGTTGGTCAATTATTGTGATTTTGGCTTATGCTTGTGCCTTGTTTACTTATGATATTGAAATATTGAGTTGAGGCCGTACTTTTGGTACACTGGATTCTCAGGTGAGTGATATATGATTTTTGACATGTTACTTGTCTCATTTACCCTGCCGGTGTTAAAAGAAATCTTTTAAAAGAAAAAATAAAAGATGAGATTTAGACTTTCAGCGGATGAATAAATATGAGCAATTTAGAAAAATACAGTGATATCTCATTTATGACATTTCATGGTTGATGAGATTGAGGTATGATTCTCGGTGGCCCTTTTATTGATTTTGGGCTACACTTTATTTCATTTGGTAAGCTCAAGATATGAATTTCGGGTTGCCCGTTAATACATATTTCAAGTTATTATTTCAATGTTGATGAGCTCGAGGTATGATTCCGATCGGCCCTTTTATTGATGAGCTCGAGGGTTCTTTCGGGCGCTTTCTGATACTTTTGGAGGATGTTGAGCAGTAACTACGAGTTTACATTTGTGCATTCTTCCGATACTTTATAAGTTGAGATTATTGACATAATGATATGATTTGTTGGATTTACTTAATTATTATATGATCTTCCTGTACCCTATCCCCGAGATCATAGTTTTATACTTCTTCCCTATTATTATTAGTATCATCGTGTTGCTTATTACATATTTATTCTTTCTTAGCTCGGTCGACCAATGATTCCTACTAAGTATCCCGTATTTTGGTACTAATACTATACTTCTGCATCTTTTTGATGCAGCTCCCAGTTCTAGCCACCTCCAGCGTGCACCTGATCATCCGTAGTTGTGCCAGATCTAGATTATGGTGAGCTCCCGACGTCAGAGACTTGGCACATTCTCTCTTTTTTACTGAATTATATTTTGTATTTTGGATAGCCAGTTATTTTAGACATCCAATTCTGCATTCTATATTCATATATTGTCAGCTTTTATATTTATAGCTCCTATATAGGTGACACCAAGTCCGGAGTTTGGTCTAGTGTCAATCCGTCATTGTTGGTCACTTTTGGGCCTTTATATATATTTTGTATCTTATTTACATATCTATACCTTGGCCCAATTTATTTTGTTAAATTCATCTTGTTTTTGCCTTTTTATGTTATTAATTATTTATTTAAATTAAGGTTTGACTTCGGCATTAGTTGGGTTTGGCTTGCCTACTGAGGGTTATAGTAGGCGCCATCATAACCCAAATTTAGGTCTTGAAAGCTGGTGCTTTCTTCTTTATCATGGATGCATAGGAGGCATAGAATTTACGGACCATCATTAGATCATATTTTCCTAAGGAGGCTGTCATCCAGTCACATCGATACTGACTGAACATGTCATAAATTTTTGGAACCGCATCAAGGCTAGATGTCAAAACGCGTGGCTACTTAGTAATGGCCTATTTAGAATTATGCATGTCGTTCAACTCTTGTCATATCTAATAGTAATCAAACATGCCCTCAACATACTACCAGTTGGATTACCCAATTATTTAAATTGGTATTGATGAGCATTTCGGTGTTGTAACTCCCTTAGATAGACTCGGAGGTGGATTAGGATCTCGACTCATCACCTTTTTCGTCTTCTGATAATTTTCCCCTTTTTAGACTGGCGAGATGTGTGTGATGGGGGAGGAGCTACATTGATAGGTTCAGAAATAGTTATGACTTTCTTGCTTTGGTTTTGCATCATCTGATGCTCGGTAGGAAAGTCAAGTCTAACTTGGTAATCCTCCTCCGAGCCACTTTCCTCATCGTCAATTGGCTCATTTTGTAGTCGAGTCTTTAGTTTCTAAGATGCGGCCCTTTTTGATAGGGTGGCCGACATTCCTCCGCATTTTAGGTTCAATTTTAGTGGTATGGTACTTGAGGAGTGAATATTAGTACCCAACGGCTATGAAAGAAATCAAAGAAATAAAAAAAATCAAAATGTCACAACTGTATCTTGGTCCTACAATAGGGTATCTACATACCATAAAAGACTCTACAACCCATAGGACCCTATTGTAGAAAAATAGGTCATGAAACTCAACTTACTGGAAATGTTCTACGGACTCACCCTATGGTACATAAAAGTTTCTACGAAATGTAGGTTCAATCGTAGAACAAGTCCTCATGCCACTGGTTTGGGAGTTTGAATTGTACGAGGCCTTTCTACGAACCATAGAAAATATATGACCTGTAGAAGGTTCTCATATAATTTATACACTTAAACCTTGGCTACTTGTTTGGTCTTTAATTTATACGAGTGCTAAATACGGGTCGTAGAAGGATCTATAACTCATAAAAATCACTCGTTCTTTTGGTGGTCTTAAAGTTCAACCACTGATCATTGAGGCCTAGTTCTATGAAGGGTAACAACGGGTCGTGGGATACCCTACGACCCATAAAAGACCTTTATGGATAAAAACTCAAGTTCAGTGTATAGAACTTTTGAAATACTAAATGCTTGAATTTGATTTGTTTTTAGACAACCAGTAGTATGATATTTACTGCACTTACACAAAATAAATCTTTACAATTCCATATTTAACGACTTGACCAATTTTTTAGCTTTCAATTGGAACCCAAGGTTTGGTTTGTTACAAATTCACAAACTTCGCACTCAATGAATTTTTGGAATAAGACCCTTCCTGAGCATATAGGGAGTATTGCCAATTCATGAGTAGTGTATCAACCAACAATGACCCAGCTTTATACTTCGCTGACTCGCATTTGTACACTAGATTTGGTTTTGCGAATTCGGGGAAAATGAGGAGATGGAGAATTTGATTTTGGAGATTTTAGGATGGTGAAATATTGATGATAGTGATGGTGAATTTGAGAGGAACTATGAATTTAGCGATGATGATGATAAAAATGGATATATGGGTGAGTTTGGTCATTTTGGATTCAACTGAACAGTAGGGGAAATTCAAACTGTTGGGCCTTTTAATTTTCTTATATACGTGGTTCAAGTCGGTTTTTATTAAGTATGTGGGTGTTGGTGAGGCCTATCTACAGACCATAGATAAAAATAGATCTTCGTAACTCGCCTTAACACTTAGGAAAAAATTAGGAGTCTATAAGACCATTCTACAGACCATAAATTTTCTCTAATAAGTAAAGTGGCATCATAGACCTAACAATGTTGCATGTTTGTGTGGTTGACTTCTGCGGACTGAGTCTACGACTTGTAGAAGCAGCCCATAAGCCCTTTTTCCCTTTAAAATTTTAGCATTTATTTCTGATCTATAGCCACGGAAACATATTTAGGCCTTTCATGACTCTATGTTGACATGTACCCTAATGTAAAGTATACTATCCTAAGAAAAGAAAGCTAAAAAGTAAAAAAATAATTACATCGAAATAAAAAATAATAATAAAAAATGTATATCTTGGGTTGCCTCCCTAGTAGCACTTGATTTAACGTTGTAGCATGACTCAGGATCCTCGGTTACTCAAACTTCACAAAGCGCCCATACTTCCACAAATTTGATCCCATGCTCGGTTCCCATATATGCTTTGATTCTTTGCCCATTCATTTTGAACTTTGTTCCATCTTTGTTTTTTCCAATTGGACCACACCATGTTGGAAGACTTGAATCACTTGGAACGGTCCTAACCACTTCGACTTGAGCTTGCCAAGAAATAAATACTCTTTGAGTTGAAGGGAAGGACCAAATCTCCAGGTGTAAATATTCTCTTTTCGATCTTTTGGTTGTGATATTTCTTCATTCTCTCTTTGTACAAGGCTAAACTTTCATATGCTTTTAGGCAAAACTCGTCAAGCTCATTTATTTGACTCATCCTTTGCTTCGATGCGGCGTACCAATCCAGTTTCAATTTTTTAGCGTCAACATGGCTTTGTGCTCTAATCTATGGGTACATGGCAAGATTCCCAAACACAAGTTGGTAAGGTAATATATCTATGGGAGTCTTGAATGCAGCGCAATATGTGTATAAAGCGTCGTCAAGCTTTTTCAACCAATTAATTCTATTTGCAATCACCTTCTTTGCAAGTATTTATTTGATTTCGCAGTTGGAGACTTCAACTTGCTCACTAGTGTGTGGATGATAGGGAGTTTTACACTATTTCAAACCTTATACTTATCGAGCAATGTTTTTAACAATCTCTTACAAAAGTGGAAACTTCCATCATTGATTAATTCCCTTAGTGTACCAAATCTAGAGAAGATATTTTATTTCAGGAAGCGGTAACACTCTTTGTTTCATTGTAGGGAAGTGCAACAACTTCTACCCACTTAGATACATAGTCAACTGCAAAAGTATGTACTTCATCTCACTCAAACTCACAAACGGTCCCATAAAATCAATTCCCTATATATCGAACAATTCAATTACAAGAATGTGAGTGAGTGGGAGTTTATACTTCCTTGAAATACCTCCTTCTCTTTGATAGCGATTGCGAGATTTGGCGAAATCATGAGTGTCTTGATAAATTATCAACTAGTAGTACCCACATTACAAAATTTTGTATGTTGTTCGGATACCACTATAATGACCTCTAATAGGCGACCAATGACATGCCTCCAAAATACTCATCATTTCGACTCAGGTACGTAGCAATGAATAATTCCATCAGCACAGACACGGAACAAATATGGTTTTTCCCAAAAAAAACTATTTCACATCAGACATGACTTATGGCGTTAGTGAACATTCAATCCTGAAGGCACCGCATTACTTACCAAGTAATTAGCAACATTATCAAATAATGGAATTAGATCGTGTGATGCTGCCAACACTTGTTCATCAGGAAAAGTGTCATCTATCTCCACTCTATCTTTTAACTTCAGCATTGCCTCTTCCTTGAGTCTAGATAAATGATCGGCAACCTAATTTTCAGTCCCTTTTCAATCTTTAACCTCAAAATCAAACTCTTGCAGAAGTAGCACCCAACAAATCAACCTCAACTTAACATCCTTCTTTGCCATAAGGTATCTTAATATTGTATAATCAGTGTATACAATGACTTTTGTGACAAAAAAGTAGGATCTAAACTTCTCAAAAGAAAATACTACGATAAACAATTCTTGTTCGGTCACTGTGTAGTTCCTTTGAGAAAGATTGAGGGATTAGTTAGCATAGTAGATGGGATGAAGAATCTTCTCACGTCTTTTCCCTAACACTACCCCAAGTGTTACCCTACTTGCATGAAACATAACTTTTAACAGTTGTTCCCAATCAGGTGTAATAATGACAGGTGCCGAAATCAGCTTTTCTTTCAACTCTTCTATCACGACCCAACTCCGTAAGTCGTGATAGGTGCCCGAACTGGACACTCGCGTGTACTTCTGCCAATCATAAGTAATTATATCTCCTACTTGACTCATAGTGTAACAATAGGTAGGAAAATATATAAGCCGACGAGGCTATCAGAATTTATGGAGTTGTCCCATAACAAGTACACCTGTGAGCCGACAAGTCTATCATGACAAGGGAACGCCCTAAACCACAGTTCATGTAAGCACAACTAAACATACACACATACACAACCCATATGCATCTAATATACAACCCATATACATCTTATATATAGCCCATATACATCTCGTATACAGCCCATATATGTCCCACGTACATATACAACCCACATACATATCCATAGACCTCTAAGAGTAAAACAGTAACATAAGGAGGGACAGGGCTCCTGTTATACCCGTGAATAAAATGAATATATACATCAAGGTTTAGTATCCAAAATTTAGCTCCAGCACAATGGAGCACCTTTGGACCGCTGGGTGGGACTCTTATGTTGACAGATCCCTAAATTGTGTATCAGTATCTGTGGGCATGAACACAGCCCCCCGAAGAAAGGGGGTCAGTACGATATATGTACTGAGCATGTAAAGTATAACATGGTATAATTGGAAGCATATCTGAAATAGGAAAGCAGGGGATAAATATGTCGTATAAAACAACTACCGTACCTATACTCTATGAATTACAAAAGCATGCATGCTCATATCATACAATATAGCCGGCCTATTTAGGGATCCGAAGAACCATACCTATAGGACCATCATAGGCCCGGCACCATCACCTCCTTATTATAACACATCATCATATATATATACATACGTACCATGGCCCTTTAGTGAGGGACTTAGTGAGTTTTTTATGCCATTGCATTATCATGTCCTCGTATAGTGTACCCGGCCCCTTTAGTGAGGAAATCGGTGGGTATGCAATGAACTGTGCACGAGAACATACCCTGGCGCGGGACTCAGTAATAGAAGGGTTACATTATGCACGAGTAGATTAGTGAGTAATCATATGCAATTTAAAACATTACCAGAGACTTGAACGTATTAAAAGATCAAACTATTGTCTGAGGACCAGAGTAGTAGTGTAGTCATCTTAGCTGCCCTCTAAATTCCATTAGGGTCTATATTAGTTAGCATCTCGGGGTCCCTAGACATGTACTAAAGTAATACTAACCACTTAAGGACTCCAGAGCACTTAATTCACATAGTCTTACAACTAAGAGCCCATAATATTCATTAAGTTCTAAGCATATATGTCACGACCCAACCCCGTGGGCCGCGACTGGGGTCTTACCTAGACTCCCATTTACGTAATTGTCGACTATAGTCAAATTGGACTATGTATAACGTGATACTTCCCATAAAAACCTCAATGGGTTAAAACTTCTTCATGTTCATATAGCCCCATAGATATAGGAACCAAACACATGAACCCAGTGGGTGATAAAATATTCATACATGTGTGGCCTCTTTCATTTGCATCATGTCATGAAAGGGGAAAGCCAGCCGAGAAGGCTGCCACAACATAATAGCTTTTACAACATATCGCATACGCATAACCGAAATAAACTCCTAAATAACCCACACACATATGTCTGCAGACCTCTAAGAATAGAAACGACAACATATGGCGGGACAGGGCCCCCATCATACCCCTGAATAAACGAAACATACAATAGAGGTTTAGTACCCAAAAGCTAGGCTCCGACACAATGGACCTTTTCCCGAACTTGCTAGATGGAACCCTAGGCTGGCGGATCCTTAAAGTGCGCGTCTGTACCTGCGGGCATAAATGCAGCCCCCCCCCCCCCCCAAGAAGATGGGGTCAGTACGATATGTGTACTGAGTATGTAAAGCATAAAATACCACAAGGAAAGTATAGTTGACACGGGGATGCAGAGAACAAGTATAACAATTAATAAATCACATTACCTGCACCTTCTAAAATGAGGTCATGTAACTCAGTATAATATTCCACACCTGGCCCGTTATGGGACTTGGTGTTACAAATTTATCTTTATGTCATCATATGCATAAATATACCATAACCGGCCCTTTAATATGACTTGGTCTGCAATCATGTCGTCTTATCATTGCATTTACATAGCATACCCAGCCCTTGGTGGGGCTTGGTTATAATCAGCCCTTTTTGGGACTCGGTAAATATTTATATCATCTTATATCGTACCCGGCCCCTTTTTGGGACTTCGGTCATACCCGGCCCTCTATGGGACTCGGTGAATATATGTAAACCATATGCACAAGCAGAGTAGTAAGTACCCATATGCAAGCTAGATCATTACCTCAAAGATCGTATCATGTTTAACTTATAGCTAAGGTATGCCAAAAGAAGAAAGAGAATGAACTCTACACAGTCTGTACTTTCCTTTATGTGGTCATCATAGTCACATTTCGTACTCGGCCCTTGGTGGGGCAAGGTGAACAACCATGGCATCATAACCTCATTCCCATGCCAAATACGTCTCAAGAGAAAGGAAGGATAGCTTTACCAACCCATCACTTCCTAATGTAAGGAAGCTTGAGAAGCCTTAGTTCAATTACTGTAGGAGTGATTTCATCAAGAAGTAAATAAGGGCCGTGAATTACGCTTGGCATCTATGAGTAGATTTACCCTTAATCTCACACCATTCATTACTTAACTTGAAGACATGCCAAAAGAATAAAAAGAGTAGGCTCTACATACTTATTCCAAAAATATGCCAAAAGAAAGCTTCACATACCTTGTCTGAATTATTTCTTATCCTGCTTGCCTCGCCGTCCTTTGAACCTATTCAACATGAAAGTAGTATGAATATCAGCCCCTTTTACTTTCCAGCACCCTAGGTTACATCTTAGTATTAATGGAATCTATTTCCTTAGTCGTTTCCCCGACTAGTTCTGTTATTCGCTAAGGCATCGACGAAAATTGGGCAGCACCTCCCCTATAATGTGCCCTATCCAAATTTCCAATTAGGTTCCTAAGACCTACAGCCAACCAACAACAACAACCTGCTGCAATTCACACCAACAATATACAACATAAACTCCAACCGACTTATTCAAAAATACGGTAGCACAATAGGGCGTCTAGCATTTATTTTGTAACGCCTTTCATTATACGCAATGAGGGGTCGTGTGGCTGCACCCAGAAGCATCCACACCCCTTTTATAATGCATTTAGTCCCTGCAACAATACATTACACCCCTGCAGCAACAACTTACAAGAACGATACTTTATTTCGACGACAATTCACTTCTAGCGACTCCAATTTAGTTTATTTCGGGCGTCAAACATATTTATCATATTTTCACATTTCCATCCACTTACACAATGTATAATACCCTCTATAACAACACCATAAATTCCAATTTAAAATGAAAGGCCTTAACTTACGTTAAACTTGTCAAACTCGCCAAAACTATCCAAAATGTGAAATCTGGACAGCCCACTGTCTTATATTATCGCTTCATTTCGGAGGGGTAATTGAGGGAAACAGGATTTGTGGACTCAATAAAAGTTATAAAAATGTATATCAAGGTCTCAAACAATTTTGAATTACCCCTACAACAATTTTGTACGAAAATATATGACCAAAATACTCACAGCTGTCCGTGTAGGATTTCCAAAACACAATCTGGGCAGCAGCTCCCCCATGCTTCACCACCATGTTTTGAGCAGCAAAAAGCAAACCTGGGTTATAGAGTCTAAATGAAAGTTATATACCTATGAAATATCTTTCCAAAACATCTTGAATCACTTAAAACGAAGGCTTACACAAGGAGTTATACTCGTTTTACTAACAGCAGTTTAATTCAAAAATAGGTCTGTTCCCTAGCGTTTTTTCTTTAAGCTCCTCTTAGTTTTCCAAGTGTAGAACTGAAAATATGGTTCCGTAGGCCTCGTAATATACATATATACACCTCCACGTAGTTGAGGAACACCTTAGATAATTAATTGACGGAGGAAAAGTGAAGAACTCACCTTTAGTTCTTCTAAACCATAGCTGCCTCCTTCCCTTCTTCTTCTCCACGTTTTTCTCTCTATGTTTTGGGCTGATTTTGGATAAATAATGACTTAAGAGTCATTATCATACATATATATGGTTCCTTAGGAAGTGCCATGTGTCATCCCCTAAGAGTGACACGTGTCAAGCCCTTATTGGTCCACGAATCCATACCTAGCCTCCAAGGCTGCCATGTGGCGGTGTGGGATCCACCTCAAGTAGATGTGTCACCTACTAGGTCCAAGTAGGTGCATCACCTACTTAGTAAAAGTAGGTGCATCACCTACTTAGTAAAAGTAGGTGCATCACCTGCTTGCTTCCGAGTAGGTGCTACGCCTCCTTCCGCCTCTCCCGTGGGTTCGTAATCTCATCTTACTTTAGGAGCCCACGTAATCCTTGCTACATAAGCTCAACATGTACTCCAGTGGCTTAGTTATGTAAGTCGTCCAAGTTGGTAGCTTATGTAAGTAAGTCGAGTCCTACGACTTGTTATTTTGGCCTCCAATTCGTTTTAAATCCTTATAGACCTATTTCCAACCTTCATTCTTAAGGGGCGTCACGTCCTCCCTTCCTTAGAGTTATTTAATCATGTTATAGATAATCTGGGTCACGGGACATCTTTCAAGAAGCTTAAGAAGATGTTCCGAAGCGTAAAGGTACGGGGTATAACATCTTTCCCCCCTTTAGAACATTCGTCCTCGAATGTAAACCAAAACCTTCCTCCGGACCTTATACCGATTATATGGAGAGGTCCTCTATCCCATTGCCATAACATATACTTTCATCAAGCAATCAATATCAGAGTTCCAAAGGTTAGGATTACCTGTAGGCATAGGGAACAGGTGATATTTCTTTTTCATTTCTTTTTTCCAGTTCTCTTACCACACATCATATTGCACCCTTTACACGAACATGTATATGATGTTAATGTAGCTCAAGATGCCTTAGCATCGCCATACTAGTCTGCACGTAAACCTGTATCATTTCTTGCTTCCTTCATCTAATGTTAAGGCTCCACTATAGCTTTTGTCCTTAGTACTGATTGTACCTTAAAGCTTTTGCTTCAAACTATCTTATACCTTCCCTTAATGTATTCGAGTATGGCAGTTACATGGCTACTACCGACTTCTTTTATCAAGTAATCACCTGGTTTTACTCTTGGCACACCTCCATTCATAGGTTGCATCAATTCTTTTGCAAATCTACATCCCCTATCCCAAAGGGTCTTATCATCTTTCACGGTGGAATCACATATCCACAATACTTCTTTATACCACAATACCATGCAAGGCTAACGTATACATACATCCATATCATCTCATGTCACAGCCACATAAGGCTTCCCAGGAAGTTACCTATCCTAGTACCACTCTCGCCCAAGCACGCTTAACTTTGGAGTTCTGATGGGATCTGGTGCGTTAGTGCTGGTATGATTGCATCCTGCCCCGTGGGGTGCATAGCTATTGAAGAAGATGATGACCCAGCAGCTGATCCAGTAGGCTAAGCTGCACCGCCCAAGTTACCCTTATATTCTTATTACACGGACCACATCCTATCTTTAGCCACTTCCTCACAAGGCTTTACTTATTTTCATAACTATCCTCATTATATTCACATCATATCCTGTTCGCATTCTACCCCATAGTATAACACTTCTTAACCTTTTTTATGATTCTTACAGTGGGTTACTTACCCTTCTTAGTTAATCTTATCCTTAATATATCATTCTATCCAGAACTATCAGTCTTTCCTAAATCATTTTCCTTTTATTTCAAGGAAAATTTGGGCAGAGTTTCCTCTGTATTTCTTACTATCTCAACACCTGCATGCAGAAAATGCCAACAATGCCTCATAGGGGCAATATGCATAAAGATACATATATACGTATCATATCACATCATATTGCAGTCTCACAGAGTGCCCAATATCAACAATAGTATAAACTGATGGACTTACCTCGTATGTCCAACTCGAACTGCACCTTTTTAGACTTTCCGTCTACTTTTCCTTTCAATTTTCAACTTTACATATCAACCGTAAATCAATACCCTACCTAGCACCTATCATTCATGCCTTGCTTACCTGCGTGCTGTGTAACTTCCATTATTGTTAGTAACTTTCTTCTATCGATGTTGTCCTTCTACTAAAATCACAAGTGGGTATGAGGAATTTCATTCCCTATGACTCAGCTCTATCGCACGATCATAGATATGAAAGAAAGGTAACATCCTAAATGTCATGTAGCCTCTTGTCTATAGATGTGGTGCACAACACACCGATAAACAAGACTCTACTAGACACGGTCTGTAGACACTCCAAGGACGAGCTGCTCTGATACCATTTCTATCATGACCCAACCCTGTGGGCCGCGACTGGGGTCCGACCTAGACCCCCATTTACGTAACTATCGACTACTGTCAAATTGGACTATGTATAATGTGATACTGCTCAGAAAAACCTCAATGGGTTAAAACTTCTTCATGTTCATATAGCCCCCTAGATATAGGAACCAAACACATGAACCCAGTGGGTGATAAAATATTCATATACGTGTGGCCTCTTTCATTTGCATCATGTCATGAAAGGGGAAATCCAGCCGAGAAGGCTGCCACAACATAATAGCTTTTACAACATATCGCATAGGCATAACCAAAATAAACTCCTAAACAACCCACACACATATGTCTACAGACCTCTAAGAATAGAAACAACAACATATGGCGGGACAGGGCCCTCGCCGTACCCCTGAATAAACAAAACATACAGTAGAGGTTTAGTACCCAAAAGCTAGGCTCTGACACAATGGAGCTTTTCCCGAACTTGCTAGGTGGAACCTTAGGCTAGCAGATCCTTAAAGCGCGTGTCTGTACCTTCGGGCATGAATGCCCCCCCTCTCCCAAGAAGATGGGGTCAGTACGATATGTGTACTGAGTATGTAAAGCATAAAATATCACAAAAAAAATATAGTTGACACAGGGATGCAGAGAACAAGTACAACAATTAATAAATCACATTACCTGCACCTTCTAAAATGAGGTCATGTAACTCAGTATGATATTCCACACCTGGCCCGTTATGGGACTCGGTGCTACAAATTTATCTTTATGTCATCATATGCATAAATATACCATAACCGGCCTTTTAATGAGACTCGGTCTGCAATCATGTCGTCTTATCATTGCATTTACATAGCATACCCGGCCCTTGGTAGGGCTCGGTGAACAACCATGGCATCATAACCTCATTCTCATGCCGAATACATCTCAAGAGAAAGGAAGGATAGCTTTACCTACCCATCACTTCCTAACGTAAGAAAGCTTGAGAAGCCTTAGTTCAATTACTGTAGGAGTGCTTTCATCAAGAAGTAAATAAGGGTTGTGAATTACGCTTGGCATCTATGAGTAGATTTACCCTCAAGCTCACATCATTCATTACTTAACTTGAAGACATGCCAAAAGAAGAGAAAGAGTAGGCTCTACATACTTATTCCAAAAATATGCCAAAAGAAAGTTTCACATACCTTGTCTGAATTATTCCTTATCCTGCTTGCCTCGCCGTCCTTTGAACCTATTCAACATGAAAGTAGTATGAATATCAACCCTTTTTACTTTCCATCACCCTAGGTTACATCTTAGTATTAATGGAATCTATTTCCTTAGTCGTTTCCCCGACTAGTTCTGTTATTCGCTAAGGCGTTGACGAAAATTGGGCAGCACCTCCCCTATAATGTGCCCTATCCAAATTTCCAATTAGGTCCCTAAGACCTACAGCCAACCAATAACAACAACCTGCAGCAATTCACACCAACAATATACAACATAAACTCCAACCGACTTATTCAAAAATACGGTAGCACAATAGGGCGTCTAGCCTTTATTTTGTAACGCCTTTCATTATACGCAACGAGGGGTCGTGTGGCTGAAACCAGAAGCATCCACACCCCTTTTAGAACACATTTAGGCCCTGCAATAATACATTACACCCCTGCAGCAACAACTTACAAGAACGACACTTTATTTCCACGACAATTCACTTCTAGCGACTCCAATTTAGTTTATTTCGGGCGTCAAACAGATTTATCATATTTTAATATTTCCATCCACTTACACAACGTATAATACCCTCTATAACAACACCATAAACTCCAATTTAAAATGAAAGGCCTTACCTTACGTTAAACTTGTCAAACTCGCCAAAACTATCCAAAACGTGAAATCTGGACAGCCCACTGTCTTATATTGTCGCTTAGTTTCGGAGGGGTAATTGAGGGAAACAGGATTTGTGGCCTCAATGAAATTTATATACATGTGTATGAAGGTCGCAAAAAAATTTGAATTACCCCTACATCAACTTTTTACGAAAATATATGTCCAAATTACTCACAGCTGTCCGTGTAGGATTTCCAAAACACAATCTGGGCAGCAGCTCCCCCATGCTTCACCACTATTTTTCGAGCAGAGAAAGGAAAACCTGGGTTGTAGAGTCTAAATGAAAGTTATATCACTATGAAATATATTTCAAAAACATCTTGAATCACTTAAAACGAAGCCTTACACAAGGAGTTATACTCATTTTACTAACAGCAGTTTAATTCAAAAATGGGTCTGTTCCCTAGCGTTTTTTCTTTAAGCTTCTCTTAGTTTTCCAAGTGTAGAACTGAAAATATGATTCCATAGGCACCGTAATATACACATATACACCTCCACATAGTTGAGGAACACCGTAGATAACTAATTGACGGAGGAGAAGTGAAGAACTCACCTTTAATTCTTCTAAACCATGGCTGCCTCCTTCCCTTCTTCTTCTCCATGTTTTTCTCTCTATGTTTTGGGCTGATTTTGGATAAATAATGACTTAAGTTTCATTAGCATACATATATATGATTCCTTAGGAAGTGCCACGTGTCAGCCCCTAAGGGTGACATGTGTCAAGCCCTTATTGGTCCACGAATCCATACCTAGCCTCCAAGGCTGCCATGTGGTGGTGTGGGACCCACCTCAAGTAGGTGTGTCACCTACTTGGTCCAAGTAGGTGCATCACCTACTTAGTAAAACTAGGTGCATCACATGCTTGCTTCCGAGTAGGTGCTACGCCTCCTTTTGCCTCTCCCGTGAGTTCATAATCTCGTCTTACTTTAGGAGCCCATGTAATCCTTTCTACGTAAGCTCAACATGTACTCCAGTGGCTTATTTATGTAAGTCATCCAAGTTGGTAGCTTACGTAAGTAAGTCGAGTTCTATGACTTGTTATTTTGGCCTCCAATTCATTTCAAATCCTTATAGACCTATTTCCAACCTTCACTCTTAAGGGGCGTCACGTCCTTCCTTCCTTAGAGTTATTTAATCATGTTATAGATAATTTGGGTCACGGGACATCTTTCAAGAAGCTTAAGAAGACGTTCCGAAGCGTAAAGGTATGGGGTATAACAATATAGAAGGTCCAAAAAAAGTATCTCAACTATCATAGAAGTTCAACATCTAGAAATGAATAAGAGACACTTCGGAATGGAATCACTTCAGGGATCGTATAACTTTTTACTTACCTCTACGACATGCTAAAAGAAAAGAAAGAATAGGCTTTACATACCTTTTACGGACTTTTTTTATTCGCGTTTACTTCGTCATCCTCCACACCTATTTAACATGGAAGCAATATGAATATCAACCACCTTACACTTTTCCAGCATCTTAGATTACCCACGAGTATTTATAGAACTCATCCCCTTGCTCGCCCTCTCGACTAGTTCCTTAACTAGTTAAGGAATAAACGGAAATCGGGTAGCATCTCCTCTATAATGTGCCCTATCTGAATTCCCAATTACGTCCTTAATACCTACATCCAAACAAAAACATAACCAGCATCTCATACACACATAAAACATAATAACATTACACAATACAACCTCCAAATGACTCACTTGAAACTACGATACCAAAATAGGGTTTTTAACCTTTATTTTGTGAAATCTTTAATTGTATGAAACAGAGGGTCGTATGGCTGAAACAAGAAGATATCATGCCCTAATTAAACCATTTTCCATCACCTTAACACACCACCACATGACCAGTAGCCATACACCACAAGCACAACACACTATTCGACTTTAATTTAGCTACGACGGCTTCAATTTAGATTGTTTATAACTTTGAGCATTTCCATGGATTTTTTTATACTTCTATCCACGTAAAAGGTGTTTAATACACTTCATAACGATCCCATAAAGTCCAAATTTAAAGGAGAAACCTTACCTTACCCAAAATTGGCCAAAACTTGCCAAATTGGGCCTCAAAAACTCTTCTAACGTGATTTAAACATTGTGGCTGCTTTTTATCCATTTGGTGCTGTTCCAACCCATGATTTCATAGTATTAATACCTCCATACCACTATGGTATACCCTATATAATTAATTTATGAAGCGAAATCGGGACTTACCTTATTTTTCTCCCTAAGCGGTCATGTTTTTCTCTCTAGGTTAGGGTTTTGTTTTCTTGATTTTTGCTAAAGTTTAAGGGTGTAAACTGAAGTATATGTTACATATACATATATATGGGTGGTCTTAGGAGGTGACAAGTGTCATCTCCTAAGGGGGACATGTGTCCAGCCCCTATTGGGCCACCGTATGCATGCACTCAAGGAGGGGCTTCCACATGGCAGTGGGGCCTACCTCCCCCCAAGAAAGTGGGTATGAGGAATTTCATTCCCTATGACTCAGCTCTATCGCACGATCATAGATATGAAAGAAAGGTAACATCCTAAATGTCATGTAGCCTCTTGTCTATAGATGTGGTGCACAACACACCGATAAACAAGACTCTACTAGACACGGTCTGTAGACACTCCAAGGACGAGCTGCTCTGATACCATTTCTATCATGACCCAACCCTGTGGGCCGCGACTGGGGTCCGACCTAGACCCCCATTTACGTAACTATCGACTACTGTCAAATTGGACTATGTATAATGTGATACTGCTCAGAAAAACCTCAATGGGTTAAAACTTCTTCATGTTCATATAGCCCCCTAGATATAGGAACCAAACACATGAACCCAGTGGGTGATAAAATATTCATATACGTGTGGCCTCTTTCATTTGCATCATGTCATGAAAGGGGAAATCCAGCCGAGAAGGCTGCCACAACATAATAGCTTTTACAACATATCGCATAGGCATAACCAAAATAAACTCCTAAACAACCCACACACATATGTCTACAGACCTCTAAGAATAGAAACAACAACATATGGCGGGACAGGGCCCTCGCCGTACCCCTGAATAAACAAAACATACAGTAGAGGTTTAGTACCCAAAAGCTAGGCTCTGACACAATGGAGCTTTTCCCGAACTTGCTAGGTGGAACCTTAGGCTAGCAGATCCTTAAAGCGCGTGTCTGTACCTTCGGGCATGAATGCCCCCCCTCTCCCAAGAAGATGGGGTCAGTACGATATGTGTACTGAGTATGTAAAGCATAAAATATCACAAAAAAAATATAGTTGACACAGGGATGCAGAGAACAAGTACAACAATTAATAAATCACATTACCTGCACCTTCTAAAATGAGGTCATGTAACTCAGTATGATATTCCACACCTGGCCCGTTATGGGACTCGGTGCTACAAATTTATCTTTATGTCATCATATGCATAAATATACCATAACCGGCCTTTTAATGAGACTCGGTCTGCAATCATGTCGTCTTATCATTGCATTTACATAGCATACCCGGCCCTTGGTAGGGCTCGGTGAACAACCATGGCATCATAACCTCATTCTCATGCCGAATACATCTCAAGAGAAAGGAAGGATAGCTTTACCTACCCATCACTTCCTAACGTAAGAAAGCTTGAGAAGCCTTAGTTCAATTACTGTAGGAGTGCTTTCATCAAGAAGTAAATAAGGGTTGTGAATTACGCTTGGCATCTATGAGTAGATTTACCCTCAAGCTCACATCATTCATTACTTAACTTGAAGACATGCCAAAAGAAGAGAAAGAGTAGGCTCTACATACTTATTCCAAAAATATGCCAAAAGAAAGTTTCACATACCTTGTCTGAATTATTCCTTATCCTGCTTGCCTCGCCGTCCTTTGAACCTATTCAACATGAAAGTAGTATGAATATCAACCCTTTTTACTTTCCATCACCCTAGGTTACATCTTAGTATTAATGGAATCTATTTCCTTAGTCGTTTCCCCGACTAGTTCTGTTATTCGCTAAGGCGTTGACGAAAATTGGGCAGCACCTCCCCTATAATGTGCCCTATCCAAATTTCCAATTAGGTCCCTAAGACCTACAGCCAACCAATAACAACAACCTGCAGCAATTCACACCAACAATATACAACATAAACTCCAACTGACTTATTCAAAAATACGGTAGCACAATAGGGCGTCTAGCCTTTATTTTGTAACGCCTTTCATTATACGCAACGAGGGGTCGTGTGGCTGAAACCAGAAGCATCCACACCCCTTTTAGAACACATTTAGGCCCTGCAATAATACATTACACCCCTGCAGCAACAACTTACAAGAACGACACTTTATTTCCACGACAATTCACTTCTAGCGACTCCAATTTAGTTTATTTCGGGCGTCAAACAGATTTATCATATTTTAATATTTCCATCCACTTACACAACGTATAATACCCTCTATAACAACACCATAAACTCCAATTTAAAATGAAAGGCCTTACCTTACGTTAAACTTGTCAAACTCGCCAAAACTATCCAAAATGTGAAATCTGGACAGCCCACTGTCTTATATTGTCGCTTAGTTTCGGAGGGGTAATTGAGGGAAACAGGATTTGTGGCCTCAATGAAATTTATATACATGTGTATGAAGGTCGCAAAAAAATTTGAATTACCCCTACATCAACTTTTTACGAAAATATATGTCCAAATTACTCACAGCTGTCCGTGTAGGATTTCCAAAACACAATCTGGGCAGCAGCTCCCCCATGCTTCACCACTATTTTTCGAGCAGAGAAAGGAAAAACTGGGTTGTAGAGTCTAAATGAAAGTTATATCACTATGAAATATATTTCAAAAACATCTTGAATCACTTAAAACGAAGCCTTACACAAGGAGTTATACTCATTTTACTAACAGCAGTTTAATTCAAAAATGGGTCTGTTCCCTAGCGTTTTTTCTTTAAGCTTCTCTTAGTTTTCCAAGTGTAGAACTGAAAATATGATTCCATAGGCACCGTAATATACACATATACACCTCCACATAGTTGAGGAACACCGTAGATAACTAATTGACGGAGGAGAAGTGAAGAACTCACCTTTAATTCTTCTAAACCATGGCTGCCTCCTTCCCTTCTTCTTCTCCATGTTTTTCTCTCTATGTTTTGGGCTGATTTTGGATAAATAATGACTTAAGTTTCATTAGCATACATATATATGATTCCTTAGGAAGTGCCACGTGTCAGCCCCTAAGGGTGACATGTGTCAAGCCCTTATTGGTCCACGAATCCATACCTAGCCTCCAAGGCTGCCATGTGGTGGTGTGGGACCCACCTCAAGTAGGTGTGTCACCTACTTGGTCCAAGTAGGTGCATCACCTACTTAGTAAAAACTAGGTGCATCACATGCTTGCTTCCGAGTAGGTGCTACGCCTCCTTTTGCC
Organism: Solanum dulcamara; assembly: GCF_947179165.1. NCBI lineage: Eukaryota > Viridiplantae > Streptophyta > Magnoliopsida > Solanales > Solanaceae > Solanum > Solanum dulcamara. The sequence continues at coordinate 51,013,424 of NC_077241.1, forward strand.
TCTCCCGTGAGTTCATAATCTCGTCTTACTTTAGGAGCCCATGTAATCCTTTCTACGTAAGCTCAACATGTACTCCAGTGGCTTATTTATGTAAGTCATCCAAGTTGGTAGCTTACGTAAGTAAGTCGAGTTCTATGACTTGTTATTTTGGCCTCCAATTCATTTCAAATCCTTATAGACCTATTTCCAACCTTCACTCTTAAGGGGCGTCACGTCCTTCCTTCCTTAGAGTTATTTAATCATGTTATAGATAATTTGGGTCACGGGACATCTTTCAAGAAGCTTAAGAAGACGTTCCGAAGCGTAAAGGTACGGAGTATAACAATATAGAAGGTCCAAAAAAAGTATCTCAACTATCATAGAAGTTCAACATCTAGAAATGAATAAGAGACACTTCGGAATGGAATCACTTCAGGGATCGTATAACTTTTTACTTACCTCTACGACATGCTAAAAGAAAAGAAAGAATAGGCTTTACATACCTTTTACGGACTTTTTTTATTCGCGTTTACTTCGTCATCCTCCACACCTATTTAACATGGAAGCAATATGAATATCAACCACCTTACACTTTTCCAGCATCTTAGATTACCCACGAGTATTTATAGAACTCATCCCCTTGCTCGCCCTCTCGACTAGTTCCTTAACTAGTTAAGGAATAAACGGAAATCGGGTAGCATCTCCTCTATAATGTGCCCTATCTGAATTTCCAATTACGTCCTTAATACCTACATCCAACCAAAAACATAACCAGCATCTCATACACACATAAAACATAATAACATTACACAATACAACCTCCAAATGACTCACTTGAAACTACAATACCAAAATAGGGTTTTTAACCTTTATTTTGTGAAATCTTTAATTGTATGAAACAGAGGGTCGTATGGCTGAAACAAGAAGATATCATGCCCTAATTAAACCATTTTCCATCACCTTAACACACCACCACATGACCAGTAGCCATACACCACAAGCACAACGCACTATTCGACTTTAATTTAGCTACGACGGCTTCAATTTAGATTGTTTATAACGTTGAGCATTTCCATGGATTTTTTTATACTTCTATCCACGTAAAAGGTGTTTAATACACTTCATAACGATCCCATAAAGTCCAAATTTAAAGGAGAAACCTTACCTTACCCAAAATTGGCCAAAACTTGCCAAATTGGGCCTCAAAAACTCTTCTAACGTGATTTAAACATTGTGGCTGCTTTTTATCCATTTGGTGCTGTTCCAACCCATGATTTCATAGTATTAATACCTCCATAACACTATGGTATACCCTATATAATTAATTTATGAAGCGAAATCGGGACTTACCTTATTTTTCTCCCTAAGCGGTCATGTTTTTCTCTCTAGGTTAGGGTTTTGTTTTCTTGATTTTTGCTAAAGTTTAAGGGTGTAAACTGAAGTATATGTTACATATACATATATATGGGTGGTCTTAGGAGGTGACAAGTGTCATCTCCTAAGGGGGACATGTGTCCAGCCCCTATTGGGCCACCGTATGCATGCACTCAAGGAGGGGCTTCCACATGGCAGTGGGGCCTACCTCCCCCCAAGAAAGTGGGTCACCTACTTGACGCCAAGAAGGTGGGTCACCTGTTTTATTGAGGTGCTTCCACGTGTCATTCCTTCATTGGCTTCCACATGTCATCTTTTCCCCTTCCTCGAGGGTTCGTAATCTCGTCTTATCTCAAGAACCTATGTAACTCGGGCTACGTAAGCTTGGTATATCCTCAAGTAGCTTAGGTATGTAAGACTTCTAAATTAATAGCTTACGTAGGTAAGTTGATTCCTACGACTCATTACTTGGCCTTCAACTTCTTCCGACTTCTCTTGACCGTATTTCCAATCTTCCCTACTATGGGATATCACATTCTCCCTTTCTTAGAGTCGTTTGATAGTGCCATAGCTTATTGGCTCACATGATAATGTCTAAGGAACTTAAGAGACATTCTAAGTTTAAAAGTCTGGGGTGTAACATCCTTTCCCCCTTTAGAACATTCGTCCCCGAATGTTAAATAAAATTTCCCTTAAGACTTTAAACAGATTGTAGGGAGGTTCCTTTCTTTTGCGATAACACACATTTTTATCCACGTAATTAATATACAAGTTTTCAAGAGTTAGAGTTACCTGTAGATATGGGGAACAGGCACGGATACTTGTGTTTCATGTCCTCTTCAGCTTCTCAAGTCACTTCTTCATGATTCCTACTTCGCCATAACACCTTGATAGAAGCTACATCCTTAGTCCATAATCTTCTAATCTGTCGATCCAGGATGGCGATCGATTTTTCTTCATAGGTCAATTCTTCTGTGACCTAGATGTCATCTATGGGATGTACTCGGGATGGATCACCCACATACTTATGAAGCATTGACACATGGAAGATTGGATGTACGGCTTTTAGATCCACTAGTAAGTTTAGCTCGTAGGCCACTTTTCCTATTCGGCGAAGGATCAAGTAAGGGCTAATATATCTCGGACACAACTTCCCTTTCTTTCTGAACCTCATTACTCCTTTCATGGGCGACAATTTTAAGAACACCCAATTACCCACTTGGAATTCCAAAGGTCGACATCGATTGTCTGCGTATGACTTCTATCAACTCTGGGCATCTATAATCTCTCCCGAATAAGCTTCACCTTTTCTATACCCTGTTAAACCATGTCGGGGCCTATTAGTTGTGTTTCGCCAACCTCAAACCAACCGATAGGTGATCTGCACTTTCTGTCGTATAAAGCCTCACACGGTGCCATTTGGATGTTGGAGTGATAGTTGTTATTGTAAGCAAACTCAATAAGTGGTACATAATCATCCTAGCTACCTTTGAAGTCAATTATGCAGGCTCGTAACATATACTCTAGTGTCTAAATAGTGCGCTCAGCCTGTCCATCAGTCTGGGGATGAAATGCCATGTTAAGGCTTCCCTATGTTCCCAAGCCTTCTTAGAATGACCGCCAAAAGTGGGCTGTGAACTGGGCTCCTCTATCTGAAATAATAGATATGGGAACTCCGTGAAGTCGCACTATCTCTTTGATGTACAATTTTGCATAGTCCTCCACTGAGTATGTGGTCCTAACTAGGAGGAAGTGGGCTGATTTTGTCAGCCTATCCATAATAACCCATATGGAATCCTGCTTTTGGAGAGTCCGAGGTAAGCCAGTAATGAAATCCATGTTAATCTCTTCCCACTTCCAAGTTGGAATCTCCTTTCCTGTAGTAGCCCACCCAGTTTTTGATATTCAAATTTAACTTATTGGCAGTTCGGGCAATGGGCTATAAACTCGGCTATATCTTTCTTTATACATCCCACCAATATAAACCCCTGAGGTCATGATACATCTTGGTTGACCCCAGATAAATAGAATAACGGGCATGGTATACCTCTCCCAGTACTTGCTATCGTAGCCCTACAACTTGCGATACACAGACTCTGTCGTGATATTGTAGTACTCCACTAGTCGTGATCTCAAATGGAGTCTTTTCTTTTTGGAAAGTTTCATCCCTATACTGTATTAGAATAGGGTCCTGGTACTGGCATTGTTTTACTTCTTCCATGATCGAGGATTCAGTAATTCCTCGAATAGAAACCCCGCCATCAGTTAAATTAGTTAAGCGGACTCCAAGGCTAGCGAGCTGGTAAATCTCACAAGTTATCTCTTTTTGCTCTAGTGGTACATCTATAAGCTACCCATCAATTTATGGCTGAGTGCATCCGCTACCATATTTGCCTTCCCTGGGTGGTATAATATGTTGACGTCATAGTCCTTCAGCAACTCCAGCCACCTTCTTTGCCGTAGATTTAGCTCTTTCTGTTTAAAAATATACTGGAGGCTTTTGTGGTCCGTATAAATGTCAACATGTACTCCATATAAGTAGTGCCTCTAAATTTTTAAGGCATGAATCACCGCTACTAATTCCAGATCATATGTTGGGTAGTTTCTTTCGTACTTCCTGAGCTGTTGGGAGGCGTAAGCTATAACTCTACCATGCTGCATCAAAACACATCCTAGCCCAATACCGGAAGTATCAGAATAAATAATAAAGACATTTGGTCCTTCTGGAAGAGTGATAATAGGAGTCGTAGTCAACTTTTCTTTGAACAATTGGAAGCTTCGTTCGCAAGCATCAGTCCACTGGAATTTAGCCGCTTTTTGAGTGAGCCTCGTTAAAGGCGCCAAAATGGAAGCAAACTTTTCCACGAACCTTCTGTAGTACCCTGCTAACCCCAAAAAGCTACGTACCTCCATAGGGGTTGTAGGTCTTGGCCAAGCTTTCACGGCCTTAATCTTCTGCGTATTTACGCGAATATCGTCAGTCCCAATAATATGTCCCAGAAAAGCCACTGAAGATAACCAAAATTCACATTTAGAGAACTTAGCGTACAATTTCTGGTGTTGGAGTACTCCCAGTACCACCCATAAATAATTTGGGTTCTCCTTCTCTGATTGTGAATAGACTAGAATATCATCAATAAATACGATTACGAACAAATCTAAAAATGGTTTGAACACTCGGTTCGTTAGATCCATAAATACCGCTGGAGCATTTATCAGCCTAAAAGACATCACCTTGAACTCATAGTGCCCGTACAGGTCCAGAATGCGGTCTTTGGGATATCTACCTCTCTTACTCGCACCTGATGATAGCCTGACCGCAGGTCTATCTTCGAAAAGCACTTAGCGCCCTGCAGCTAGTTAAAAAAATCATCAATCCTGGGGAGGGGATATTTGTTCTTAATTGTTACCTTGTTCAGCTACCTGTAATCAATGAACATTCGCAGCGATTCATCTTTCTTTTTAACAAACAATATCGGCGTTCCCCATAGTGATGTGTTGGGCCTAATGAAGCCCTTTTCCAGCAAGTCTTTTAGTTGTTCCTTTAGTTCTTTTAACTCTGCGGGTGCCATTCTATATGGAGGGATAGAGATAGGCTGAGTATCTAGTGGCACGTCTACAGTGAACTCTGTCTCCCGTTCAGAAAGAAGACTTGGGAGTTCATCTGGAACACATCTAGGTATTCATTGACTATGGGCACCGACTAAAGAGTTGGCACCTCTGCTTCCAAATTGCGCACGCGGACTAAATGATAAATATACCCCTTTCTTATTATTTTCCTTGCCTTTAGGTATAAAATGAATCTACCCTTCAGTGATGCTGTGTTTCCTAACAACTCGATAATTGGTTCATCTGGGAATTGGAACCGAACCACTTTATTTCTACAGTCTACGTTGGCATGAAAAGAAGCTAACCAATCCATACCCATAATAATATCAAACTCCACCATATCTAACTCTATCAAATCAGCCAAGGTATGATGACTATATATATTTACTGGGCAATTTCTATATAGCTGTTTCACCACAATAGAGTCCCCTACTGGTGTATCCACCTTAAATGATCCTATTAACTTAGGCTTAATTCCAATTTTACTAGCAACAAATGGAGATATATATGATAAAGTACAGCCTGGATCCATCAACGCAGATACGTCCCGAGAAAAGACTAATATTGTACCTGTGACCACGTTTGGTGACGCCTCCTGGTCCTGTCTACTAGCCAAGGCATATATGCGATTAGAAGGGCCGCCAGAACTGGAAATACCACCATGGCCTGCTGGTATTTACATACCCCGCCCCATTGGGCGCATAGCTATAGAAGAAGAAGAACCCGCAACTGACCTAGTTGGTTGGGCCGTACCACTTGGAGTACCCTTAAATGGACATTTCCTTGAAATATGGACTTGGCAGCCACAAGAAAAACAAGCACTTGTACTCCGACGACATTCCCTAAAATGAAGTCTATTACAATGGGGACATTGGGGTGCTAGCGGTCTTGACTGTTGAGAACTGTGATTCACTTGTGTACCTAAAATTCTAGAGCTTTGACCAGCCCCCGAATACTTGGTTCTCTCAAATCTCCCACCTAGAAACTGTAGAGATGCACTCCAAGTTGGCTGGGAGAGATATCTACTAAACTGCTGGAACCACTCACTCTGAAGTTCCCCTAGATAACCAATTAACCTAGCCCTCTTAGGATGACCTCTATCAAAACCTCTATCGGGCTGACGCCTTTTATGTCACTCTTCTACCCCTTGGGCGTATGCTTATACCCAGGCAATATCCATGCTTGGCTGAAAAGCCATGTCCATATAGCTATCAACCAAATAAAGGTCCAAGCCCATCACGTAACGATGCACCCTATCTGCCATATCAGTTGTGACTGTGGGGGCATGCCTCGCTAATGAGTCAAACTCGAGGCTATAGTCTCGAATACTCTTGCCACTATGCTTCAACTGTAAGAATTTATCAACCCTGGCTCATCTCATTTCTGGAGGCAGAAAGTGGAAAATAAAGGCTTCTGCAAATTCATCCCATTTAGCTAGAGGAGCACCCTCTCCCCTCGATACTTTCCAAGACTCATGCCAGTTAGCAGTCATATCACGCAGCCGATAGAAGGCCAATTCAACTGACTCAGTCTTTGAGGCCCTAATGATTCGTAGTGTACACTGCATCTGTCGAATGAATTCTTGTGGATCCTCTGCAGGTCTTGATCCATGAAATTCTAGGGGATTACAGGCTAGGAAATCACGGACCCTCAAGCTATCTTGTTTATTTACATCATCTAGGCCATGCCTCCGAGCCTGTCCTGCCATCAGTCCGGTCAACAACTGCACTATATCTCTTATATCTTTATCTTCTGCCCTGTGCTATGGGGCTGGAGGCTCCTGTATTGGAGGCTCAAAATCTGCAGCTGTTGCTGCCCTAAACTCTTCAGGGGTGGCGGCATAGTAGAGCTCACTGACTGAAGTACCATCCTCGGCATAGACTGGGCACGGGCCCTAGTAACTCTCGGGGTCTGACTGGTTTCCCCCGCTGCTGACTTGCCCTTCTGGGCAGTGGTTACTTTCCTTGGAGGCATCATTATAAACATATAAGTGGGTCAGTGAAGGGTCATCCTAAAAGTATAGTTCTATCGCACGATCTAAGAGAAGAAAGAAGTAATATCTTAAATGTCCTGTAGCCTCCTGTTTATAGATGCGGTGCACAACACACTGATAAACAAGCCTCTACTAGACACGTTCTATAGACATTCCAAGGACGACTGCTCTGATACCACTTCTTTCACGACCCAATCCCGTAGGCTGTGATGGGTGCCCGAACTCGACACTCGCGTGTACTCTTGCCAATCGTAAGTAACTCTGTCTCCTACTTGACTCGTAGTGTAACAATAGGTAGAAAAACATATAAGCCGACGTGGCTATCAAAATTTATGGGGTAGTCCCGTAACAAGTACACCTGTGAGCCGACAAGGCTGTCAGGACAAGAAAATGCCCCAAACCACAGTTCATGTAAGCACAACTGTACATACATACATACACAACCCATATACAACCCATATGCATCTCATATACAACCCATATACATCTCATATATAGCCCATATACATCTTATATATAGCCCATATACATCTCATATACAACCCATATACGTCCCACATACATATACAACCCACATATGTATCTACAAACCTTTAAGAGTAAAAAAGAAACATAAGGTGGGACAGGGCCCCCACCGTACCCGTGAATAAAATGAATATATACATCAAGGTTTAGTACCCAAAATTTAGCTCCAGCACAATGGATCACCTCTGGACCGCTAGGTGGGACTCCTATGCTGACGGATCCCCAAACTGTGTATTTGTACTTGCGGGCATAAACGTAGCCCCCCAAGGAAAGGGGGTCAGTACGACATATGTACTGAGTATGTAAAGTATAACATGGTATAACTGGAAGCATATCTGAAATAGGAAAGCAGGGGATAAATATGTCATATTATAAAAACCACTCTACCTATACTCTGTGAATTACAAAAGCATGCATGCTCATATCATACAATATAGTCGGCCCTTTCAGGGATTCGGAGAATCATACTTGCAGAACCATCATAGGCTTGGCACCATCACCACCTTATTACAACACATCATCATATACATATACATACGTACCTTGGCCCTTTAGTGAGGGACTCAATGAGTTTTTCATGCCATTGTATTATCATGTCCTCGCATAGTATACCCGGCCACTTTAGTGAGGGACTCGGTGAGTAATGCAATGACTTGTGCACGAGAACATACCCTGGCGTGGGACTCAGTGATATAAGGGTTACATTATGCATGAGTAGAGTAGTGAGTAACCATATGCAATTTAAAACATTACAAGAGACTTGACTGTATAAGAAGATTAAAATATCGTCTGAGGACCCGAGTAGTAGTATAGTCATCTTAGCTGCCATCTAAATGACATTAAGGGCTATATTAGTTAGCATCTTGGGGTCCCTAGACATGTACTAAAGTAATACTAACCACTTAAGGACTCCAGAGCACTTGCTTTCACATAGTCCTACAACTAGGAGCCCGTATATTCATTAAGTTCTAAGAATATAGAAGGTTCAAGGAAAGTAGCTCAACTATCATAAAAGTTCAACATCTAGAAATGAAAAGAGACACTTCGGAATGGAATCACTTCAGGGATCGTATCACTTTTTACTTACCTCTACGACATGCCAAAAGAAAAGAAGGAATAGGCTTTACATACCTTTTACGGACTTCTTTTATTCGCATTTACGTTGTCGTCCTCCACACCTATTTAACATTGAAGAAATACGAATATCAACCACCTTAGACTTTTCCAGAATCTTATATTACCCACGAGTATTTATAGAACTCATCCCCTCGCTCGCCTTCTCGACTAGTTCCTTAACTAGTTAAGGAGTTAACGGAAATCGGGCAGCATCTCCTCTATAATGAGCCCTATCCGAATTCCCAATTACGTCCTTAATACCTACAGAAAACCAACAACATAACCAGCAGCTCATACACACATAAAACATAACAACATTACACAATACAACCTCCAAATGACTCGCTTGAAACTACAATACCAAAATAGGGTTTTTAACCTTTATTTCGTAAAATCTTTAATTGTACAAAATGGAGGGTCGCGTGGCTGCAACCAGAAGCTACCACGCCCTAATTAAACCATGTTCCATCACCTTAACACACCACCACACGACCAGAAGCCACACACCACAAGCATAATGTACTATTCGACTTTAATTTAGCTTTGACGGCATCAATTTAGATTATTTCTAACGTCGAGCATTTCCACAGATTTTTTTATACTTAAATCCATGTAAAAGATGTGTAGTACACTTCATAACGACCCCATAAAGTCCAAATTTAAAGGATAAACCTTACCTTACCCAAAACTTGCCAAAATGCGCCTCGGAAACTCTTCTAATGCTATTTAAACGCCATGGCTGCTTGATATCCATTTGGTGCTGTTCCAAGCCATGATTTTATAGTATTAATACCTCTATACCATCGTATTATACACTAGATAATTAATTTACAAAGAGAAATTGGGGCTTACCTTATTTTTCTCCCTAAGCCGTCACGTATTTCTCTCTAGGCTAGGGTTTTGTTTTCTTGATTTTTGCTGAAGTTTAAGGATGGAAACTAAATTATATGTTACATATACATATATATGGGTGGTCTTAGGAGGTGACATGTGTCATCCCCTAAGGGGGACATGTGTCCAGACCCTATTGGGCCACCGTATCCATGCACTCAAGGAGGGGCTGCCACATGGCAGTGGGGCCCACCTCCCCCCAAGAAAGTGGGTCACCTACTTGACCCCAAGCAGGTGGGTCACCTACTTGCTTGAGGTGCTGCCACATGTCACACCTTCATTGGCTTCCACGTGTCATCTTTTCTCCTTCCTCGTGGGTTCGTAATCTCATCTCATCTCAAAAACCTATGTAACCCGGGCTACGTAAGCTTGGTATATCCTCAAGTAGCTTAGGTATGTAAGACTTCTAAATTAATATCTTACATAGGTAAGTTGAGTCCTACGACTCATTACTTGGCCTCCAACTTTTTCCTACTTCTCTTGACCTTATTTCCAATCTTTCCTACTATGGGTATCACATTCTCCCTTCCTTAGAGTCATTTAATAGTGTCGTAGCTTATCCATCTCACATGATAATGTCTAAGGAACTTAAGAGACATTCCAAGTTTAAAATTCTGGGGTGTAACATCTTCAAACGCCTTCAGAAAGGCTTTATCAAAAATAAATTTCATCTCCTTCTTGAGTAGTTTACATAATGGATGTGCTATTTTGGAGCAGTCTTTGATGTAGCGGCGATAAAACCCAGCATGTCCCAAGAAGCTTCTAATGTATTTGACAGAGATAGGATGGGGTAACTTTTCAATTATCTCAATCTTTGCTCGGTCGACTTCAATGCCTTTATTTGAGATTTTATGGCTCAACAATATGTCCTCTTTCACCATAAAGTGACATTTTTCCCAATTTATCACAAGACTGGATTCTTCACACCTCTTGAGTACATCACTAAGGTGAGCCAAACAATCATTGAATGAGTCACCAACCACCAAAAAGCCATCCATGAAAACTTTGATTGTGTCCTCTACCATGTCCTAAAATATGGAAATCATGCAATGTTGAAAGGTCGATGGTGCATTATACAATCCGAATGACATTCTTTTGAAGGTGGACATCCCTTACGGGAAAGTAAAAGTGGTTTTCTCTTGGTATTTGGGTGCGATGAAGATCTGATTATAGCTCGAATAACCAACAAAAAACAGTATCATTCTTTGCTGGCAAGATGGTCTAATATTTGGTCCATGAACGGCATTGTGAAATGATCTTTTTCTTTCCATGTTTTCAACTTGTGATATTCCATGCATAGTCTCAACCCAGTGATAGTCCTCATCAGAATGAGCTCATTCTTTGCATTTGGCACCACAGTAATACCACTCTTTTTCGGCATACATTGGACAGGACTTACCTATTTACTATTGGCAATCAGGTAAACCACTCTAGCATCTAACTAGTTAATAATCTCCTTCTTGACTACCTCTTGCATAAGTCGATTAAGTAAGATTTAGTGTATAATGCTTGGTTTGTAGTTCGGCATGAGTTGAATTTTATGAGAACATATGCCCGGTGGAATGCCAATAATGCCAGCTATAGACCATCTAATTGCTCATTTGAAGTGCCTCAAGATAGATGGCAATGCTCCCACTTGCCTTTGGTTAAGATCAACAGCTACTATGAATGGAAAAGTGTTTTCGGGCCCCAAGAATGCATATTGCAAGTAAGAAGGGAGAACCTTGAGCTCTAAAGTGAGAGATTCGTCAATGGATGATTTTGCAGGCTGGGTTGCTCTATTATTGACATCTAAGTCAAGTCTCTTAGGTGCAAAATGATATTTCCCCAAACATCAAGTGCACTAACCATATAATCATACTCCCAGTGAGATCTCCATCAAAATTTATGATTTGGGAAGCTAATGCTTCAATCCCCAATCTCTCCTCAATAGGTATCTTAGGTTGCACTTCATCAACAAGATTGATCACAAGAACCACTCGCAAATCATTATGATGTTTCATTGCTCAGCATATATTGAAAACCACTTCTTCATTATTTAGTCTAAACTTTAATTTACCAGTCTCCATATCTACCAAAGCACGTCTAGTGGCCAATAATGATCCTCCCAGAATGATAGAAACCTCAAAATCAAGAATGACAAAGTCTGCTGGGAATATTAATGATTCGACCTTTTCTAGAACATCTTAAATAATGCCCACAGGCTTATTTACAGTACGATCTACCATCAAGAGCCACATCAACATCGGTTTGGGGTCTTCTAAGCCCAATTTTCAAAAAATTGCAAGATGCATCAAATTAATGCTAGCACCCAGGTCACACAAAGACTTTACAAAGTTGAACACTTTATAGTACATGGTATGTTGAATGCTCCAGGATCCTCATTTTTCTGCACAAGTGAACGAGTAGCAATTACACTAAAATGATGTAAGTTGTCAGCTAGTTCGAAGCTCATGGTTCTCTTCTTTGTAACAAGATCCTTCATAAACTTTACACGCCCAGGAATTTTCTCCAATGCTTCAATCAGAGGAACACTCACCGAAATTTTCTCCAATGCTCAATCATAGGAACATTCATTGAAATTCGCTTCAACATAGAGATGAACTTGATATACTTTCCATCCTTAGCTTTTTTTTCTCAATCTTTGTGGGAAAGGTAGGGGAGGTCATGGCATTGGAATTGGAATTGAAGTAGCTTCTTTCTCGTTGTCAACCTCCACATCAAGCTTTTTATCCCCCTTCTTAGGATGTTCGGTGCTCAACTTCTCTCTCTCTACTTTCTCCTTAGATTTGTTATATTTGTCATCCCCAATCAAATAAGAGTTGTGGGCATCATCCTCAATTACTAACATTGGTGGGTCTGTCATTTGAGCACCACTTTGGGTGGTTATTGTCATGCATTTTCTGTTGTTCTTAGGATTTGAATTGTATTGCTAGGGAGCGTTCCTTTCTGGTGTGGATTCAAAGATGAAGAAATCTGACCCAATTGTTTCTCAATAAGCATTATAGATTAGCACGTGACTCTACTTTATGATTCATTACCGAAAGATCATTATGTATCTCTTAAAATTCTCCTCATTAGAATCATTCGTTTTCATCATCTTTGACATCATGTCCTCAATCCTTGCAAGTGTGAATTCCCTATCTTGATTTTTGAGTGGGATGTATGCACCACTCTTGTTGTTATTTTTCCTTCCCCAATCACCTTCTCCATCTTGCCCACAGTTTTGATCATTATATCCATTTCTATTGCAGTTGTTCTCACGGTTGTAGTTCCCCTCATGGCTACAATTGTTGTTGCGGTTGTAATGGACATCATAATTGAAGTTTCTATCATTTCAACCTTGATTTCCTTGATCTTAGAACCAAGAATCCTGATTAGAAGCTTGGGAGTTAGTTCATACCCCCCCTCCCGATTATTCATTCACATAGTGTGTATCTTCATCATATCCATACTCATCATGAATTGGCGCTCTAACTTGTTGGTCTATTGCATTGACTCTTTTAGAACCCAAGTTTTTGAATGCCAATTTGAATTAAGTTCTCAATTGCGCTATCTCTTGCAGCACTTCTCAAGTTTCTCAGCAGCTTCCTCAAAAGTGCTGGCCATGAATAATCCTCCAATAATGGTGACTGCTACAACTTTCTCATTAACATCAAGTGCTCGATAAAATATCTCAAGAAGTAACTCATAGGTGATTCCGTGATTTGTCACACTTTATAAATACTTTTAAAATTGCTCCCAAGCACCACTAATTGATTCTCCAGGCATCTATAGAATATTATTGATTATGTCTTTCATCTTAAGTTTCTTAGACAATCGGAAGTATTTCTCGATGAAGGCACTATGTAACTGCTCCCAAGTACTGATGGAATTGTATAGAAGCTTAGTCAACCAAGTCATTGCATCACTAGTAAATGATAATCAAAACACTCATAGTCCAATGATGTCCATGTTTGAGTTCGGGTTGCCAACACTAATCTTGCAGACGTACACCACATTATTGAGATGGGTGTATGGATCCTCAAACGTCAAGCCAGAAAACAATCCTCGACTATGAAGCATTTGAATCAAGCCACTCAAAATGTTGAACTTCACTCCAAGAGGCAATGGAGGTAACACTATGGCACCAGTAGTTCTGATGGAATTATGGTTGACTCAATAGTTATTCCATATACTGAATTTAGGTCGTCGTCTAGGTGGAGAAAGTTCTCTCACTATCAGTTGGTTGTGGAGAAGATTCTGTGGTGGATATTGTGAAGGATTTTGATGTGCGTTCTTTTCTTGCATTCTGAGTCGTTCTGTGACTTCTGCATCATCTTGGTACCCACCGTTGTTCTTTATCCTTCTTAGTACTCTCTAAATTTTGAGATTGAATGGAATCAGGAGAATGTCTTAACTCCGCATATTGGTCATGCACTAGAATTTAAACTTTTTTTAGTAAAAACAAAAAGAAAAGGAAAAGTAAAATCAGGAAATAATGACTACTCGTCAAATAATAAAAATTAACCTAATCTAAAAGTCTTATTATCCGACAATGATGCCAAAATTTGATACACCCAAATTACACCTCCCTAAAGAAGTATAAAGCAGTAGTTGATTAAATACAGAACTTAACAAAGGACAGGGTTGATCCCACGAGAAATATGATTTAGACTTAGATTAATCATTTATTATTTGTTGTGTGTATAAAAATAATTAATTGATTCGATTGCAATCATCAAGTAACAAAGTAACAGTTTAATATGATTTAATTCAATGAAAGATGAATCTATGGTGTACATGTTCCCTATGAATCCTTAATCCTTAATTATGTAGAACCATATATTAGTAATCCTTTTCTAGTGTTTTCCATGCACAATTGATAAGTTAATTTCACCTAGGTCCTTGATCCGATAAATAAGTGATTATCACCTTACAACTTAATCTGTGTATGGGTGAATTTACTAAATCTTACCAGTGATCCCAGATTAGCAATCCCTTGATCCGTTCAAGCTATTAGATGAAGGTAGATAGCCTCAAATCTCATTGTTTAATCCTCTTTCCCATCCATTACCTCCTTGATCTAGAAAGTAAGGACAATACAATTTCTAATGCGTTCACTCATTAAAAACAATCAAAACAAACGAAAAAATAATACATGTATGCAAACTATTTAAGAATTACATTTTGTTAGGTCTACGTCATTAATTCTTCATGGTTCCCACAACCCTAGTTGTGGATTTAGCAACTCATAGTCGGGTTATCACAATTCATAATAATATGGTTAAGATAAATTATGCATTTACAATAATGATTATGATAATCCAAAATCTTCAATTGAATCGAAAATTAAACGTTGATGATAAAAATCCAAGAATTCAACAATTAAAGCCAAAAGTAGTTTATGCCTAATTCTAAATCCAAAAACATGTATAACATAATAAAAAATACTCAAAAAACATATTTATAGGCAACTAATCCTAAATAAAATGAATCAAGAAAAAATAAGAAAACTAAGTCGATTAGGGTTCCACGACTCGTTCCTATGGATAGTAGAAGACTAGATGAGTTGTAACACAGCTTCAAGTCAGTTCATCATCTCTTTTTCTACTAGCAACTTTCCACAATTCGTAACAATTCTTACGACTGGTAGATTCAGTCATAGGCCAAGTCCTTTGAACCATAGTCACTGCTCAGCTTCTACGGTTGGTCTTACGGCTCGTAGACACCTATCATAATTTCCAAACTTGCCTTCATTCATCACCACTGCTTCTACAATTCCCAACTACAACTCGTAGGTTGGCCTCGTAGAAGCCAAGTTGCAGCATCAGTTTTACTGTGTTTCTATCTTTTATTTTTGCAACATGTTTTCCTATTAAACAAACACAAACAACGTCATATCTACTAACATATGCTTAAAAGACATGCAATTTCTTAAATTTCAAAATTACAAGTACCGTAAATCCATGGTATATCAGTTTTCCTATCTCATTAGATTTGGGTCGTGACAGTATCAGAGACCAGGTTCATCGGTCTCACAAGTACAAAATCAATGTTAAGTATAGTTCTATGGATTGATGTGTTGATGTCCACCTCAAATCATTCGGAGGTTATGAGGCATCTAGGAAGTTTCGCTTTTATTCTCTCCTCTCGTGCCATTACAGTGTGTTGATCTTCCAAGTTGAGTCCAATTGGTATCTAGACGATTTTAATTTGTATCATGACAAGTTTGGGGGTGTCCAAATAAATTTTGACTCAGGAATAAGATGTGTCCAATTGGTATCTCGCGATAATGTCTATGTCTTGAGTTTGATTGTGATAATATTATTGTGCGGAAATTACCAAGTGTTGAACATACCGTGGATAGATGTTAACAATATGCGTAACAAAGTTGTGCTTGAGGGACAATTTGAATAGTTGCAAAGAGTACATCGCACTTGTCTTTGCCGTTGCGAACAACCATTCACCATAGTGATATTTCCTATTGTAACATCCCTAAAAAAAATCAAAAACAAATTGCTCATAAGTGCCTTAAGAATGCCTTGAAAATAGGCCGCTCATGTAACACATTATCCTTAATCTTTTTTAAAAATCCAAGTTTGGAATATTGATCAGGGGGTCAAAACCTGTAGAAAAATGGTCTCGGTGGATTTTTAGGACCCGTAGAATGGAAGAAGGATTTTCGAAGAATCCACAAAACAGTGTGGTCCGCGACAGGACCGCGTCGTGGATCTGGGATAGTATTCCAATCGAGCAGTCCACATCGCGGACCTGGGAAGGGCCGAGTTGATCGCGACAGGTCCGCGTCGCGGACCTGAGAAGATCTTCCGACTGAATTGAGTTTTTTTAAGGGGCGTTTTAGACTTTTCCCAAATTACTAGTTAATGAACCTAGATGTTTTTAGGAACTAATTCAACTCTATAATTTAACCTAAACCTCTAATTACATTTATTCTTCTACAATTCATCTATCAAATATTTCTCTCTCTACAAAAAGGGCTCTCAAGGGTTTCCATTGAAGACTTTAAGCAAATTCACTCAATTTCTCCATCAAAACTCTTAAATTCTTCCGAATTAATTGGTGTTCTCACTCAAGATATGTGAGTATTGATTCATGGATCCTTTCATCCATGAATCCCAATCAATTTTTCAAGGTTTTCTATCATATTAAAGTATGGTATTTTATGGATTTTGTGATCTCTATTCCAATTGCATGAATTTTGATTTAAAGCATGATCATGAGACTATTTTGATATAAATGGATGGTTATTGAATTAAATTGAAGAGTTTTTCCATAAATTCTCCTATTTTGATTTCTAGGGTTCATGATGTAAATTATGAGTATTTTGATTTACATTTCTAAAGCATATTATCTATATGAATTATGTATGGGTTGATATAAAGTTTATGATCATATGCATATCTTCAAGTTAATTTTATGCTTTTCAAGTAAATTGATCATGCATTCATGTAATACCCTAATTTCAAGTACAAGCTATGGTTATGAATTTTCAAAGTATGCATTATGACTATGTATTTCCATTATGATCATAAAGTATAAGTATGTCTCAAATTATGATTTTTCATGCAAGTTATGAAGTAAGGCACCTAAGGCCTAATAATATGAATTATGCAAATATGATTGTAATGATGAAAGGGCAAATTCTCACATTACAAGTATGCTATGAAAATGAGCTACTCTATGATTTTAAACCTATGATCATGACTATGATAAATGAAATTATGATATTATGTTATGTATGTATTCCATGGGATTTGACTTAGCACCGAATGTGGACTTGATGTGGGGGCTCGAAGCAAGGGGTCCTTATATAAAGTCTCTTGTCTCATAACTACGTGCTACCATAGGATTGCCTTTATGGCCTAGCTAGTGGATCCACAAATATCACATGTTCATGATTAGGAGTCTACCTTGGCAAAGTAGCCTCTTCCTTCTCGATGTGGATATCATCGGATTCCATGTTATAGCTCGCATGGTCTTATTGTCGGTTATGATGCTTATCTCACATATGTATGATCTCTTAATTATGTTATGATTTTGAATTTATGTTTGTAAATACTCTGGTCAATATAATTTTCTCATAACTTTATATATTCCATCTTATCATGTGTTTTACTTGACCATTGTATTCCATGATTTACTTTGCATGTCACGCCTTCATACTTAGTACATTCCAATGTACTAATGCATACTTTTTGCCTACATTATCTCATAATGTAGGGGTTGAGGTTGAAGATCCTAATCGTCCACGTAACTAGTAGGCGTTCCGATCCAAAGGTGTAGTGGTGAGTCCTCATTGATCGGGGACTAGTTTTCAAGTTGGTTGCTATTCTCTTTCCAAAAGACTTTTGCTTATGTTGTATATTGAGGGTGAGCTAGGGACATGTCTTAGCCCCCATCCATACCCATGTTTAGAGACATCTAGCTGGACATATGTTGAGTCTATGTTGTCATAACACATTTTCAGATTTCTATTCATGTTTTAGACTCTCTTATGATGTTTCCGCTTTTATATGTTACCTTATGTATGCTTATGATATGTACAAGAGGCTTGGTTGGAGCCCTTCGGGGTTTTGATCGCCGTGTTACGACTAGACCCTAGGTCGGGTCGTGACACCTATAGTGAGAGGGGGTCCGCTATAGTGAAACCGGCGAGGTCACGAGGTATCACTATAGCGAAGCCCTGGTTGCCACAGCGGGGGGCGCTACAGCGAAGGGCAGTGAACAAATATTATGCTCAGTTTTTTATCCTTCACCTTTCCAGTTCAAATATCCATTCAATCGTGCTGAAGACTAATCAAATTCATGAACCAAAGGCCACAAAATAAGGCCAATATCATCTAGGTTCCACCAACGACACCACAACAAAAAATATTTGAAATTAAGGACGTGCATAAATGTAAAGATGTCTAATACAAGGCTAAATAGGGTCAACAACCAAGCTATACCAAAGTTATAAGAGGGAAGGTACCTAACTAGTAGCCTCATCGCTATCAATGCCTGAGCCACTAAAAGTACCACTATCTCCCTCACTGATGAAGGAAAACTCTCGTGCATTTCCCATTGACACGCAATCTAGATGCTAGAGTCCTAAGAAGGGAAAAATATATTTAAATTCAAAAACTTGTAAAAAATTATTTTACTATATTAATGCAATATATAAATGCAAACCACGTACATTAATATATATATAGATATAGATATAGATATAGATATAGATATAGATATATATATATTTCATTACTCTCATGACTTTTGATGATCATAACTTCTAAATTAGAGGAAAATGAAAAGTTAAAAAAGGCAATTAAGAATTAAAAATTGTAGTAAATGAAAGACAACGAAGAGTAACAGCAAAAATTTATCTTGATCACGTAAATAAATGCTTCAAAAGCTTTGGACTGGACTGATTTTTCTACATTTTACCATTGAAACCGGTAATTTTAACGATCATTTTTTTCTCATTTTTATTTCTCTCTGTTAAAAAGTTGTGAATGATTGCGGATTTATACAATAGGATTCAGGAATGGATTCAGCCAACATGAAGCTTGGATAGATTTTTATAACAACGAAAATTCTGAGATACTCAAGCTAGATACATGCAATCCTTTTGAATTTTCACCAAAATACACAAGTTTTCTACCGGAAAAGTACAAAGGCTCTCACCAAATTTTCTGCATTTGGAATTGGCCATTTTGTAATCAAAATACTCATATTATGATCTTTACTGACGTGAGGTAATGTCTTTTTTCTTATTTCCCTCATTTTTCCTCTTTATTTTTTCAGTTTAAATTGTTTTAAAAAATCAGTTCACTATTTATTTGAGTCTCTTTTGTTATATATCTTTATCATTGGAGGAAATGAGATCTTTTTGCCACTTACAAATTGAATAAAAGAAAGAGATATTTTCAAATCTCTGATGTAGAATGAAAATCTCTTTGAAAAGGTCATAAAAATAATAATTATAAATAACTTAGAAAATCAGTTCTCCCTAATTCTTTCAGGTTATTGGCAAGTTATAGAAGAAGAAAAATCAAAAGTTTGCTTCTTTTTTTCTTTTTATCTTTTTGAAAAATGAATGGGCCAGAAAGATAAAGAAAGGAATAGATGACAAAGCAAAAGAAAAGAAAGGCTAAGGAAAGAAGTGAGAGTATCATGCAATGAAATATCCGAGTCTTCTGAATATACCATTTATCGATATTTAGATGATGAATGATAAGATCAGATAGCCTCGCAAACAAAGAAAAAATTTTGACAAGTTGTCTGGCGCCTTTGAACTGAATGTCAAATGGTCGAATTGTACCATAAAATGAATTTGAATTAAAGAGATTGAGTCGTCATATGGCATATAAAAATTTAATGTATTTTTTAATCTGAATATTTTAGACTCTTTAGCTCTTTCTTAATTAGATATAAGTTAAACTTCACATACTGCAAATTAGTATCAGCTCAAAATAAACAAAGTTTATTAATTAAGTCAAAGATATGCTATTTATAAATATTTTCTTTTTCATAAAAAAGAAGAGAATTTATAAATTAATTATTAGAATATTGATTTTTTTTTAAACACGCAGTAGCATCAAAACGTATTGTTGAATACCCGTTCAGTGCAATAGAAATGAAACAAAATTATATTGTTATAAGAAAATCTATTTTGACTTATTGATTTAGAATGTACCATTCCTTATTAAATAAAAGTTAAATTTTCTAAGCTTCATATATTTTCTTTCAAAATTTAAAAACAATTTTCATAATATTATTAAAACAAACGATAATATTACAATTGAACAATAAAGCAAATATAAAATTAATCGGAGTGACAAAATTAATTCTTTAAAAATTTATTTAATTAACGACAATGCTATTGACAATTAATTCACGTTCGGTGCAATAGAAATGAAACCAAATTGTTAGTAAGAAATATATTTTGACATAATATTGATAAAGAATGTATTATCCTTTATTTAATAGATGTTAAATTTGGCTTAGCTTTATTGTTTTTAATCATCTGGAGCAGAGAGAAAAGTTGGGGTTGAGCTCTGCACCTAAGAAATGCTCGAGTTCACGAACACCATCTCCAGAACCTACTAATGCACTGCAGAAAGTTGAGGTACATACATGTTACTTGAAACAATAAAGACTGGTATTAAGAATTCCTTTAAATAAATGGTTCAGAGAAGTGATACTGGCTCTAGGCTGTTGCATGTTAGGATGATAAAACTTTGGGACAAAATAGTGACTGCATTAAGAACTCCTTTATATAAATGGTTCAGAGAATGTTATTGGCTCTAGGCTGTTGCATAATAGGAAGATAAACTTGCTCTCACTTATGTTTCCAAGTCTTAAAACAAGTTGATCGGGTCTATTGATGGGCTCACATTGCTTATGAAGTAAGGTTAGCAATCTCTGAAGCTTACTTACCTCTCAATTCTGGAAATTCGTCCTGAATTTCAAATCCCAATAAGACCCAATCTCTTGTGTCCCCTAACCTGTTGGACAGTCCATTCCCTTTGGCAAGCTACCCTAAACAGAACAGGGATTTTAGTTCCCCTTTATTTGAATGAGCAAAGCAAATTAGTTTGATAGTACCATAATTCGTCGACAATTTGACTAATAATTGTGCACTTAGCAAAGCCTAGATGTTAAAGCTTAGAATTTGTGAAATACCGGGCGATGGGGGTAGGGTCGGAGAAAGCTACACCGCACCACGCATGACCAATTGGAATCAACATTGCCTTTTGTTGCATGGCTGCTGACTTAGCAGCAGTTGGTTTGTTATAGGTTAGTATTTGTTTGGATTTGGAAATCATTTTCTATTTTCATATTTATGGGAATGTCTTCATTCTAATTTTTTTTGATGAGTTTAATTTTTTTATTGAGTCGAGGGTCTATCGGAGGGGTAGGGGTTAGGTTTGCGTATACCTCATCCTCTCCAGGCTCCACTTGTGAGACAACACAAGGTATTTTTTATTTTTTGTAACCCCTCCCTGAGCTACCACCCTCTTTACGCCCTTGGTAATTTGAACCCTCAACGTTGGTTTGGAGGTGAGGGGTGCGTACCATCCGAGCAACTCCCTCTTGTCAATACTAGGTATGTTGTTAAGTTTATTTCTAGTGACCTCATTCTTAGAGAACTTGTTTCTTGAGTTGAAAGTCTTGTTAATATTTCTTTTGGATACAAATTCCAGATTCTAAAGCAAAATAACATTTGATGATTTATAGAAACCCTACTCCTTTCTAAATAAAAAGGAGTGGATTAGAGTAGAGGGCTAGTAAGAGTGGAGTATTGTCTTGGAGTGCGTAAGTTTAGGCTTGTTAGTGTCTATTGTAGTACTAGTCTTACCCTTGTAGTTCGTCATATTTTGTGTAGTTTGTTTAGATTATCTCATATTTTGCTATTATTATTGTTTCCTTCTTGTGGACTTTACACTGCTTTTCTTATTATCGACTATGTTTTTCACTGTTTTTTTCTTAATTTATTTGGGTTTGATGCACTTGAACCGAGGGTCTTTCGAAAACAGTCTTTCTGCTTCCTCGTGGTAGTAGTAAGATCTGCGTACATTCTACTCTTTTCAAACCCACTTAGTGAGATTACATTGAATATTTTATTGTTGTTAATCATCTGAAACTACTATCTTCATAATATTAATATATTATTAAAATAATTGGTAATATTAAGGTTGAAAAACAAAGCGAATATAAAATTGACCAAAGAGAAAAAAAAAATTTTAAAAAATAATTTCTACTTTAATAATCGCGCAGCTAAATTCCCTAACTAGTACATAAGAGCAGATCATTAATAAGAAATAGACATAAACATCTAATAAAAAGTAAAAGTAGAAAATTTTATATACTCTTAAACTTGTACAATATAAGATTAGGTGCCATTTAAGAATTTTTTTGATAGAGAGTGATACTCCAAATGGGCTCTATAAGAAATCCACGCAAAAAATAAAAAGGAAAACTTACATAAATATACAATATTAAAAAAATATTTACCATTTATAGCAATAAATAAAAAATTTAACTGAATATTTATAATACATTTATAATACAGTTTTAATACATATTGCAAAGAACTATTTATAAAACATATATAATACAAGTTTTATAGATGGATAATACATTTATCACATACTTTAATAGACTTATTATACATTATGTTAGTTTCTTACTACACAAACATAATATATATTTTAAAACACTTATAATACATTTATATTGTATGCATAATTTACTTTTAATACAAGTATAGATTTATCATAGTATTGCTATATATTGCAATAAATAATAATAAATAAAAAATATCGATAAAATCAGTAATTATTTTTTAAAAAACACTCAAGTAATTTTTTCAAATAAAAATTAAGATTACCCACTTGATAGTAAAATCCACATGTCTCTCTCTATATATATATTCTAGACGAGTTCATAGTTGTAATCAGCGAGATCCAATATTTATAACATAGAGAGAGAGAAAACCTTTCAACAATCTTGAGTGAACGATGGAGAAAAACTACAATCAATTCAAAGGACAATCTCGTCTTCCCAAATTTGCTGTCCCAAAGAGGTACGATTTAAGGTTGAAACCTGACCTTGTCACCTGTAAATTCGCCGGCGCCGTTGACATCTCCCTTGATGTTGTCTCTCCCACCAAATTCATTGTCCTCAATGCTGCGGAACTCTCTGTTGACCCCAAAGCTGTTCATTTCAAATCTTTTAACAAGGTGATTTTTCTTGAAGATTGACCCTCTGTTGAACAAGTTAAAGAAAGTAGTTTGATAAAAAAAAATTAATCGAACATGTTGTGTAGGTATTTGAGGCATTGGAAGTGGGGTTGATTGAAGAGGATGAGATAGTGGTGGTGGAGTTTGGAGAAAGTTTGCCACTTGGTCTTGGAGTTCTCAGTATGGCCTTTGAAGGAACTCTGAATGACAGGATGAAAGGGTTTTACAGGAGGTATTAAGTTTTGAGAGAATTGTTTTCTCTTCTGTTGTAGTGATTGACTGTTGATTGTTCATGCTTTTTCCATCCGATTTCCATTCATAGAATTTGGGATAATCTTGTTTATGCTTTTTGAAGACCCCAATAATCTTCAATTGAACTTCTTTGTTGTTATCTTTTATATTTAGCAAGAATCTATATCTGCTTGTTATAATATATTAGGCGGATAATTGATTAAATCAAGTATCATTGGAAGGGTAATACCTACTTCCATAAGCTCTGTCTGAAAGGTATGTTGGCAAGTAGCCTGAGTTTACTCTGTTGTGGACTAATTATATTAGTTCTATGATGTAGCCTGTTGATTAGGAAGCTAGTATAGCAATCCAACATTTTTCTTCCCTATCAGTTGGCACTAGTCCTTTAGTGATCTTAGCTCAACAGAAAAACAAGAGAACAAAATGTTCCAGTTCTGTTTACAGTATACTTCATTATGATTGTGCTATCTATAGATCACTTAACGGTCTTGATTGGCTCCTTGCAGTACCTACGAACATAATGGGGAGAAACGGAATATGGCTGTTACTCAATTTGAACCAGCTGATGCCAGACGTTGCTTTCCGTGCTGGGATGAACCTGCTTGTAAGGTATTGTCAGCCTATGGCCATCTTTGGTGTTTCCACCTGTGCACTTTTCTCTTTGTTTATCAACTCTGTAATTTTAATTGTTATTGACGGAAGCTGTTCGTTAGATATTTATCATACGTGAACTATTAGTGCGACAAAACACACATGAACTTGGTCTAATAACTTCTTTTCTTTTTTTAATCTTTATCAAGTGCTTTATTCTGTTCCTTTCAGAATTTGGTTCTTCTAGTTTTATTTGGAACTCGAGTTTTATTTTTCTTTTGTCTTACTTGATATGAACCATCCAGGCCACCTTTAAAATTACACTAGAAGTACCATCAGAACTGGTAGCTCTCTCTAACATGCCAGTTGAAGAAGAAAAAGTGACGGGGAATCTTAAAACAGTTCATTATCAAGAGTCTCCAATCATGTCTACATACTTGGTGGCAATTGTGGTTGGCTTATTCGACTATATTGAGGATCATACTTCTGATGGTACATATTCTGGCATAAGTGAATATGTCTTCGACCATTTTTCATTAGTAAATTAACATTGCTTTGTGCAGGAATTCCTGTTCGAGTATACTGTCAGGTAGGCAAGGCAAATCAAGGGAACTTTGCATTGAATGTTGCTGTCAAAACGCTGCCCCTCTTCAAAGAGTATGCATCACTTTGGTTTAAGATATTTTTGTCGTTTCATTTATGGAAAAGAATAATTAATGAAGAAGAGGCATCATGGAGGGATAAGATGTGGAAGTTTTTCCCTGAAGTAAAGTTTCTAGATATTTGTATTGATAATGTACCATTATTCCAGTTTAAGTTTCTTTTTTTAATTGGCAAGGATATTTTTCTTTGGGGGGGGGGGGATTTCAAACAACTGCTTGAAATTCTATTCTAATTTGTGGAGTAAAATACTCGCAGGTACTTTGGTGCACCATATTCACTACCCAAATTGGACATGATTGCAATTCCTGATTTTGCTGCAGGCGCAATGGAAAATTATGGTCTAGTTACATACCGAGAAACAGCATTGCTTTATGATGATAAGCATTCTGCCGCTGCTAACAAGCAGAGGGTAATCTATATTCGTTGGAAGTTGTTTGGCTGCCTATGACACGTGATATTAAACTGACTGATTCTATCTTGGATGTGTTGAATAAAATTTGGTTTTCTTCAGGTTGCGACTGTGGTGGCTCATGAGCTTGCTCATCAGTGGTTTGGCAATCTTGTAACAATGGAATGGTGGACACATCTATGGCTGAATGAAGGGTTTGCAACATGGGTATGCTGCTTTTCTTAGAAGTATATGCTTTTGTTCGTTGACTGAATCGCTAAGCTGTTCCTTCTAATTTTTCTCTGGTTGGCATTCAGGTAAGTTATTTGGCGACTGACAGCTTGTTCCCAGAATGGAAAATTTGGACTCAGTTTCTTGAAGAGGCCACTGAGGGACTTCGTCTAGATGGGCTCGTAGAATCCCACCCGATTGAGGTATGGAGCAACTTCCGGTCTGGTTCTTGTATTGTGCTAAATGCAAGATGCAATGTTGTGTTTTTTCTCCAATTATGGACATCTACTAGTTGTGCTACCCTTAGAGTTAATACAAATCTTATTTTGTCTTACCAGGTTGACATCAATCATGCAGGAGAAATTGATGAAATTTTTGATGCAATTAGTTATAGAAAAGGTGCATCTGTCATCCGGATGCTACAGAGCTATCTTGGACCTGAAAGTTTCCAGGTTTGTGTTCCCATTATTTACTACATTAACATTCTTTTTTATTGTCTTCATTCCAACCCCTTTTTGCTATATTTCTCTCCCCCATTCTGTTGTGCTATTATTGACATATACTAGTTAACTGGTTCGATGAAAAAATATATACTGGTACCTCTCCAAACACACGTGTATCAGAAGTCGGAGATGGAATGTGGGACGGTGGAATTAGAAGAAGAACTATACCATTCAGTTCGATGACCCTTTTTAGTATCTTATCTTTCCTTACTAGTGATGCGTTGTAAAGTATTATTCGTAGTAAATTTTGACAGGCTTCTCTACCTATTACACTAAAACTTTGCTCGCCTTTAATTATTACTCCGTCCCGTTTTATTGGAAGATGTTTGATTAGGTATGTAGTTTAAGATTTAAGAAGATCGTTGACATGTAAGCAAAATATATATATATATATATATATATATATATATATATTTTATTTTTATTTTTTCTCTCCTTATAAAGGATTGAACTTTTATATCAAGTGGTCCTAACAAGTTATGTCATTAGGGGTAAAGTGGGGGGATACTAAGACTAAATAATTTCCAAAAAGAGCAAGGTGTCATCTTTTTTGACAATGTGTCACATAAAATGGGACAGAGAGAGTATTATATATAAGTTCTTCTTGAATGATTGTGATCCTTACTGTGGGGACTAACTGCTATTCTTGTAATGAAATCACATTAATCTAGATTTTGGGATGAAAGGATACTCGTGTCTTCCAACATTAATTGCCTAGTAAGAAAATTTAAAATATTTGACTTTCCAAAATTCAAATAGGTTTGCTAATTTAAAGTAGTTAAGAGCGGTCAACACACAAATGGGGTTCCTTTTTTTCCAAGTTGAAGTATTCTTTAATGAGATTTTTTAGTGAGCGTCCATAAGTCTCCTTAGTAAATTGTGTATATGCCAGTAATAGATTGCACTGATTTTGAACCATCCCCTAATTTTGTGTTGGGTTTTATAAAGTGATGACATGCATACAAGAAATCTTGTAATGGGGATCATGATGATTAATTGGGTACTGCTGTTTGTTATACCCCATTTTAACCGAGGTTAAATTAGTGTACAACATATTAGTGATTCCTAAATTAATTAACTTAACTTAAGGAGTCGCCACCTAACTATTATAAAAGTGAGTTAGGCCACCTAAAATTTCTAATGTTAACTCCGTTTTAAAGGTCTATGTAACCAATTACATTCTAGATAATGGTTCAATTAATCCTAAAGGGAAGGGGTAAGACATCATTTAAAATCCATCAAAAGAACGGTTAACCGATTAGACTTGGGTTAATTTAAAAAGGTACAAGCTTATTGAAAATTAGTGAATATTAAAATTTGAATGATGTAAACTAGCGATTGAATGTTAAAAATAGTTTGGGCAAAAGTGAAAAGTTGAGGCATTGGAAAGTAAAAGGCAACAGACTTGAATTAATAATGGCCAAATAACTAATTAAAATTGATACGGAAATAAACCAAGTAACGTAAACAGACTACTATCAAATAAAATTCATTTTTTTAAAAAAACAAAGCGACAAGAAGTTAATTAACTTGCAAAATTGACTAGTTTTGAAAATCTTTTGACAGTTGATTCTTTAGACACAGGGAATTGTAAAGAACATGTAAGCCTTTTCCTTTTGTAAAGATTTGGACAATACATAAAGTGAAACTAGATTATGAGTTTGGAAGGAAAATTTGTTCTCAAGGAAACGAAAATATATTTAAAAAAAGCATTGAAATACGGCGAAAGTGTGGGTTACCTCTCCCGTGTTGTTTGTGAATTGTTGCATAGGAGCAGGGGTTCTACCCTGTGTGCACCCAAAGGGTAGCGGCTGCTGCTTTTCCTTGTCATCAAAACAAAAAAAGCAGCATTGAACTTAACGTTTCCATTACCCCTCTAGGTTCAAAAATTCTACGACTAACTCGTCTAAATAAATTGAATAAACAGTCAAAAATAATTTAAAAAAAAATTAAACTTAATCAACCACAAACAAATATATAGTAGAGAGAAATGAGTAAAGAAGCTGATGTGGATTCTAAAGCTCCTCTCGCCCTTCCACTTCTTTTTTGTTCTGATGTATTGCGAGGAGGCAAGAGAGGTATTATACTAAAAGAGTATTGTATGCTGGAAGTCTAGTGATGAAGTCGAGTCTCATTTGAGACTCCTCTCAATTCCGAACGTCATGCAAAACAGAGAAAACTTCAATAGGGCAGTGAACGAGGCCTTTGAGGTCTCAAATCCACAACTCCTTTTTCGATAATAAAGCAAGACTTAAAACTTGTATAAACCAAAAGATCAGATGGAGTTTTTTCGAGAGTCCAAAAAATTTTCTTTTTCGATGAAGACATAAGGGTGTATTTAAAGGTGAAAATAGGTAAGATTTGAGCGGAATTTGAAGTTGTTTGAAATTCGAATGCTTGCTTCAAGTCGATCCAAAATGTGACAGAGAAACATTGAGAAAAACGATCTTTCTTCAGGTGACTCGGACAGGTTATCTCTTGAAATGGTATAGCTCTTACTATGCTTTTCATATGGACATCCTTGAAGCATGAAATGGGAAGGAGGAGATAGAGACACGTCTGAAATTTCCAAGGTTTGCACGAAAATGGTAGGAGAACCATCTGTTGATGGTGAAAGAGTTTGCAGATTTTTGCTTGAAAGGATAGAGAGAGGAGCGGCACAGCACATGGGAAAATCCTAGCTTCTAGTATAAGGTTTATTTGAGAGAAAGGGCTGTGGGCTGCTGTAATGTAATAAAATGGACCATTAAATGGCTAGACTTTGGACAATTTTGACTTTAAAAATGGGCTGAACACATTTTCTGATTTGGGGTTCATTTTGGATAGATTTTAATGGCCCTTTTTCTCCTCATAATTATTTCTTTGGGCTTCCTCATCTTAATAATTTAACTATGATCTATATGGCAAAACAAATATAAATATTATAAATTGAAAAATATGTCTATAAAATATTAGTGAAGTAATAATTCTACATGAAACTAATGATAATCGTTGTAAGTAGAACAAATAACGATAACAATACTAATACTAATACCAATTATACTAAAATGATAATGCAATAGAGTAATAAGGATAATTAACGCACATATAATACTGATATCAATAATAAGAGTAAAAAAATGAAAAATAGTGCTACAATATAATAAAAAAATATAATAATAGTTGAAAGTAGATTATGAATGACTAGGAAGCGTAAAGAAATAAATTAGAGAAAAGATGGGACAAAATTGAGTGTCAACACTGTTGACCATCATTCTTAAAGCAGCAGCCATTAGTTTGTCAAAAGAGAAACTTCTCTATCATCTTGTTTTCCATCCGTCATAAAATAAATGTTCTAATTTTCTTTCCAGAATACCATGTAGACTTGCTTGGATGGGACTAATGACTTTGTCTCTTGTAATATTTCGTTAAACCAGAGGGCACTTGCTTCATACATAAAAAGATATGCTTGCTCAAATGCGAAGACAGAGGATTTATGGTCTGTCCTTCAGGAGGAGTCTGGTGAACCTGTGAACAAGTTGATGAACTCCTGGACAAAGCAACAAGGTTACCCAGTTGTCTCTGTCAAAATAAATGACCAAAAGCTGGAGTGTGAGCAGGTTATCTTGATTCTAACTTATGTATTCGGTTTCTTTACCACTCAGTCTAATGCAGATTTCCATTACCCAACTCTAGTCTTCTCCATACTATGAACTCTTTAAGACTCCTTTTGGGCTTGATAATACTTGTGTTTCTATGCAACAGACACAATTTTTACTGAGTGGTTCTCATGGTGATGGGCAATGGATAGTTCCGTTAACACTCTGTTGTGGATCTTATGAAGCTCGTAAAAGCTTCTTAATGCAAGAAAAGTCAGAAGCCCTTGATGTGAAGGACTTATTAGGCTCTTCTTCGTCTAAAGGAAATCCCTGGATAAAAGTTAATGTGGACCAGACAGGTTTTTATAGAGTCAAATATGATGATGAGCTATCAGCTAGACTCAGAAATGCCATAGAGAGCAAGTGCTTGTCAACAAATGATAAATACGGTAATTACTGCATTGTTTTGTTAACTTTATTTGTATTTAATTGTTAAAATCGACTGCTGATGGGATTGTATTTTCCTGAACAGGCATTTTGGATGATTCATATGCCTTATCTATGGCATGTCATCAGTCTTTGTCATCTTTGCTTGCCCTGATGGCTTCTTTCAGGGAGGAGCTCGACTACACTGTTCTATCAAATCTGATAAGCGTAATTGACTACTTCACAGACTTCTTTTAAGTACTAGTGTGGTTAGTCCAAAATCAACTGTTTTCCATTCTTCATGCAGATAAGTTACAAAGTTTCAAGAATTGTAGCTGATGCTGTTCCTGACTTGCAAAATCACATAAAGTTGTTTTTCATCAATCTTTTCCAGTTTTCTGCAGAGTATGTTGCTTCTTTTTTGAAAGTACAAAGCATGTAACTTTATCTTTGTCTTTTTGGTCGTCTTCATCCAAAGATTAGCTCATGTGAATTCCACATAAAAGTTCCAAGGGGGGGAGAAGACTTGGGCCCTGGGGGTGGTGGAAGCAGTTAAGAAAGAGACAAAAGCACATAGTTGGAGTGATTTCTACCAGTGTGATAAACATAGATAAATGAACGTCTAATAGATAAAGCTATTGGATATAGCAGAGAGCAACAGAAATCAGAACCAAATTATGCCTGCTCTGGCTTTCTTGACATTTATGGGTCAACCTATGACAAGAAAATCAATTTCTATTCTCTGAGACTAGTTCATGACAATAAAGATTTAGAACTTATTGCATCGTATTATCTTTTGTCTAGTAGCTCTACTGCTAAGTTAGAGGACTTGAGAGCTGTTAATAAGCACTGAAATGAATTTAGAGATAGGGTGTAGTTCTAATTAGACATCTTTGCTGACTTATCCAATAAAATAAAAGAAAAAAGATAAAAGATATCTTCTGCCAATCACGTCTTTAGAAAAGAATGAATGGGTAAACTGTTGTTTTACAAATTGATTATGTTTACCCTTTATTCACCACCAATAGAAGAATTTTTCTAGAAGAAAACTTCTCCATGAAGCTGAAAGGGATTTTAGTCTTGGGATCCTGGTTGACCATTTAGCTCATTTTTCCAGTGTGGCAACAAAAGGTTTGCTTCTAATTGGACTTCCCTTTTATCTATAGGAGACTTGGTTGGGATCCTAAAGAAGGGGAAAGCCACCTAGATGCCATGTTGAGAGGGGAACTTCTGAATGCTCTGGCTGCCTTTGGACATGATGAAACAATAAATGAAGCAATCAGGCGCTTCCACACATTTTTGGATGATAGAAACACAGCTGTTCTTCTTCCTGACTTGAGAAAGGTTACAACACTTGAATATATTATAACTCAATATTCATTTCTTCTTTACCTTCCCCAGATTGTGATCCCTCCTTCCATCTGCAGGCTGTTTATGTAGCTGTGATGCAAAGGGTGAATAAATCAGATAGAACAGGGTTTGAAGCTCTTCTAAGAATTTACAGAGAGACTGACCTCAGCCAGGAAAAGACACGAATTTTAGGTGAAGTTATCTATCAATTCATGCCAAGTGTGAAATTAAATGTTTTGGTTCAGGTGATGGGTATGCCCAATCAATAAGTGCATTCTCTTGTTCTATAGGTGCATTGGCATCTTGCAGGGACCCCGAGATTATACTTGAAGTCCTCAACTTTTTGCTTTGTTCTGAGGTATGTATTCATGATTTTTGGGGAGCATTAGGTTATTTATCTAGGGAGAGGGGGAGAGAGAGAGAGAGAGAGAGAGAGAGAGAGGGGGGGAGAGAGAGAGAGAGAGAGAGAGAGGGAGAGAGGGAGAGAGAGAGAGAGAGAGAGAGAGAGAGAGAGAGAGAGAGATCATGTAGTATTAATTCTTTTGACAAAATGTTTTGAGAGTATTCTATGGCTTGGAAATTTTCAGGTACGGAGCCAAGATTGTGTTTTCGGTCTTGCAGTTAGTTTTGAAGGCCGCGAAACTGCTTGGAAATGGTTGAAAGTGAGTACTCCCTTTCCATGAAATATTGTATTGCTCAAGTTATTTCTTGAATTACTATTTTCGAATAAGATACCGTGTATGGAACTGTAACTTGTAACGTTGTCACTTGAAAAAAGATATCTAGGAAAAAATTCTACTCCCTCCGTTCCGATTTATGTGGTACACTTTCCTTTTTAGTCTATCCCAAAAAGCATGACACCTTTTATTATTGGAAACAACTTAACTATAAAATTCACCGATACCTTTAATGAAATTAGTTGTAGCCACACAAATATCTAAGATTTGTTTTAGACCACAAATTTTAAAAGTCTTCCTTTCTTAAACTTTGTATCAAGTCAAACGGTACCACATGGATGAAGGAGTATTAAACTTAACTTACAAAGACGTAGGCTGTAAGAGTGAGGAATTCACATTAGTACAAATTCCAATTATCTCATTTGGAGGAAGTGCAACATGTTCTTATAGAATTATTAGCACAAAATGCTGCATTTCATGATTGATAATTATTCAGGAAGATGCAACAAGGCATACATTCTTGATTTTGTTTTTCCTAATAAATTATTTGAATGCAGGAAAAGTGGGATCATATCCACAATACCTTCGGCTCTGGATTTCTATTGACCCGCTTCATCAGTGCAACAGTGTCACCGGTTTGTTTCTGCTCCCTTGCCATCCTTAAGCATTTGCATGCAGTTGCTTACTATTGTAGGACAACTTTTTTCAAAAGCTGTATCTGTTGCCTTCTTCCTTGTAATGAAATCACAAGAATGGGAAGCAAATTTATGAGTTACTACTCCATTACATATTGTCTTTGATCTTTTGCCTCAATCCTTCTTCAGTTCTCATCCTATGAGAAGGCAAAAGAAGTTGAAGAGTTCTTTGCTAGCCGTACCAAGCCATACATTGCAAGGACGTTGAAGCAGAGCATCGAGAGGGTTCACATTAATGCAAACTGGGTTCAGAGCATTCAAAAGGAAAAGAATTTCTCTGAGGCAATGACAGAGCTAGCATACAGGAAATACTGAAGTAGTTTTTTCTTTTGAACTTAATGCCCCCTTTAGAGTGTTTCTGGTTTTTCGTGAATGTTAATCATGGTACTTTCTAAACTTGTCTTAGTAAAAATGAAAAAAAAAAAGAAAGGGAGTACTCTGATATCTGCTGTTTGATCAAACTAAAGGCAATAGGTTACATATTTGATAAATCGTGATGGTTGATTTTGAACTGCTTTCTTGCTGTGCTCCAGATGAGCAACCAGAAATGGAGATATCTCTTAATTTAATGGATGTTAGCATTTCTGTTAAGAACACAGATTGACTACATTCATACTTGTCACCCTTTAGATGCAATATTTATTGATCTGTGGATTGGTTAAGCAATTTCAGGTGCCAAGTTGCTTGTCCTTCCAATCTCCCTTTTGTGGCTTGAGAACTTCATACCCTACATCTTGTTTCTTGATATATATAATAATGTATTTTAATTTGACACTGATATGGTAATTCTTCAAAATGTATAAAAAAATCTGTTGCATTAGTTGGTAGCCACAGGAAGTGTAATGCAGATCCAATTGAATGATCTGATGAAGTGTTCCACCTAAATTGCACCAGAGAGTCAAATAGTTGGCCAAAAAGAGGCAATGCTCTATTACTTTGAATCATGGACTAGTATGAATGAAAGCACCTCCACAACCACCAATTAGCTCGTTATTGACCCACAACTAGACCATATATTTGAGGGAAAATAACATTTATACCCAAAAAGGGAAAGCATTTACCATAAATGCTCTATTACTTTCATACCTCTTTTTTATTTTAAAATGGCATAAATTTATTTAAAAATTCGCATGCTGATGTTAGCGTCCATCCTACATGATACCGATAAGGTATCCATATACCGATGGAGTATCACAGAGGATTAAGTTTAGTCATATATGATGCTGATATGGTATAAACATACCAACGGAGTATCACAAAGAATATATCTATTAATTTAGAGTTTAATAAATAAGATTGTGATTTTAATAATTTTTTCTTAATTATTTTATTTTTATTTCTTAAAAAAAAGAAGAAGATAAATCCTCGATGATACCGATAGGGTATGAATATACCTACGGAGTATCACAAAAAATTAAGCTCAATTCTATATGATACTGATATGGTATCAATATACCGATTGAGTATCACAGAGGATTATTTCATAGCAGTGATGATGACATCAACATGACATCATACGCGAAATTAAAAGGGAGAAAGTGGGGTAAGAGGGTAAGTAGTTTACGCCATGAGTCTATTAAAGGTAAATAGTTTGGATTGAGTCTAATTTGAATAACTAGTTTCACAATTGTTTCTATTTTGTTTAATTATTTGATGGGTTTAATTTAGCCCATCATTTTCTTAATAGAGCATAGATATACATGAAAAGTTACAAGGATAAATTCATGCAGTAAAGCCTCTATAAATTAATACTCAGTAAATATTTTTCTCCAGTCCCGATTTGGGCTAGTGGAGAAAATTACTGATTTTGATAAAGATAATATATTTTTGGAAGACCCCTATAAAAATATATGGTCCCATTAATATTATAAATTAATAAAACTTCAAATTTACAAAAAATATCTAAAACAATTTAGTGAAATATAATTCTAATTATTATTTTTGGTTAAAATTTAAATCTAGTTGAAATTCATCTCTAATTTTTTTATTGCATCCAAAAGTTTTGGTGTTTTCTTCTCAAACTGCACCAAAAATTTGAAAAGAGTTCTAGACGCAATAAGTGCTTCCTTATGCGTAACTGATTTCAAAGGTATTGTGTTTGTAATCATTTAAAATTTATTAAATAAAAATTTATAAAATGATTCTATTAAAATAAATTCATGAATATATTTATTCAAATAAATATTATGAATTAATATAATTGGGTTGATTGTTTAAATTCAATAAATATGAATTTAATTAAAAGTCCAAATTCATTTATTTGAGCTACAATAGATGAGCCCAATTTGCTAAAGCTCGATATCACTTCATCCTAGAGGCCCATTTTTGGTGCTATGTGTCAAGTGACATGTCATGCCAAGTCAAACAAGTAAGTCAATAGGAT
Source organism: Solanum dulcamara (assembly GCF_947179165.1). Classification (NCBI taxonomy): domain Eukaryota; kingdom Viridiplantae; phylum Streptophyta; class Magnoliopsida; order Solanales; family Solanaceae; genus Solanum; species Solanum dulcamara. The sequence goes on from NC_077241.1 coordinate 51,048,378, forward strand.
CATGCCAATGACAAGCCCACTTCACTAAAGCCCAATTATGCCATGTCACTTAAATCTGATTGGCCGAAGGGAAGCATGTTCTTATCACAACTCCTCTATTCCACAACTATAAGTAAGAATCCTCATAATTCAGAAAAGACACCAGAATTATACCAAGAAGCCAGAGAGAGCTCGTGGATCAAACACCACAGATTCCTCTACAAGTTCAAGAATTTAAGATCAAGTTCATCAAGTTCAAGAACAAACTAATCCAATCCATAAGGATGTACCAGAAAATACAATATTTTTGTTACTTGACCAGCCGGACCCTTTTAACTCAGTGGTAGAGTAATGCCATGGATTCTATATGAACCAATGGATCGTGACAAGTCGTTACTACTAGCAATGCCTTCCTCTTTCATTACTTCATTCTTTTGGGTCCAGTGGAATAATTTTAAAATGAAGATATTTTTATTTTGTTCTAAACGCTTAAGATCAAGACCACCAAATTTAAGAACAAGCCCAAAAGCTCTTTAATTGAAGTACAAGGCAAGATCAAGTTCAAGAACAAGTGAAGATCAAGTTCATCAAATCAAGATCAAGACCACTAGATTCAAGATCAAGCCCAAAAGCCTTTGAATTGAAGTAAAAGTCAAGATCAAATCCGTCAAGTTCAACAATATTCAAGATCAAGCTCAAGAACCCTTGAGTTTATATTTGAAAAGATAAATTAGAGGATTCATAGAGATTGTAACACTCATAATTGAAATCAAATACTATGATTATTTCGATACTTTTTCGGTCTTGATTATTATTTTCTCGACGAGAATTTTATTGTCTACAAATTCTGGCATGCCTAGTAGGACAATCTCTACCTCTAATCTCAACTTTTCAAATCGCCAAAGAACATCGACATGGATTCTAAGAAGATCAACTCCCAATCAACTTCCTCCAAGATTGCTGACTCCAAGTTCTCTGCTGATGTAGAAGGAATCATTGGTATTAGCATTGGAAGTTTTTGAGCTGTTACAAGGATCAAGGCCACTACCACAAATGAGAGTCATGATTCAACCGGTAGATCCTCTCCACATGTATCACGTAATGTGAGTCGATTGAAGATCAACTTATGCGATAATCCATGCTATTCTCCTACATCCCCAATGATCATGCAAGCAATGGTAACTGACACTTCATCCATGGAAGAACAACTTGCAAATATGGCGAAGTTAGTTGAAGGATTGACAAAGCATGTATATCACCAAAAGTCTCGAATTGATAAAATAATGGATAAGATGGAGTGTCTCTTAGGTGGAGAAGCTAGTCATGCACCTGAAAAGGGTATTGAAGTTCAAGAGATCAAAAATCTTGTAAAACAAGCATCGTTTTTCAAGGAGACGCCTGTTTCTTTCGAAGGAATGATCCCACTTGATCGTTTGAAGGAGTTCATCGAAGGGACCATCAAAGATAAGTATGAAGTATCTACCAAGTCTTCTCATATGTATTCCAAGTCGTACACTGCAAGGATTGACAGCTTTAAAATGTCTGCCAATTATCAACCTCCTAATTTGCACACTTTGTGGAGACATGCAATAATGTTGGGACCTATGGAGACTATTTTGTGAAGCAGTTCGTCTATTCCCTAAAAGAAAATGCCTTTGATTGGTACACGAATCTTGAACCTAATTTTATCGATAGTTGGGAGAAACTAGAACATGAGTTCTTAATCGCTTCTATATCACAAGGAGTACAGTGAGCATGGTAGAACTCACGAATACCCATCAAAGAAATGATGAACCAGTTATCGATTTCATAAATCTATGGAGAAATGCGAGCCTGAATTGCAAAGATAGACTTAGCGAAGCTTCTGTCATAGAAATATGTATCCAAGGAATGCATTAGGGGCTCTTTTACATCTTACAAGGAATAAATCCAAAGTCGTTCGAAGATCTAGCTAGTCACGCTCATGATATGGAGTTGAGTATGTCTTCTTCCAGAAAAAATATAATGTTTGTCCATGAACCTCGCAAACGAACAGACAAGCAGGAACACAAGAGATGGAGAAAATTTGTGCCTGGAAATGAAAATAAAGAATCCATGAATGTCAATGTGTTGCCTGTAAAGTTTACCTCAAAGGAAAGTAAGAAGTAAAGTGTGAAGACAACTTTTCAACAACATCCAAATCGAAAGTTGACCACAAGGGAGATGCAAGAAAGGGAATACCCCTTCCGGATTCTGACGTTTCTAAAATATTTGATGAGTTGTTGAGCTAAAACTCATTGATTTGCCAAAGATGAAGTGACCAGATGAAGTTGGGAAAACTAATGACCCAAATTATTGCAAGTATCATAGACTTGTAAGTCACCCTTTTGAGAAATGTTTTGTATTCAAGGATAAAGTTATACGATTAGCTAACAAAAAGAAGATTGTCCTTGATGATAAGAAGGCCAGTTCTAACCAAATATCTATCATAGTCGGCTCGGTTGATCCATTCCAAATATGTATCTCTAGAAAGCATGAAAAAGAGGCATTAGGGAAAGGCAAAACCCAAGTTGATGTAGACAATGATGAAGGTTAGATTCTTGTGACTATGCAAAGACACAACAAGAGAAGTTTGCGAAAAGAATCGTTGAGCAACCAATTAGAAGAAATATGGTGAGGAGACTGAAGAAGCAGAAATTAGTCAAGCATCTGAAAAGTGCAAAGGTTGAAGTTCATTATCATCACAAACATCGACGTCATGTGACTTTAGGGGAATTATTACCAAGTTGGTTCTGTGCAAATACTACTCAAGACAGAATCAAGGCATCATATTTCAATGCTGACAAAGAAGAGACAATGAGAAACCTCACCTAAGGTGTCTCTAGGTAACAAAGAAGAAGAAGCAGGTGAAATCTCATCAATAGTATTTCCTTCACCTTCTAAAAAGCCTATTGAACCCTCTTCCCAAGAAGTATATACGTGTGATACAAAAATCACATTTACAGATGATGATCTTCTGTTTGGTGAAACTCTACACAATCGTCCTTTATATGGTGGATCATTGCTAGAGAAGAAGATAAATGGAATCATGATAGATGTAGGACCTTGATTTAACATTCTGCCTATCCACACATTGAAGGAACTTGGCATTACGATCGAAGAACTTGAAAATCATTTGCTGATACAAGGATTCAATCAAGGGGGTCAGAGGTCTATAGGCTTTATCAAGTTAGAAATGGAAGATTTACAATCAAGCGCATGGATGCATGTGATCGATACAAAGACTTCATATAACATATTGCTTGGCAGGCCTTGAGTACACAAGAACAAAATTGTTTCATCTTCTTACTATCAATGTTTGAAGTACCTTGACGACGAAATTGAAAGGAAAATAGTTGCTGATGATAATCATTTCACTGAAGTCGAGTCACACTTTGCCGATGCAAAATTCTATCTGAAGAGGTAAGTTGTGAAAGAGGAAAAACACGACAACGTCAAATCAACCAAGTATGATAAGCTTGCAGGAAAAAGAGTTGATGTGGCTAAAGTTAAGTTTGATATTAAAGAGCCTTGTTCCATTCTGAATGAAGGGAAGATCGTGTCCTCAAAAAATAAGTCAGCTTCTATACTCCATTACATTCCAAAGGTGAATAAAGAAGAAGATCAATTATCTTGCATCCAAGGAAATGTACTTAAAGGGCTAACTCTTCCTATCAAAAAATTGATGCAATAAACTCGTCTTTGAAGCTACCAAAAAAGTCGGTAGCTCAAAATCCATCGCAAAATATGGTACTTCCTACAAGACGCATATGAGAAGGCTTTGACCTAAATGCTTACAAGTTATTCGTGAAGGCTGGATACAACCCTAATAAGCCATCAAGGTTAGAGAAACTCCCATTGAAAGATACAACCAGGCAAGCACGCAAAGGCTTAGGCTATAGCCAATCGCCGCCAGTTCACATCTCCATAAGAAGGGCAGGTAATAACTATATCACTATAGAAGATGAGTCTGTTGCTTCCAATAAAAGGCCTTCGATCTTTTATCGACTTGGAAAATCAACCGAAAAAACTTTTGTGTTTAAGAGGTTAGGTCTGTTAAAGAAGAAGAATAACGAGCATCGAAAAAGTTACCTAAGAGTAACAATGCTTGATTCACCTACGATCCAGTAGGATTTCAAAAGTTTGATTCCTTCTAGAATAAGGAGATGAGTGAAACTTATAGTTTTATGTGAAGAGGTGCTGAAGGCAAAAACTCACACTATGGTTTGCACCAAGGAGTGTGAGGAAGATGAAGAAAGTGTGGGCTCCTCATATCATGTTACAATCCAGAGTGAGCACGATACCTCACCTCAAATGAAGATTGACGGAGAGTTGGGAGATATTGCTTGGTGCTATCATATATCTGTCAACATTAATGATCCTCAAGAAGAGGAAGATGTTAGAGATGCTCCGCCAAAACTTGAAGATGGAGTGAAGACCACAATAGATCCCTTAGCATGAGATGGAAAAACACATAAAAAATTACAATAATTTATTCATTATAATTTTTCATACTTAGTATTATCTTCCCCTACGGCCCTATCCATCACTTTTTTCTAGCTTTTGCCTTAATTTGTGTCTTTCCCTTTCATTTACGTTTTTTCTATTTTATTTTTATTGTTTTCCTCTCTTACTTTCCACATTTTCATTCACAAGAAAATAAATAAAAAGATTTTCTACAAACATAAAATAATAAAAAGTGAATTTACTTTCACTTTCGATTGTAATTTATAAATATATATATTTTATTTTAAAAAATTGAAGGATATTTGATCTAAATTGATCATGAATTGACATAAATTAATTAAATAATTTGACCTTCATACTTCGAATTATGATTCATAAGCAAACATGCATATACATTTCAAAATGGTTAATACATGTGAAATGCTTTCATATCAGAAATTCAAAGTATAAAAATAAAATATTTATATAAGAAAATAGAAGCAACAAACTTCTCTTGTTAAACTTATTACTTACAGATCAAAGAGAGCATGACAAAATAATTCTTGTGCGATTTGACTCCATTCTTGCATTCACAGTTTTACAAGCAAAGCTTATCAAATAATCCATGAACCTCCCCAAGTTGTTAACTATTACGTTGAAGTTGGTAAATATAATATGAAATAAGTGTCATCAACTGAATTTAGCATTAATGTATTATAATTATTTTCAATAGAATATGAAAGGACGTAGGAATTGCAATTGAAGCTAATAAGTGTCGTCAAATAAATTTAGCATTAATGAATTGTAATTGCTTTCAATAGAATATGAAAGGATGGAGGAATTACTTTATGAGAATTTTGTTAATTCATTTAGTTATTATATATGTCAAGAAATGAAAGAAAAAATGGCAAAAAATGAAAAAAAAAATACAAATGAGGTCATAGAAATGTGTCACGTAACCTTGTCTATGTTTCTCCTTTATATTATATATAGATTGGAAGTTTGGCAGTATGTATGTATGTGTATATATAATTATAATGATTGGATTCTTCCAAGTTATTGGCGTAGGGCAATGTAAATTAATAAATTGCATGAATGATTTGGCTTAGAAAACAATTTAATAATCTGTTATACTTCAAGCATAGTCTTAAAAGATAAAATATTTTTGAAGCAGGGGATATTTGTAATCATTTAAAATTTATTAAATATAAATTTATAAAATGATTCTAATAAATTAAATTCATGAATATATTTGTCCAAATAAATACTATGGATTAATATAATTGAGTTGATTATTTATATCCAATAAATATGAATTTAATTAAAAATTCAAATTCATTTATTTGGGCTATAATAGATGAGCCCAATTTGCTAAAGCCCAATATCACCTCATCCTAGAGGCCCATTTTGGTGCTACATGTCAAGTGACGTGTAATGCCAAGTCAAACAAATAAGTCAATAGGATCATGTCATTTGTCAAAATGACAAGCCACTTCACTAAAACCTAATATGCCATATCACTAAAATCTGAGTAGCCGAAGGGAAGCATTGTCACGACCCAACCCCGTGGGCCGTGACTGGGTCTGACCTGGACCCCCATTTACGTAACTGTCGACTACAGTCAAATTGGACTATGTATAACGTGATACTGCTCACAAAAACCTCAATGGGTTAAAACTTTTTCAGGTTCATATAGCCTCCTAGATATAGGAACCAAACACATGAACCCAGTGGGTGATAAAATATTCATACACGTGTGACCTCTTTCATTTACATCATGTCATGAAAGGGGAAAGCCAGCCGAGAAGGCTGCCACAACATAATAGCTTTTACAATATATCGCATAGGCATAACCAAAATAAACTCCTAAAAAACCCCACACACATATGTCTACAGACCTTTAGGAATAGGAATGACAACATATGGCGGGACAGGGCCCCCGCCATAGCCCTGCATAAATGAATATATACATCGCAGGAGCAGTACTAAAAAGCTAGGCTCTGAAATAGTGAAGCACTTCCAACATAGCTGAGCGGAAATCATAAGCTGGCGGATCTCCGAAATGAACATCTGTACCTGCGGGCATGAAACGCAGCCCCCCGAAGAAAGGAGGATCAGTACGATATAAGCACAACATAATTGAGATAAAAACTGAACTAGGGATGCAGGAAACCAAGTATAACATTTAATAGGGTACTGTTCCTGCACCTCACAAAATAAAGTCATGTATACCATTATCACATACCGTATCTGGCCCGCGCGGGGACTCGGTGTTACAAACATATCATCTATCATGCTAGGTATATATATGCCATTAACACTATGGGATGTACAGCCCAATCCATGTATATAGAAAGTATATGCCGAGGAATGACGGCCCGATCCATATATCATATAATAATGCTGAGGAATGACGGCTCAATCCGTATATCGTATAACAATGCCGAGGTATGACGGCCCGATCCATATAATGCATAATAATGCCAAGGTACGATGGCATGATCCGTATAATGCATAATATTGCCGAGGTATGATGGCCCGATCCGTATAATGCATAATCTGTCGTGGAATATACGACCCGATCCTTACATAGCAAAATGTGCCGAGGTACGTCCGGCCCGATCCATATATATATCATAATGCATATACGTGCATGCAAAACTCTGTAACATATCAAACATCCCTCAACCATTATCGTAAAGTATGCCCAAGAACCCCCAGATTTAGGAGCTTACACATCCAATCACTATTCATCCTATAGAAGGCTCGAGGGTTGTAGTTTAACTACTTTAAGGCCCTTAGCATTTAGGAGTGAACTTGAATTATGAATCATGAACCATGTTCAGAGCTCATGAATAGAGTTACCCCAAGCTTCAGACAAATATCACTTGTTACTTAGATCTAACACATGCCCAAAAGAAAGAACAGATAGGCTCTACATATTTATACCAAAACATGCCAAAAGAAGGAATAGCTTTACATACTTTATCTGAATTATTCCTTATCCTACTTGCCTCGCTGTCCTTTGAACCTATTCAACATGAAAGTAGTATGAATATCAACCCCTTTTACTTTCCAGCACCCTAGGTTACATCTTAGTATTAATGGAATCTATTTCCTTAGTCGTTTCCCCGACTAGTTCTGTTATTCGCTAAGGCGTCGATGAAAATTGGGAAGCACCTCTCCTATAATGTGCCCTATTCAAATTTCCAATTAGTTCCCTAAGACGTAGATCCAACCAACCACAACAACCTGCAGTAATTCACACCAACAATATACAACATAAACTTCAAACGACTTATTCAAAAATACGGTAGGACAATAGGGCATCTAGCCTTTATTTTGTAACGCCTTTCATTATACGTAACGAGGGGTCATGTGGCTACAACCAGCAGCATACACACCCATTTTAGAACGCATTTAGTCCCTGCAACAATACATTACACCCCTGCAGCAACAACTTACAAGAACGATACTTTATTTCAATGACAATTCACTTCTAGCGACTCCAATTTAGTATATTTCGGGCGTCAAACATATTTATCATATTTTCACATTTCCATCCACTTACACAATGTATAATACCCTCTATAACAACACCATAAACTCCAATTTAAAAGGAAAGGCCTTACCTTACGTTAAACTTGTCAAACTCGCCCAAATTATCCAAAACGTGAAATCTGGACAGCCCACTGTCTTATATTGTCGCTTAGTTTCGGAGGGGTAATTGAGGGAAAAAGGATTTGTGGCCTCAATGAAATTTATATACATGTGTATGAAGGTCTCAAAAAATTTTGAATTACCCCTACATCAACTTTTTACGAAAATATATGACCAAATTACTCACAGCTGTCCGTGTAGGATTTCCAAAATACAATCTGGGCAGCAGCTCCCCCATGCTTCACCACTATTTTTCGTGCAGAGAAAGGAAAAACTGGGTTGTAGAGTCTAAATGAAAGTTATATCCCTATGAAATATATTTCAAAAACATCTTTAATCACTTAAAACAAAGCCTTACACAAGGAGTTATACTCATTTTACTAACAACAGTTTAATTTAAAAATGGGTCTGTTCCCTAGCGTTTTTTCTTTAAGCTTCTCTTAGTTTTCCAAGTGTAGAACTAAAAATATGATTCCGTAGGCATTGTAATATACATATATACACCTCCACATAGTTGAGGAACACCATAGATAACTAATTGACGGAGGAGAAGTGAAGAACTCACCTTTAATTCTTCTAAACCATGGCTGCCTCCTTCCCTTCTTCTTCTCCATGTTTTTCTCTCTATGTTTTGGGCTGATTTTGGATAAATAATGACTTAATAATCATTAGCATACATATATATGGTTCCTTAGGAAGTGCCACGTGTCATCCCCTAAGGGTGACACGTGTCAAGCCCTTATTGGGCCACGAATCCATACCTAGCCTCCAAGGTTGCCATGTGGCGGTGTGGGACCCACCTCAAGTAGGTGTGTCACCTACTTGGTCCAAGTAGGTGAATCACCTACTTATTCAAAGTAGGTGCATCACCTGCTTGCTTCCGAGTAGGTGCTACGCCTCCTTCCGCCTCTCCCGTGGGTTCGTAATCTCGTCTTACTTTAGGAGCCCATGTAATCCTTGCTACGTAAGCTCAACATGTACTCCAGTGGCTTAGTTATGTAAGTCGTCCAAGTTGGTAGCTTATGTAAGTAAGTCGAGTCCTATGACTCATTTCTCGGCCTCTAATTCATTTCAAATCCTTATAGACCTATTTCCAATCTTCACTCTCAAAGAGCGTCACGTCCTTCCTTCTTTAGAGTTATTTAATCATGTTATAGATAATCTGGGTCATGGGACATCTTTCAAGAAGCTTAAGAAGATGTTCCGAAGCATAAAGGTACGGGGTATAACATCCTTCCCCCCTTTAGAACATTCGTCCTCGAATATTAACTAAAACCTTCCTCCGGACCTTATACCGATTATATGGAGGGGTCCTCTATCCCGTTGCCAGAACATATACTTTCATCGAGCAATCAATATCAGAGTTCCAAAGGTTAGGATTACTTGTAGGCATAGGGAACAAGTGATATTTCTTTTCTATTACTTCTTTCCAGTTTCTTTACCACACATCATATTGCACCCTTTACACGAACATGTGTAGGAGCTTAAAATAGCCCAAAAGATGCTTTAGCATCACCATACTAGTCTGTACGTAAACCTATATCATTTCTTACTTCCTTCCTCTATTTACCCTTGAGTTTCCTCATATTCCAGTATAGGAGAGATCTCTCATCATTTTCTTATGTTGCTGCTTGTACACCACAATATTAGTAGTCAGTAACTTTGTTACCAACATCTTACCTTCAGTCGAGTATAGCCTGGCTATTTCTTACAGTATGCTTAAGTTCTCATCGTAATTCTCTTGTTGTATTCATCCCCTTTGTATGAACCTATTCTTTGATGTCATACTATTCACGTCCTTACTATTAATTCTCCGCACTGTCTCTGGTATCATGGCTTCTATCCGTTTATTGCTGGCCTTTAGATCTTATTAACTCGTGCCAGTATGTGATCTCACTTGAAGCCACTTCCCCCCCTTAGGGTGTACCTATGTCACTATCTGTTGTGTTCTACCTGACGCCCTTATTTCCAATTTTCCAATATGTATGATTCTTTTCCAATACATTCGATATACTGCACCATATCTATGCCTTCCTTTATATCTTTCATACCTTTGGTTGCCTAGGTACGACAACTTATCACAATCATGAGGTGCTAATCTAGTCTAATTATGGGTACTCGAGTCACGTAGCAATTTATTCGAAGCCACTTTCCATTTATTTTGATCAACAACTAGCTAGGGCTTATAGTCATTTCCAATTCTCAAATAGGAAGTACTTACCTTCCGACGCTCGGTGTCCCACGCTTTGTCATAGTCCTAGCCTTATCCCAGTGGGTATCACTTGTACCTTTAATGAATTCACAATGCGCTAGTTGTTTTGCAAAGCTACATCCCCTATCTCAAGGGTCTTATCATCTTTCACGGTGGAGTTACGTATCCACAATACTTCTTTATATCAACAATGCCATGCACGGCCAATGTGTATATATACATGCATATCATCTCATATCATAGCCACAGAGGGCTTCCCAGGGGGTCACTTATCCCAATATTACTTTTGCCCAAGCACACTTAACTTCGGAGTTCTGATGGGATCCGGTACGTTAGTGCTGGTATGATCGCACCCTGCCCCATGGGGCACATATCTACCGAAGAAGACGATGACCCAACAGCTGATCTAGTAGGCCAAGCTGCACCGCCCAAGTTACCCTTATATTCTTATTACATGGACCACATCCTATCTTTAGCCACTTCCTCACAAGGCTTTACTTATTTTCATACTATCCTCATTATATTCACATCATATCCTGTTCACATTCTACCCCATAGTATAACACTTCTTAACCTTTTTCACGATTCTTACTATGGGTTACTTACCCTTCTTAGTTAGTCTTATCCTTAATATATCGTTCTATCCAGAACTACCAGTCTTTCCTAAATCAGTTTCCTTTTATTTCAAGGAAAATTTGGGCAGAGTTTCCTCTGTATTTCTTACTATCTCAACACCTGCACGCAGAAAATGCCAACAATTCCTCACAGGGGCAATACGCATAAAGATACATGTATACGTTTCATATCACATCATATCGCAGCCTCACAAGGCGCCCAATATCAACAATAGTATAAACTGATGGACTTACCTCGTATGTCCAACTCGAACTGCACCTGTTTAGACTTGCCGTCTATTTTTCCTTTCAATTTTTCAACTTTACATGTCAACTGTAATTCAATACCTTACCTGGCACCTATCATTCGTGCCTTTGCTTACTTGCGTGCTTTGTGACTTCTAATATCATTAGTCACTTTCTACTTTTGATGTTGTCCTTCCGCTGAAATTACAAGCTAGTATAAGGAATTTCATTCCCTATGACTCGGTTCTATTGCACGATCTTAGATACGAAAGAAAGTTAACATCCTAAATATCCTGTAGCCTCCTATTTATAGATGTGGTGCACAACACACTAATAAATAAGACTCTACTAGACACGGTCTGTAGACACGGTCTGTAGACACTCTAAGGATGAGCTGCTCTGATACCACTTTTGTAATGACCCAACCCCGTGGGTCGCGACTGGGGTCCGACCTGGACCCCCGTTTAAGTAACTGTCGACTACAGTCAAATTAGACTATGTATAATGTGATACTGCTCACAAAAACCTCAATGGGTTAAAAAAATTTTAGGTTCATATAGCCTCCTAGATATAGAAACCAAACACATGAACCCAGTGGGTGATAAAATATTCATACACGTGTGGCCTCTTTCATTTGCATCATGTCATGAAAGGGGAAAGCCAGCCGAGAAGGCTGCCACAACATAATAGCTTTTACAACATATCGCATAGGCATAACCAAAATAAACTCCTAAAAAAACCCACACACATATGTCTACAGACCTCTAGGAATAGGAACAATAACATATGGCGGGACAGGGCCCCCGCCGTACCCCTGCATAAATAAATATATACATCGCAAGAGCAGTACTCAAAATCTAGGCTCTGAAACAGTGAAGCACTTCCAACATAGCTGAGCGGAAATCCTAAGCTGGTGGATCTCCAAAATGAACATCTATACCTACGGGCATGAAACGCAGCCCCCCGAAGAAAGGGGGGTTAGTACGATATATGTACTGAGTATATAAGCACAACATAACTGAGATAACAACTGAACTAGGGATGCAGGAAACCAGGTATAATATTTAATAGGGTATTGTGCCTGCACCTCACAAAATAAAGTCATGTATACCATTATCACATACCGTATCTGGCCCGCAAGGAGACTCGGTGTTACAAACATATCATCTATCATGCTAGGTATATATATGCCATTAACGCTGTGGGATGTACAGACCGATCCCTGTATATAGAAAGTACATGCCGAGGAACGATGGCCCGATCCATGTATCATAAAATAATGCCGAGGAATGACGGCCTAATCCGTATATCGTATAACAATGCCGAGGTACGATGGCCCGATCCATATAATGCATAATAATATCGAGGTATGACGGCCCGATCTGTATAATGCATAATATTGCCGAGGTACGACGACCCGATCCGTATAATGCACAATCTGTCGTGGAACGTATGACCCGATCCTTACATAGCAAAATATGCCGAGGTACGTCCGGCCCGATCCATATATATATATATATATATATATATATATATATATATATATATATATATCATAATGCATATACGTGCATGCAAAACTCTATAACATATCAAACATCCCTCAACCATTATCGTAAAGTATGCCAAAGAACCCCCAGATTTAGGAGCTTACACATCCAATCACTATTCAGCCTATAGAAGGCTCGAGGGTCGTAGTTTAACTACTTTAAGGCCCTTAACATTTAGGAGTGAACTCGAATTATGAATCATGAACCATGTTCAGAGATCATGAATAGAGTTATGCCAAGCTTCATAAAAATATCACTTGTTACTTAGATCTAACACATTCCCAAAAGAAAGAACATATAGGCTCTACATATTTATACCAAAACATGCCAAAAGAAGGAATAGCTTTACATACCTTATCTGAATTATTCCTTATCCTGCTTGCCTCGCCGTCCTTTGAACCTATTCAACATGAAAGTAGTATGAATATCAACCCCTTTTACTTTCCAGCACCCTAGGTTACATCTTAGTATTAATGGAATCTATTTCCTTAGTCGTTTCCCCGACTAGTTCTGTTATTCGCTAAGGCGTCGACGAACATTGGGAAGCACCTCCCCTATAATGTGCCCTATCCAAATTTCCAATTAGTTCCCTAAGACCTAGATCCAACCAACCACAACAACTTGCTGCAATTCACACCAACAATATACAACATAAACTCCAAACGACTTATTCAAAAATACGGTAGGACAATAGGGCGTCTAGCCTTTATTTTGTAACGCCTTTCATTATACGTAACGAGGGGTCATGTGGATACAACCAGCAGCATCCACACCCATTTTAGAACGCATTTAGTCCCTGCAACAATACATTACACCCCTGCAGCAACAACTTACAAGAACGACACTTTATTTCGACGACAATTCACTTCTAGCGACTCCAATTTAGTGTATTTCGGGCGTCAAATATATTTATCATATTTTCACATTTCCAGCCACTTACACAATGTATAATACCCTCTATAACAACACCATAAACTCCAATTTAAAAGGAAAGGCCTTACCTTACGTTAAACTTGTCAAACTCGCCAAAACTATCCAAAATGTGAAATTTGGACAGCCCACTGTCTTTTATTGTCGCTTAGTTTCGGAGGGGTAATTGAGGGAAAAAGGATTTGTGGCCTCAATGAAAGTTATAGACATGTGTATCAAGGTCGCAAAAAATTTTGAATTACCCCTACAGCAATTTTGTACGAAAATATATGACAAAATTACTCACAGTTGTCCGTGTAGGATTTCCAAAACACAATCTGGGCAGCAGCTCCCCCATGCTTCACCACCATTTTTCGAGCAGAGAAAAGAAAAATTGGGTTGTAGAGTCTAAATGAAATTTATATCCCTATGAAATATCTTTCGAAAACATCTTGAATCACTTAAAACGAAGTCTTATACAAGGAGTTATACTCATTTTACTAACAGCAGTTTAATTCAAAAACGGGTCTGTTCCCTAGCGTTTTTTCTTTAAGCTTCTCTTAGTTTTCCAAGTGTAGAACTGAAAATATGGTTCCATAGGCATCGTAATATACACATGTACACCTCCACATAGTTGAGGAACACCGTAGATAACTAATTGACGGAGGAGAAGTGAAGAATTCACCTTTAATTCTTCTAAACCTTGGCTGCCTCCTTCCCTTCTTCTTCTCCACGTTTTTCTCTCTATGTTTTGGGCTGATTTTGGATAAATAATGACTTAAGAGTCATTAGCATACATATATATGGTTCCTTAGGAAGTGTCACGTGTCAGCCCCTAAGGGTGACACGTGTCAAGCCCTTATTGGGCCACAAATCCATACCTAGCCTCCAAGGCTGCCATGTGGCGGTGTGGGACCCACCTCAAGTAGGTGTGTCACCTACTTGGTCCAAGTAGGTGCATCACCTACTTAGTCAAAGTAGGTACATCACCTGCTTTCTTCCGAGAAGGTGCTACACCTCCTTTCGCCTCTCCCGTGGGTTCGTAATCTCGTCTTACTTTAGGAGCCCATGTAATCCTTGCTATGTAAGCTCAACATGTACTCCAGTGTCTTAGTTATGTAAGTTGTCCAAGTTGGTAGCTTACGTAAGTAAGTCGAGTCCTACGACTCATTTCTCGGCCTCTAATTCGTTTCAAATCCTTATAGACCTATTTCCAACCTTCACTCTCAAGGGGCGTCACGTCCTCCCTTCCTTAGAGTTATTTAATCATGTTATAGATAATCTGGGTCATGGGACATCTTTCAAGAAGCTTAAGAAGACGTTCCAAAATATAAAGGTATGGGGTATAACAAGCATGTTCTTATCACAACTCCTCTATTGCACAACTATAAATAGGGATCATCATAATTCAGAAAATACACCAAAATTCTAACAGAAAGCCAGAGAAAGCTCGTGGATCAAATGGCACAGATTTCTCTATAAGTTAAAAGTTCAAGTATTCAAGATGAAGTTTATCAAGTTCAAGAACAACTCAAGATCAAGACCATCAGATTCAAGAACAAGCTGAAAAGCCCTTGAATTAAAGTACAAGCCAAGATCAAGTTCAAGAACAAGTGAAGATCAAGATCATCAAGTTCAAGAACACGTGAAGATCAAGTTCATCAAATACACAAATCAAGATCTAGACCACAATATTCAAGATCAAGCTCAAGAGCCTTTGAATTTGTTATACCCTGCACTTTTGCACATTCGGAAAGAGAAAAAAAGTATTTTGGGGCTTGTAAGGAATGAGGTTGTGAATTATTTTATTTATTTTAATTAGTACCGATGTGATATTCATGGAAAAATATTGATGTGGAAATACGGAGGAAGGCCGAGGGTGAAATTGGAAATTTTAGAAACTAGTTTGTGAACTACTAAATGGGGCTTAGAGTTTGGGCTCCAAAAGAATAGTAATAATAATGGTAAGAAAAGTTGAGGCCCAAAGGCCATGGTTAGCCCAAGCCCATGGAAAAATTAGTCCATGTGATAACTAATTAGGAGGGTCCAATATATATATATATATATATATATATATATCTTATATCTTCTATCTCCTAGAACATTCAATAAAAATCAAAGTCATCAAAGAGAGAAAGAGAGCTAAGTCATCTTCCAAGAGAAGAAGAGGCCGAAGCTAGAAAAAAAACGAGAAATTTTTTTCTAGTTCTTCAACTTTGATCCAAAAATCTTGTCTTCTTGAATTCTTGTCAAGTTTGAGGCCCTCTTCAACGTGGCATAATTAATTAAGCGAGAAAACTACGTTTGTGGCATGTCGAAAATTGAAGAAAAGGTAAGAATTCTATCTTTTTATGTTATGGAAGAAGTCTATGTGTTGTAGCTAGTGGAATTAAGTGAAAATCATGTAATTGTGATGTATGTGGGTGTGTGACCATGTGGGTGTGCAAGTGGGTGTGTGTGTCCATATGATGTGATGGTTGGGAGAAGAGGAATTGAACTTTATTTAGCTTGTTAGTTGTGTCGTTATGGCGGTTATGGTGTAATTAAAAGTTGAACGATTCGAGATGGCCTTGAAATTGGTTACAAGTTGTTATAGGAAATTATGTGATTTTAGTATAATTTTATGAAATCATGGAAGTGGAATTTTAATATGGGAATTATTGTTATTCTTAATGAATTAGGAAGAAGACAATGCAATTTGGTAGTTTCGTTGTGTTCGTAGAAGTTTTGGGTGGATTATGGTTTTGGTGGAATTTTTGGTATATTGTATGGAATAATGTTAATTTCTTTCGAATTATGTTTAAATGGTCTTGAGCTAGTAAATGAATATGAAATATTGATATTAGTTTGAAGGTGTGAAGTTGGAGTGGAAATTGTGGCCTTATGTAACAAAAAGAAAGAAGAGAAAGAAGAAAGAAGAAGAAGAAGAAAGACTATTAATGTATTTTTGTAGTGATTGTTAATGTTTTCGGTATTGTTGTGGTTGTTGTTGTTGATATTTCGACTGAGTTAGATTCTCGGGGATGTTGAATATGTAGAGGAGGTGCTGCCCAAATTTTTGTAGACTAGTAAGGACTAGAAATTGAACTCTTAAAGGATTATAACTTACAATTGGCAATTGTGACCATTTGTAGAGTTTGGAGAAAATGGGAGTTGAGTTGGAGTGAGCGAAAGAAGCGGATAAGGTATGTAAAGATCTTCATTTTCTTCTTTTGGCATATTCTAAGTGTAGTAGGTTGTAATTTGAGTCTCGGGAAAAATTCTGCTCATAGGAATCCGAGCTTGAATTTCCTATAAATCCATCTAGTGAAATTGAATTCAAAAACTCTTATATGCTGGGGAAAAAACATGCAAATATCCATAGCCTCTACTTATGAGACCGGATCATCCTACAACCTTGATAGATGACTCCGTAAAGCCAAATGTTTAAAATTCCCATACGCCACAACCCCCCCTTACTCACCTCAACATCTATAAAAAAAGCTCTTTCTCCTTTTCATTTCAACTCCATCCGTTACGGTATTTCCCTACGGGATGCTGCTTTTCTTAGGTCAGCCTCGAAATTTTGAAATTGCCGTAAGGCTGACCAATCTGAGGATGTTGGGGAATCAAAGTGTGAATGTCCCTTCGAAGTCTCGCATGCTCTTTTTGATTGGGAGCGGGGTGGGCAATTTATGTCGGTGCGCTAGGATATTGTGGTCTTTTACAGTGAAAGAAGTTGGGATGAGGTTGTCAATAATAGATTACCTAGAGAAATCGGTAAAAGAAATTTCCACCCAAGATTTAATAGTTGGTCCATTCTCAGCCTCGGGATCCAATTCGGTATCTTGCGTACGAATTCATGTTGTCAACGAGTATCACACTTCTTTGTCTTCCAAGTCAAAAATAGTTTCGTTCTAAACTCCTTTCTTGGCGGGGAAGTTAACAGTACCCGACGACATTCAGGGATGGATGTAGACCCATCGGGCAGGGATAATCATTCCGGTCCTGGTAGAAGTGGCGACCGTTCTTATTGAACTAAAAAAATTCTTGCTTTCGAAATGGAGTTTTTCCAGAGCTGAATAACTTGATACCCAAAGAAAGAGAAAAATGAACAAATTAAAAGTCAAGTAAAGCCGGAGGTGGACCCACTACCTCCAAAACTCGTCTAGGTTGTCCTACTTAGTTTATTCTGGTATAATATAAGGGGATAACTTTTGCCTGTGATTTTCCCTATCAAAGAATAATGTCATAATCGTCCCCTTATGTTCTAATACCCATTTTGGGACTGTAAATATAATTTCAGAAATGCTTGATATATATATATATATATATATATATATATGTTGCATTAGCTTCTCACTACTCTGCTCGTGCATACTACTATGACTTCGTTTGCCGGAACCCGGGCCGGCTTTGCAATCATGCGCCCTATAATATATTCGGCAGTATGATGTGTTACAGGTCCCGAGACCTCGCCATAGGGCCGGGTACCATTTATGGTGCTATGATGTGATATGGCATATGATATATTCTGATGATATGACATGTTATGATGATATGATGTGTTCGGAGTTTGTACGGAGATTTAAAACCTTCTGGAGTATGATGTGTTGTGGTACCAGCGTCAGGGTGGTTACCACGTGCCCGAGCCTTATGCATGATTTTTATTTGCATTATGTACATATATTTTCAGTACAGATTTTGATGTTCTGGTTTGGTATGTTCTCCAAGTACCTTTCTTTGTAGTTACGATCTATACTCTTTATGTTTATGCTTTACATACTCAGTACAAAGTTCGTACTGACCCCCCTTTCTTCGAGGGGCTGCATTTATGCCCGCAGGTACAAACGTTCAGGATCCCTCAGCGTAGGCTACACACCTTCTGCTACCACAGAGTGCTCATTTGACTCGGAGCCTGCATTTTGGTATATGGCTTTCTTGTGTACATGCTTCTGTATATTTGACCATTTGGGTACGGTGGGGCCGTGTCCCGTCATATACTTCCGTTATGTTCTGTAAAGACCTGTAGACATAGGTGTGGGTCATGGGTCGTGTATGTTCGTTCGTGTATGATTTGTGTCTTAATGCGGCCCCTTTTGTTATAACAGCCAAAATGGCCCATATGTTTGTATATATGCACGTATTCAGTGACGCGCCCTTCGTCGTCCCCTTTTTGATTTGATATGTTATTTTCTGCATGTGCGGCTACTGAAATTAAGGATAGCCTGCTATTCTTATTGAGACAAAAAAATTAAATTGCAATTATTTTGTAATATCACGATTTGGTATGTAAGCTCATTTGGGCATCCTAATAGGGTACCAATCGCGGCCCACGGGGCTGGGTCGTGACAAAATTTATAGTTGAAAAGATGAATCAGAGGATTCATAGAGATTGTAACACTCATATTTGAAATCAAATACAACGATTATTGTGATACTTTTTCAGTCTTGATTATTATTTTCTCGGCGCGAATTTTATTGTCTACATTATCGTCTTCAACTTCATCATCAATATTATTTTCTCCGATGGTACCCATAATTTATTCTAAGCTCTAGATCTCTGAACATGCAACATTTTCACCCGAATAATTTAACAAGCTATTGACATCCATTTTATTATGGTAATCGATATTATTAATCACGATCTCAAATTCATTAATGTCATTTTCACAAGAGGTTTCATTTAAATTTCTTGAATCTCAAAAACACTCTTTAAATTAATAAATATTAATTTATTATTTAAATAATACCTCTACAAAATAATAATATTTTATGATCTCGACAATATTAATTTGGATATAGTTTACTGTATATGCCATGAGCTCAGTAATAAAAATCTAGAAAGTTGAATCCAATATGCATGCGTCAAACTTCAACATGCATCCTGTTTGATGGTTCAAATGAACGAGATATTAAGGGCGTGTTTGGTACGAAGGAAAAAGCTTTTTATGGAAAATCTTTTAGTAGAAAATAAGTTGGTTTCTAACTTATTTTGTCATGTTTGGTTGGTGAGTGAAAAATATTTTTTGACACTCGATCCGAGACCCGACTTGAGACTTGATCTCAACCCAGATTCGAGATTCAAACCCGACCCGATCCCGACCTGAGACCTGACCTTGACCTTAACCCGAAACCTAACCCTGACTCTGACCCAGACCTGACTCCTACAACCTAACCCAAGACCCGACCCCAACCCCTACCGAGACTTGATCCTGACCTCGACCTCAATCACCAAGACCCAATCCTGACCCGAGAACTGATCCTGACCCCTTATACCCGACCCAAAAATTGACCCCGACCCCGGCTCTAACCCATACACGACCCAATCCGACCCCAATCCGAGTCTCCGACCCTTAATTTGAGATTTTGATTTGAGAACCGATCCCGATCTAAGACCCTACTTCTAATCCGAGATTCGACCCCGAGACTAACCCCAATTTGTGACCTCGATCAGAGATTTGACCCCGACTTGAGACCTGAAACTGATTAGAGATTCAAAAATAATTCGAGATGCGACTTCTGACACCTGACCCAATATTCGATCCCGACTCCCGACCCCCATCCGAGATCCAAGTTTAGTATCGATAATCGATACCCGTGACTTGAGTTAAGATGGAAAGTTGAGGTGTAAGGTTCAAAATAATTTTTGGAAAATATTTTCCTTACTTTTTTAAGGAAAGTCATTTTCCTTAAATATAAGGAAGATAAGTTAATTTGAAAAATATTTTTCAAAACATTTAAACCAACCAATAATGAGAAAATTGAAAATATTTTCAAGAAAATGTCTTCCTTCATACCAAACACACCTTTAAGTGTCATACATGTTTTCCTTCATACCAAATACACCCTAAGTGTCATATTCTTATCTAGCTTCTTTATCATATATATGAAATGGATGTAGGGATGGCAATAGCGCTGGTGTGGGGAGGGTTGAGTCTTAATTCACAAGAATTTCAACCTGCCTCGCCCCACATAGTATTTTTTCATGTTCAACCCGCCCCAACTTGTAAAAGTTTCAAATTCTGTGTTTTTTTCATCTTTTTGCTTTGCTAAATACACAAGTTTCATATAGCATTTATTCTTTTTTCAAATTCCAAAATGACTCAAATCTTTATTTATTTGAGAGTGCTTTTTCTTGTTAATATTTATTTGATTAATATTTTTTTGGGTGGATACAATTTACTTATAAAATATGGTACATAGTGAACGTATAGAAGACTACAGTTGATAATGTAGTGAAAGTATAGAAGACTATAGTTGATAATGTCAGGACAATAAATTATGTAAGTCCAGAATTTAACATTATTATATTGAGAAAACTATATAAATTGGACCCATTAGTGATACTATTTAGGGATAATTATAGTAGATGGATATTCGGTCATTTTACTTACCAAAAAATGGTCATTCGGTGTATATTCATGTATATTCGGTGTGTATTCATGTATACGTAGACGTATAGAGTGTATCATAATGTATATTCAGTGTATAGCTCATGTATAAGTAATCTATATTGTATAGTCTTTGTATACTTTCTATGACTTTTGGCAAACTATATTGTATAGTCACTGTATATTTCTTATGATTTTGGCTATTTCTTATGTAAATAAAACGTGGCTATGTTTATTGTAAATAATTAGTTTATTGTATATATTTGAAATTATAGTATGAATTAATCCTCATTAATACTCCGTTGGTATATTGATACCATATCAGTATCATATAAGACTGAGCTTAATCCTTTGTGATACTCCATCTTTGTCACGATCCAGGCCTAGGGCCTAGACGTGACATGGCGAATGAGGAATCCAAAAGTACCTCAAACAAGCCTCTTAGCATTCTTTTAGCCTTTCATAGGTAATGATGATAAATAGACAAGCGGAAATCATAATAATAAATCTTCAACTTACATATGTCCAACAATACCTCTAACTATTAGATTTAATGGGGCTAAGACAAGTTCCTAGCTCACCCTCAATCATAATAGAAGAAATGCCATAATAAAATATCTTAACATATTATAAGCTAGAAAGATAAAGGAGTATTGTTCCCGGAACATGGGAACTCACCAAAAGTAGTCTTCAATGGAATATCAACTAGCCACGTGGAGGAGAACGAGGAGGAGCACCGATCTCTACATGGTGATATCATATAGGCAAAAGAGTATGCGTTAGTACTTTGAATGTACTAAGTATGTAAGAATGCATGAACATTGAGGAAATATTATAACATTTATGTAATATGGAACATAATGTAATACATGCATAATAAATCATATGGATATCCTTTAAAACATTCATTTTGTGGGAAAATAACCATAACCGACATTTAAGACCATGCGAGCTATTACATGGAATCCAACATAACCCCCTACGTTGGCCGGGGAGACTACTTGCCGGGTAGAACTCCGTCAACTTCATTCATTTCTTTAACTTTAACTTTAAGGGCTATTTATGGATCCATTAGCCTAAGCCTACAAGGGCTCCTATGTTGGCACATAGTTAATGAGACAAGGGGTTGCTACTAGGATTCCCTTACCGAACCCCACCTCAATGCCTCATTCGGTGCTAAGTCAATTCCACGGAATAGTTTAATACTTCAAAATATTCATAGCATATATAACTTGAGAATTCAAACATCATATTTGGTAGAATAGCTCATTAAAACATTTGATAATTCAAATATGCAAGAATTTTCCTTATTGCATAAAGAATCCATCATTTATATCATTTCATCATTCCTTCATTTCATAAGACTCCCTTTTTGATCATAGATATTGCTTTCATAAACATTTATTTGGAGTCAAAGCTTTCAAGTCAAACTTTATTAAAAACATAGTAAAACTAGGTGGGTTCAAATCACTTCAACTTGCAAATATGTATGTAAATAAATATACATAAATACTTTGAAATCCATTAATTAAAAATCATGCTTTAAACAACCCACCATGAATTTCAAGAACCTTTAAATAGATAAATAGAGGAATTACTTGTAAATCATCAATTCATACATATAAAATTATGTTGCATCAAAATAGACCAATAATCATTAGTTTAACCATGATTCATACTATTAAGTAAAAATAAGAATTATCATAAGAAAATATTACTTGAAATTAAAAGACTTAATTGAAAGAGTTTTTGGACTACATGGGTGGAAGAACCCATGGATAAACACCCACATAACTTAGAGTAAAGCTTAAAGAAAATAAACATAATTTATCATATAATCAAAATAATTTAGACATGAGAGTGGAAGGAATACTCTCATTGAAACCTTACATACCTGAAAATCGAAGCTTTAGTTGGTACCGAAAGACTTAATGAACACTCTTGAGTCCTAGCTTCTCTCCTTGCCGGAACGTTTTATGTACTACCCGGAGTATATGAATCACCGAAATAGTATTTCTTCACTACTAAGAACTAAAACTATATTTGAAAATGTGTAAAGAAGTGTATAGAGAGAAGATTTGCTTGAGAAAGCTTGATGAATAAAATGAGGAAATAAGGTGAGTATTTATAGGTGGGAAAGAGGGACCTAACAATAAATAAAATAATTATAAAAAAATCTAAAAATTTAGTGGAATATATTGATGTCATGGATGATGTTAAATGGAGGACAATTTATGTCATGAGTGATGTCAAATGTATCTAGATCTTTCTATGGTAGGTGAAATGAGTTATTTTTGACAGAATACTCTTTTTGGGAGCTGCGTTTGAATAAGATAAATTCCTTATTAGGATTTGGTGTCTTCATAAGAATTGTAGATATGGAAGTCTAGTTTCATATCGTTCAAGAATCAACCAATTTGGATAAACCTACAGTGAGATATGATTTCTCTTCTACAAATACTCATTTCCGTCACAGCATCCTACCTTACAAAAATTAATTTATTTGACCTAATTAACCTCCGAATATTAAAGTATGGTCTTCATAAAAGTTGTAGGTAATGATCTTGTGGTTACTCAGAAATTTGAATCACTCAATTTGGATATTCCTATGAAAAGTTATGCCCAAACTACAGAGATTGTATCATGTTTAGGCAAAAATTGAAACATCGTATACAACGTTTTTAGGGGATGTTACATTATCTCCCCCTTGGGAACATTCGTCCTCGAATGAGAAAAGACTTAGCTTGAGTAAAGTAGAGTGTTAACAAACAACCTATCATTAATGCAACAGTGTAATTTAAAATACCATTTAAAACATAATATGACAAGAAAAGTTGAGATGTAAAGATTTCAAGTAATTGAGCAAGGGCAACTTAATACCTTAGGTTTGGGTAGAGGGGAAAAATGAGGGTATCTCTTAATCATATCTGCTTCCGCTTCCCATGTTGCACTTTCTATTTGTTGATTCCTTCAAAGGACTTTAACAGATGCAACTTCTTTGTTCCTCAATCTCTTAACTTGCCGGTCCAAAATTTCTACAGGAACTTCTTCATAGGTCAAGTTTTCTTCAATATTCACTACTCCCATAGGTAGAATGGAACTAGGATCACCCACACGTTTTTTCAACATAGACACGTGAAACACTGGATGAACCATGGCCATTTCCAATGGTAATTCCAACTCATATGCAACCTTACCAACACGTCTCACGATTCTATAAGGCCCTACATATCTAGGGCTTAATTTCCCTTTCTTACCAAATCGAACCACACCTTTCATGGGTGAAACCTTTAGATACACCCAATCATCCACATTAAACTCAAGATCCCTTCTTCTAGTGTTAGAATAGGACTTTTGACGACTTTGAGTCGTCTTCAATGATCTTCACCTTCTCTAAAGCATCAAGTACCAAATCGGGGCCCAACAAGGTCATCTCACCTACTTCGAACCAACCAACTGGTGATCTATATCGTCTCCCATACAAAGCCTCAAATGGCGCCATCTCAATACTTGAGTGGTAACTATTATTATAGGCAAACTCGATGAGAGGTAGATGATCATCCCAATTCCCTTTAAACTCCAACACACAAGCCCTTAACATATCCTCTAGTGTTTGAATCGTCCTTTCGGCTTGCCCATCCATTTGAGGATGGAATGTTGTGCTCAACTTTACCTTAGTACCGAGGCCTTTTTGAAATGATCTCCAGAAGTGAGAAGAGAATTGGGTACCACGATACGAAATAATGGATAATGGCACACCATGCAACCTCACCAACTCCCGAATATACAACTTGGCATAGTCTTCGGCACTATAGGAAGTTTTAACCGGTAGGAAGTGAGCCGACTTAGTCATTCTATCAACAATTACCCAAATTGAGTCATGACGTTTCCGGGTATGAGGCAAACCCACTACAAAATCCATATTCACATCTTCCCACTTCCAAGTTGGGATTTTAATGTCTTGGGCTAGGCCACCCGATCTTTGATGTTCGGCCTTCACTTGTTGGCAATTTGTACATTCGGACACAAACCTTGCTATGTCCTTCTTCATGCCACCCCACCAATACAACTCCTTTAAGTCTCGGTACATTTTTGTTGAACCGGGATGAATGGAGTATCTAGAATTATGAGCCTCCATCAAGATCAAACTCCTTAGGCCATCAACATCTGGAACACATATCCGACCTTAGTAGTATAGAACCCCATCTCCCCTTTGGGAAAAGACCTCTATCTTCTTTTCTTTTACCAACTTCTTTAACTCGATAAACTTTGGGTCAAGATCTTGCTTGGATTTAACATCCACCACCAAAGAGGATTCAGACCTATTTTGAACAACCATACCCCCATCATTAGTACTACCCAACTTCACCCCTAATCTAGCCAATCGGTGAACATCTTTCACCAACTCCCTCTTCCTTTCATCCACATGGGCCACACTCCCCATAGACATTCTACTAAGTGCATCAGCAACCACATTGGCTTTACCCGGATGATAGTGCACACTCATGTCATAGTCCTTAAGGAGTTCTAGTCACCTCTTTTGCCTTAGATTAAGGTCCTTTTGGGTGAACACATATTGAAGACTCTTATGATCAGTATACACATCCACATGCACCCCATAGAGGTAATACCTCCAAATCTTTAGAGAAAAAACAACGGCCGCCAATTCAAGGTCATGGGTAGGGTAGTTGCGCTCATGCACCTTTAATTGCCTAGAAGCATAGGCTATTACCTTGCCTTTTTGCATTAAGACACAACCTAAACCAATCTTTGAAGCATCACAATAAACTACAAACCCTTCTAATCCTTCTGGGAGAGTCAAAATAGGAGCAGAGGTAAGTCGATCTTTTAAGGTCTGGAAATTCTTCTCACACTCATCTGTCCATATGAATTTGGATTTATTTTGGGTCAATTTTGTCATAGGAGATGAGATGGAAGAAAAGCCTTTGACGAACCGTCTATAGTACCCAGCTAGACCTAAGAAGCTCCTAATTTCTGAAGGAGATAATGGTCTAGGCCAATTTTTGACTGCCTCTATTTTCTTAGGATCAACCTTGATTCCATCACCGGACACTACGTGACCAAGAAATGCTACCTCCTTTAACCAAAATTCACACTTACTAAATTTTGCAAATAATTGTTTATCCCTCAATGTTTGAAGAACAACTCTCAAGTGATTTTTATGTTCTTCCTCACCCCGAGAGTAAATTAAAATATCATCAATGAAGACCACTACAAAGGTATCAAGGTAAGGTTTGAACACCTTATTCATCAAGTCCATAAACACCGCCGGTGCATTCGTCAACCCAAAACTCATCACCACAAACTCATAGTGACCATACCTTGTTCGGAAGGCTATTTTGGGAATGTCACACTCCCTTACCCGTAGTTGGTGGTAGCCGGACCGAAGGTCGATCTTGGAGAAGTGACTTGCCCCTTATAATTGATCAAACAAGTCATCTATTCTAGGGAGTGGGTACTTGTTCTTAATGGTCATCTTATTTAATTGTCGGTAGTCTATGCACATTCGAAGTGACCCATCCTTCTTTCTTACAAATAGAACGGGAGCACCCCATGGCGAAATACTTGGTCTTATGAACCCCTTCTCTAACAAGTCCTTTAATTGTTCCTTCAGCTCTTTCAATTCTGCTAGAGCCATGCGGTAAGGAGGAATAGAGATAGGTTGGGTATCGGGGAGGAGATCAATACCAAAATCAACTTCCCTTTCGAGAGGGACACCGGGAAGGTCATCAGGAAAGACATCGGGGAATTCATTGACTATAAGAACTGACTCAAGAGAATGACTTTTGGAGTTGACATCCCTAACCCTTACAATATGGTAAATACATCCCTTAGAAATCATTTTGCGAGCCTTAAGATAAGAAATAAACTGACCCTTAACCACCGAATCACGACCCTGCCATTCAATAACAGGCTCATTTGGAAATTGGAACTTGACTCGACGATTCCTACAATCTATGGAAGCATAAGATGCATGTAACCAATCCATCCCAAGAATGACATCGAAATCTATCATATCAAGCTCAATGAGATCATAAGGAATAACTTTATGCAAGATAGACACAAGGCAACCCCTATAGACCTTTCTAGCAATAACTGACTCACCAACAGGGGTAGACACCAAATAAGGCTCTAATAACATTTCAAGTAAAACATCAAATCTATTAGCAAGGAATGGAGTAATAAAAGATAAATTTCCACTCGGATCTAATAGTGCATACACATCAAAAGAAAAGACCTTTAACATACCGGTAATGACATTGGGTGCATCCTCAACCTCTTGTCTCCCATGCAAGGCGTAAAAGCGGTTGGTGCGTTGGACACCTCCTTGGACTTGTTGACCATGAGCAATTTGTCCTTGAGTCCTACCACCACCATATCTACAATCCTTAGCATGGTGGCCCAGCTTGCCACACTTAAAGCATGCATTGGAGCCGGCTAAGCATTCCCCTTTGTGAGTCCTTCCATACTTCTTGCAAGTGGGGAAAGTTTGAGTAGCAACATTCTCTCTTGGAATCATTGGTTTACCACTCTTGTCCTTGTTGAACTTTGGAGGAGGAGTATTGGTGGAACCTTGTCCCACAAATCGTTGCCCACCTTGGCCTTTGCCATTGTTACTATGATCGGACCTTTGAGGGTTAAACCCTCCACCATCTACTCTAGCCTTTTTGAACCTCCTTGATCTCTCTCTAAGCTTTTCTTCTTCAATTTGTTCTGCGTAAGTCATTAACCGAGAGATATCCATCTCCTTGATCAACATGGCCGTTTTACACTCCTTGGACACCAAGCTTGAGAAACCGGAAATAAACTTGCTCATCCTAGCTCTTGGGTCAGAGACCATGAATGGAGCATACTTTGACAACTTAGTGAATTTGAGAGAATACTCCATCACGCTCATACTCCCTTGACGGAGGTTGATGAACTCTTGGATTTTGGCCTCCCTTAGCTCCAATGGGAAGAAGC
This sequence comes from Solanum dulcamara, assembly GCF_947179165.1. NCBI lineage: Eukaryota > Viridiplantae > Streptophyta > Magnoliopsida > Solanales > Solanaceae > Solanum > Solanum dulcamara. The sequence goes on from NC_077241.1 coordinate 51,076,369, forward strand.
GATCTAGGAAGGCACCTTTAAACTCTTCCCATCCTATCGGCCCTATTTCTTCATCCCTCTCAACAACCCATTGTTCATACCACACTCGAGCCACACCTTTGAGTTGATAGGCCACTAGCTCGGCCTTTTCATTTGGTGGCACACCCATGATAGCCACAATCCGGTATACCTCATTAATGAACTCCATAGGGTCCTCATCTAGTTTAGAACCATCGAACTCGGGCGGATTCATCCTTTGGAAATCCCGAATCCTAGAGGCTGGATTTTATATTTGGGGAGGAGGAACACCTAGATTCCCTTGGTTGGCTACGACTTGAGCTAACAAAGTAATAACACTGCGAAACTCAGCATGGGTTACCCCATCCTCATGATGTTGGGTATTAGGAACCGGAGGAGTTTGGTCCTCATCGTCAACCCTTGCTCTTCGAGGTGGTCTTCCACGAGTCATTATCTAAAGAACACAAAATGGGTCGTTAGTTAAAGGAAAGCTTAGGATGCTCTAAGGCACGACATGAATTTGAAAGAAGTGAAAATTTTCCTAAACACCTCATAGTCTCTTATTCATAATTGTGGCGCGCTTCACAACCATGAACAAAACCCTATTCGACGCAGTATGTTGGACTCCAAGGATCATTCAAAACTTCGGGCTCTGATACCAAATTTATCACGATCCAGGCCTAGGGCCTAGACGTGACATGGCGAATGAGGAACCCAAAAGTACCTCAAACAAGCCTCTTAGCATTCTTTTAGCCTTTCATAGGTAATGATGATAAATAGACAAGCGGAAATCATAATAATAAATCTTCAACTTACATATGTCCAACAATACCTCTAACTATTAGATTTAATGGGGCTAAGACAAGTTCCTAGCTCACCCTCAATCATAATAGAAGAAATGCCATAATAAAATATCTTAACATATTATAAGCTAGAAAGATAAAGGAGTATTGTTCCCGGAACATGGGAACTCACCAAAAGTAGTCTTCAATGGAATATCAACTAGCCACGTGGAGGAGAACGAGGAGGAGCACCGATCTCTACATGGTGATATCATGTAGGCAAAAGAGTATGCGTTAGTACTTTGAATGTACTAAGTATGTAAGAATGCATGAACATTGAGGAAATATTATAACATTTATGTAATATGGAACATAATGTAATACATGCATAATAAATCATATGGATATCCTTTAAAACATTCATTTTGTGGGAAAATAACCATAACCGACATTTAAGACCATGCGAGCTATTACATGGAATCCAATATAACCCCCTACGTTGGCCGGGGAGACTACTTGCCGGGTAGAACTCCGTCAACTTCATTCATTTCTTTAACTTTAACTTTAAGGGCTATTTATGGATCCATTAGCCTAAGCCTACAAGGGCTCCTATGTTGGCACATAGTTAATGAGACAAGGGGTTGCTACTAGGATTCCCTTACCGAACCCCACCTCAATGCCTCATTCGGTGCTAAGTCAATTCCACGGAATAGTTTAATACTTCAAAATATTCATAGCATATATAACTTGAGAATTCAAACATCATATTTGGTAGAATAGCTCATTAAAACATTTGATAATTCAAATATGCAAGAATTTTCCTTATTGCATAAAGAATCCATCATTTATATCATTTCATCATTCCTTCATTTCATAAGACTCCCTTTTTATCATAGATATTGCTTTCATAAACATTTATTTGGAGTCAAAGCTTTCAAGTCAAACTTTATTAAAAACATAGTGAAACTAGGTGGGTTCAAATCACTTCAACTTGCAAATATGTATGTAAATAAATATACATAAATACTTTGAAATCCATTAATTAAAAATCATGCTTTAAACAACCCATCATGAATTTCAAGAACCTTTAAATAGATAAATAGAGGAATTACTTGTAAATCATCAATTCATACATATAAAATTATGTTGCATCAAAATAGACCAATAATCATTAGTTTAACCATGATTCATACTATTAAGTAAAAATAAGAATTATCATAAGAAAATATTACTTGAAATTAAAAGACTTAATTGAAAGAGTTTTTGGACTACATGGGTGGAAGAACCCATGGATAAACACCCACATAACTTAGAGTAAAGCTTAAAGAAAATAAACATAATTTATCATATAATCAAAATAATTTAGACATGAGAGTGGAAGGAATACTCTCATTGAAACCTTACATACCTGAAAACCGAAGCTTTAGTTGGTACCGAAAGACTTAATGAACACTCTTGAGTCCTAGCTTCTCTCCTTGTCGGAACGTTTTATGTACTACCCGGAGTATATGAATCACCGAAATAGTATTTCTTCACTACTAAGAACTAAAACTATATTTGAGAATGTGTAAAGAAGTGTATAGAGAGAAGATTTGCTTGAGAAAGCTTGATGAATAAAATGAGGAAATAAGGTGAGTATTTATAGGTGGGAAAGAGGGACCTAACAATAAATAAAATAATTATAAAAAAATCTAAAAATTTAGTGGAATATATTGATGTCATGGATGATGTTAAATGGAGGACAATTTATGTCATGAGTGATGTCAAATGTATCTAGATCTTTCTATGGTAGGTGAAATGAGTTATTTTTGACAGAATACTCTTTTTGGGAGCTGCGTTTGAATAAGATACATTCCTTATTAGGATTTGGTGTCTTCATAAGAATTGTAGATATGGAAGTCTAGTTTCATATCGTTCAAGAATCAACCAATTTGGATAAACCTACAGTGAGATATGATTTCTCTTCTACAAACACTCATTTCCGTCACAGCATCCTACCTTACAAAAATTAATTTATTTGACCTACTTAACCTCCGAATATTAAAGTATGGTCTTCATAAAAGTTGTAGGTAATGATCTTGTGGTTACTCAGAAATTTGAATCACTCAATTTGGATATTCCTATGAAAAGTTATGCCCAAAATACAGAGGCTGTATCATGTTTAGGCAAAAATTGAAACATCGTATACAACGTTTTTAGGGGATGTTACAATCTTGATACCCTATTAGTATCATGTATGATTTGGCTCTTTTTTTAAGAAATAAATAAAAAGCAATTAAGAGAAAATTATGAAAGTTACAATCTTATTTATAAAACTCTAAATTAGTAGAAAATATATTTTTATAATATTGTTTTCTCTTTGCAAATTTTTAAAAAATTGTATCTAAATTATGACTTTTTTTAAAAAATTGTTTTTTAATTTAAAATATTGAATAATTGAAAACATACATTAATGATATAATTACAGTATGTAGATATACCGTAATGGTATAATGGATGATTGAGTAATCTCATCAAATGATTGAAGCAAACCTCAGTGAAAACACTGTTCAGTTACTCTTTGATACTATCAGAGTATATTATACTTTGATGGTATTAAGGATAGGAGTAAGCAAAAATCAAACCGATCGATAAACTGAACCAAAAAAATATTATTGGGTTATTGCTAGTGGATTATTGGGTTAATAAATTTTTAATGGCTTTATAAAAAAAATAATCGGGTTAATGGTTCGGTTTCGATTTTTAGTTTTGAGTTATTGGGTAAACCGACAACCCATTAAGACAGTAGTAATTTACTACTTTATCCTTCATAAATATTAAATATTAATAATTAACCTAACTAGATTCTATATGTCTATATCACTACTCTACACAGTCTACCCATTTTACAGTACTACTTCATACGACTTTAGTCTTTACTCTTTTCTCAAAACCTAAAGATTAGTTTGTAATTGTAGCTTTTGCAAGTTTGTAAACATCTGTAATTAGATTAACATAAAAAATTGCATATTATGTTTTGGATGTAACATGTAATTGATGTAGCCTTCGTACTACATCTGCTCTTATTGATGCAATTTCTCATTATCTTTCTTATTTCACTATATCAAACCATTTACAGTTGATTTGCTTGTTTCACTGCATCACGCCAAATTGTTAGAGAAGTGAGAAGTCATATATTTATCTTATTACCATTTTTTCTTATTGGTAAATCGAAAACTGAATTGTTAACGACCAAAAATCGATAAACCGAAAACACATCTTATTGATTTGTTATTGGTTTAGCGTATTTAAAAATCGAAAACCAAAAAATCAAGCTGGTAATACATAAAACCGAACTGAACCGACCGATGCACACCCCTAATCAAGGAGGAAGAAGCAGTCCTTCAACGAGGACACTTCTCAGTTATTCTTTGATACTATCAGAGTATATTCATATATTGTGATATACAGTGATGGTATCAGAGAGGGAAAAAAGGGTGGGCGTTGACGTTAGTACGCGAATTTAAAATAAAAAAGGGTATGAAAGTAATGGGGCATTTAAGGGTAAATATTTTACTTTTTTTGGGGTATAAGTGTTCTTTTCCCTATTATATTTGTACATTTTTTAAAAATTATTCTAGAAACTAAACCAAAAAATTAATAAAATGAGTCATTAAGATGGATCTTCACAAATGGTGTTATTTCTGCATATATTATGGAATCCATTTTAAGAATTGTTATCTGTATGAATTCCTTAAAGGTTAATTCTAAGAAAGATTAGTATGTAATGAAAAAGAGTTGAAGAAGAAGAATGAAATAAGTGTTAATTAAAAATCAATTTTGATTAAGAGGTTATCACTGTAACATGATGTTTCAGTAGGATTTTAGTAATAGGAGAGAATTGCAGCTTATTAGAAAATCTGAAAAAGAAAAATGTTTTTGCAACTGAATAGTAGAGCGGCAAGATGAAAAGAACCATGTACAGTGAACTCAATAAAATCCGCGCCTCAACCCCCACCCCACATTAGATTTTCAATAATATCATTTCAACCCGCCCCACTTGGGGTAAGGCCAAAACCCACCCCTTAAATGGACGGGATTGAATCCCACAGTTGTTCAATTTAGTCAACATATCCTGTCTATACTCTGAAATTTATATAAAGTACAAGGGGAAGAAGAAGCATCTTTTGAATACAATTCACAAGAGGTCTCTCTATTCGCTCGTTACTGTTTCCAACAACAACATCAAATGTAATACTGAGGCAAATAACCTCACAGAGCCGCCTTTAACTCGGAGGATATAATGTATGTTCCTACTTCAAACAGCTAAAGGAAGAAAAATACATACAGAGAATGGATCAAGTACTGCACAATACATACAGTAAGCTACTCTAATGAAAACCTTAGTCCCACAGTCCCCTGCTAAAAATTAAAAGGGCTGGATATATCGAATCATATGAAGTCAATATTGTGAACCTATAAATGGAAACAGCTGATTGAGAGATCACTTGGGTTAGGTTTTGCTCTTAAACTTTCTTTGGGCTTTCAAGTCCACAACAATCACTGTTATGTTGTCCTTGCTGCCCTTTTGAAGAGCTCGATTTGACAAACATTCTGCTGCTGCCTGTGCTGCTGGATCAATTCCTTGGCCCCTTTCCAAAGGAAGCGTAACACCATTCTTTTTATGCCAGAGGAGTATGCGCTTGCGAGCCAAATCACAGACCTCTTCGTTGGTCATAACATCCCATAAACCATCACTTGCAAGGATAAGGCATTCGTCATCCTTGGTTCGAGGTATAAACATTACTTCTGGATCAGGAATTATCCAGGGCGTCAAGTATCTATCTCCTGCAACCAAGAAGCAAATAAAATGTAAAAAGGAAATAGATGAAAGACTTGCATGCCAACAAAAACAAGGAGCAGTATTTAGCAGGATTAGAGAAAAAGGTTCATACAAATGGACATCTAATGCGTCAAATTGTAGATCTATCCACGTGATAAATGCCCCAGGGCAACACCATCACTAACAAGATAGATACATCTTGATAATACTAAGTTATTTGCTATACCGTAGTTCTCATGTCAACAGAAAAAAAGAGAGTGGTAGATTGAATACACATTATACTCTTCTAGCAAGCTCACTGAATTATCCTTTCACAGTTTTCAAACAGCTCACATCAAAACGGAGATGATCAGTCACCAGCATGCACATGCCTGCACAACTGGGTGACAGAAGTTGGGGCATGCTGGCTATATGAACTCATGTACAGCAACTTAAATTACATAACGTCGCTTTTAGCCATATCTTCCAAGATGACATTAGAAATGTTACATGATCAACACCAATTAGCATCTTATAGGCATTAGAATATCCCTTAAATTTACAGACCTGCATGTTCAACCTTGAGCAACAAGTGTCAATGCACATGTCTAGAAGCGAAGCCAGCCTTAAGCACAGATTTACAATTTGTTGGTCATTTATGCAATGCTGGATTGAAGATAGAATGAAAAAAAGAACATTCTAGCATTTCAAGTTACATATCAGATGGCAAGGGCACACTTAGTCACAGGTATATAAAGAATTGCACAAAAGAAGTGACAAAATGAGCTCTCTTCTCATCACAAAGCAATCTTTCAGCAATATGAAATGAAAGAGGTACAAACCATCATCAAAGGAGCACCTCCCCAGGACCAGGATACAGAAGGTTCCCAGGCTTTTTTTGTTTTGTTTTAACTTGCAATTTTAAGAAAGTTGAAGGTCATAGGCTCACGAGTCATACTAACCAGGATCAGACAAGTGATGATCAAAAAACAAAGGAGGACCTGAAGATTCCCATGCATCGTTTGTTTTATTTTTTAATTGTAATTTTTAGAAAGTTGGAGGTCATAACCTAACAGTTGCACTAACTAGGGTCAGACAAGGGATCATCAGAAAACAAAGAAGGTGCCAAATATTTCCATGCACCTTTTTTTTTTGATTTTTTAGTATTATTACTTATAATCTTCTGGAAGTGGAAGGTCATAATTCAACAGTTGAACCAACCAGGGTCAGACAAGTGATGACTAAGAAAAAAAAAAGAAGGCTCAAAGTGCAGATCATTAATCGAAGTGTGTGCCTTTGTGGCCACAATTAGTGCTGGAAAATGGATAAAATAACAAGTATCCGTCTAACCCAGCCAGTCAAAAATAAAAATTGGATAATTGGTTCATTTAAATCACGTCAAATATGGATCAACCCATGTGATAAACAGATAAAAGCTATCAAAGCTCTTCTTTCAAGCATTAACATCCAAGTCTTGGTCCCCCCCCCCCCCCCGCACACACACTTATCCGAAATTCCATTATGGTACTTCGTTTACAAATTGGAATACTCTCATGATAAATTTTCAAAGTATTTCTGATATTAAATGATTGTTGACTAGTTCGATCTTTGTTCCCTTCAAATATTTTACAGGAGGACATTAATTCGCAAAGAAAGATCGCAATTGTCCAAGTAAATATTAGGTTGATCAAGCACAAAGCTGAATATCTTCTAAGAATATATAACGATTCATAATTGATCAAAACAACAGAAGAAAAAAGATTCATAAAACCCCAATTAGTCAACCTCCGTAGCAGTACAAATTGATTGATTATAGTTAAAGGAAGACTAATCAAAATTCTAATTAGTCTTCCATTTTTTTTCAGTTTCAAAAAGGAAGCCTAATTAGAATTTAGCCGTAATAAAGTATCTCAGTCCATATGCCATCTAGGATTTTATAATTAGGAAGATCTAAATTTAGGGATCTGTTTCAAATTATAAAAGGCTACATAATATCATCCCTTCAATTAAGCGGAATGAGTTATTAGTTCATGTTTGTTCTTTTTTGGTGGCGTTTGGTCGAGAAATCGAAACCAAAAATCGAGTTTACTGAAAGAAAAAAAAGAGTATTAAATCTTATTTGTTTGTGCAGCTTTACAACAAAAAAAGGTTTACTATTTCAATGCTTGCCAAATAATTTGTTTCTGTTTTACCATCCTACCAGATAAGGGAATTATTAATGGATAGGAAATATGGTATCCGTATTATCTGTCACTCTACCCATTTTTTATCCATAATAAATATGGGTAGATTGGATGTGTTATCTATTTTTATCTAACCTGTTCTCAAGCAGCCAGTATCCGATCCAACCTGCCCATTTTGCCAGCACTAGCCGCTGATGGAAATTGGAAAGACACAACAATTCTTACTTTGTTTCATGGAGATGATATAAAAGGAGAGCTTGGTTTAATGTCTAGTAAAAGCAGTATTTACTCTTCATCATATGTTAAACCTCCTACCTCCTATACTCTATGACACTTCTTCCGATCTTTAACACGGAATAATTGTTGATTAATGTTAAAATCAATGTTATCAAAAGCGAAAAGCGCAAAAAATCGCTATGGTCCATTAGGGTAAATAAGCACAAATAAAGCGTGGGCTTTAATGAAAAAGGGGCACAAATATTAAAAAATAATAATATGTGTGTGTGTGTTTAGTCCAAGACTAAGAAATATAAGCATGAATAACAAATATATAAACACAGAAATTGATTTCTTTTTACATAAAAGTGAAATACCAATTGTTAGTGTCGCCTCTTCAGGAAATACTCATTCGCAAGGAAACGTTTGTCTTAGAGCCTTAATAAATACACTGGAGCGCACATTAAGCGGAGACAAAACGCTCAACATGTTTTGAGCCTCGCTTCAAGAGTTAAGCATGCCTTTATTAAAACTGGTGAATAGAGTAGAGAAGAGAAGTAACTTCTCATTATTTTGGTGATTAATGTACAAGAGTGGCTCCTGTCTTTTTCCACTTACAACTTGGCAAGTAACTATTCTCTACACCTAACAATTAAATACAGAATATTTCACGATATTCTAGAAAATATTATGAGGCACACTCCAAATATAACTTACTATTCAATGAATGTAGATATATTGTGAATACACATTCAAAAACATAATTCCATCAATCAATTTGACATTCAATATGCCCCCCATATTGAAGGTGGTGAAACAACTAGAATTTGTAAATCGGACTGGAAAGTGATGTGACACTAGACAACGACATGTAATTGAACAATTGGACGTGATACATGCTGCCTAAACAATGGTCAGGCAAATGACCAGAAAAGACGAATACCGCCAGAGCAATCATTGAGAAAATGTAAAAGTCAGGAGAAAGGACATGGTACTCATTGGAATGGTTAACGAAAATTGATAATACAAGTAAAATTATGACAAAAATATATGAAAGTTTCCATAATATTCTCCTACTTATGTTCTATGAATCTAGACACATTCTTAAATGTAACTTTAGTAATCCCTTAGACTTTAACAGTTACATTACTCAAAATAATAAGGGAGAAGTAATAAATTATACCCTAAAGTTGCAAAAAAAAGTCATTATTCTTGTTTGATGTGGAACTAATTACCCCCTAAGAGGTGACCTAGCAAAGGAAGTGATTCCACTCTCCTACATATACGTGAGAAGCAAAATAAACTGTGATGGAAACAAGCAATGTGCTTATCACTCAGGACTCAGGAGTCCACGGGCATGACACGGAAGAGTGTTTTCGTTTGAAGAACCAAATCAAGTCTCTGATTAGAAAAGGAGTAATCAAATGCACCACAGCTCCTCTAAATGTGAACAATAACCCTTTGCCAAATCATGAAAATCGTGAAGTCAACATGATTACTCTAGAAGAAGAGTATGACTTGGAGGGAACCATCGTGCCTATTTGGAACACAGAAGAAGTTGCCACTGCATCTCCAGTGCAACATGCTATCACGGTTCAGTTGAAGGAGCCTTTGACCGTTCAAACCTACCTGCCAAGAGTTGAGGTAACCACTATAGTTGCTAGGAAACCTGACTATAACACTAAAGCAGTCCCATGGGACTACTGAGTAGAAGTCAAGGGCAAGACAACTAACGTTGTTGTGGTTCATGGAATGACTAGGTCGGGAAGGTGCTATGCCCTGGAGGATCTAAATCGAGGAGTTCTTGGGAAAAAACGGAATCCAAAGAGGAATGTTACCGATGTTGAAGCTGCGAAATTTTGGAAGAAGATGCAGCCTAAGGACTATTCGATCGAAGAGCAGCTGAAGAAAACGCTAGGCCACATGTCCATTATGTCTTTTCTTATGAGTTTTGAAGCCCATAGAAATGCTTTGATAGATGTATTAAGCGGAGTGAGCATTCCAAGGAAACCACAAGTGGAACTCTAGCCGCAACAATCAAGCGTATGGTGGAAGCAATTAAGATCTTTTTCCATGATGATGAGCTACTGTCAGAAGGGGCTAGGCACAACAAAGCACTTCACATCGCAATCAAGGTTTTGATCAACGACGGTTCTAATTATAATGTATGCCCGTTCTCTACTCTAAGAGATTTGGGTGGGAATATAAGAGGGATAAGAGAAAGTCGGGTGAAGGTCAGAGCTTTTGATGAATTGCAAAGGAGCGTTATTGGAGAAATCTACCTAACATTGCAAGTAGGGCCAGCTGAATTCCCCGTTTTATTTCAAATGATTAATGTATCGTCCAATAACAACCTGTTGTTAGGGAGGCCATGGGTCCACATGGCAAGAGCACTTCCCTCCACTCTCCATCAGTGTGTGAAGTTCGAGTGGGGTCACAGAGAAGTTACCATTCATGGAGAGCTCAGTCACCCCATCTTGCCAATCATGCAATTTGCGCAGGTCTAGAGGAGTGTACCAAGTCAAAGCTTCTCCTAACAGACTTTGAATGAACAATTTCATCCTCAACTTCTCATTCCTTCCTACACCGACCAACTTGTCGCAATAGGCTCTTAGGTGTGCATGAGGATCACCCTTTCCATCAAATACATCGAACCTTGGTGGTTTGTACCACTGGTATGTCGATGTCTGCATGGATGCATAGGTCATCACAATCCAGGCTCTCGTTCCCCTAGTGACTTGCATGTTTTTAAATGTCTTTTTTTAGACTTTTGAGTAGGATTGTTATTGACTCTTCTCCATTCAATCGAACGTACTTCTCCAGTTTAGCGTACTGATTAACCTCATAAAGGGCTTTAACCGACGCGGATATTGTGAAAGTAGGAGCTTCAGTGGCATATACCTGTCCCACAGGTATCTCACAAGTGACGTGTGTCTCAAGTATGTGCTGCATTGTTGTGTGAATGAGGGACGGTGAAGTTCTGAATAGGCAATGAAAGATCAGGTGCAACCCTGGTGGCGGATGGAGGAAGTGGAACTTGAGCATGTGGGGTTTGTTAAGTTGGCGGGAGTGACTAGAGGTAGTTCGTCATTAGGGAATTGGAATTAAGCAGGAAAAGTAGCAGTTGTAAGCTTAGGCACAGACTTGGCGCAGTTGTTCCTTTAGGATCTCAATTTCCTATACCATGTTGGCTATCTACTCGTCGTTCTGAGTATCTAGTAGTTTTTTGGGAACTCTCGGCACCATCTATTGGTACCATTGAGGTGGAAGGAATATTGTTTATTATTTGCTTTAATTTTGTCATTAAAATTTATTATACCACTTTTAATTTGAAAGGACGCAAGCCAAATCCAAATTTGCGTTCCTTATTTCCTTGAAAACAGTACTTGTTACCACTTTTTCTATAATGTCATTTTCACTTTCAATCGAGTCTTTACCCATACACTTCACACATTGTGGTTCACGCAGGGAGTGTCTCACACTCTCCAAACTTTCTTTTGGATTCCTTAGTTTTAGAGTTGGTGCAATTAGGTCGGTGTGCCTTCTCTCAAATTCTCAATCCTACTCTTAAACATCTAAGAAAACTCTTACTCTAGAAAATAGTTCATATTGCATACACCTTAGGCGGGATGATCCAAGGCATCATCTCCATGATTAGGAAGTCACCCTTTGTCAAAGGTTATATAACCTAACAACATACCTTTTATGTGAAAATTGATGTAAATGATCCAAACTAAAATACGTGACACATTTGGAGCAAAACAGACTTATCATATCCTTTACCCTTTCTTTCATATGAATATCAATCAGAACCTACCAAATGTCTAGATGGTTTTCTTAGCCCCCCATAACCTACAAAACTGGTGGCAAAACATTTGTGTGGCGCATTGGGTCGAGGTCTGAGAGCATTTGGGTGCTTTGATATCACTCATGAGGATCCAAGCTAACAAAACCCTCATTACTCTGTTGATGGAATTATAGGATCCAACCACAGTGATTTTCAGATTCTTGGATTTTGAGATCACCCCAACTTGGAAGAGATTAGTGAATTTGCTGAACTACCGCTCAAAGGAAGAATGTCATTACTCCCATCATCAATAAGAAAGAAGGATTTTCTAAGGCTCTTAGGGTTGCACATTTTTCCATTATTGAGGAATGTGGAAGGTGGAAGGTCGAAAAGTGAAGCTGAATTACTTTTTTAAAAGGTATGGTCGCCTTGAGAGCTTCGATGAACAACGAGATGAATTTGACTGCACTCGTGACAGTGGGTATATATGAAGCCTAGGGTCTTCGAGGTGGCCTTTTCGAGAGTCATGGTCTTCCCCGATGAGATTTCACTGTCTCGACATCAACCTTTTGCCAATACTGATAAACATCTTTGCAGAGCCGTAGAGACTTACCTTGATACATATGATTCTTGCTGAAGTATTTTGATCATTATCAGCATGCACTAGAGGGCATAATTTCTTTGAGGTATGCAACTTATTATTACAAACTTGGGCAATGAAACACTTCTACCGTCGTATCCGCAAATGGACTACTGCATTGACGCACACAACAGGATCCAGAGCCAAGAGGATCATTTGAGGTATTGAATTGCCCATTGGAGAGAAAAAATGGTGCGTGTTTTTGACCAATCTTACAGGAGATTCCATCCAATGGAAGCATCCTTGGATGGAAGAATTAGCATTTGTTAGGACTCGACACTTCTACTTCATTGAGGTGATTGGACTAGGAAGCATTCAGCCGTATACGCCTTTTCGAGTTCTAAGACAGTTTGGTGTTGTCCAGGATATACCTATATGGTCATCCATGGCGCTACATGAGGATGGTTACGGTGCCTTGGTCCTAGTAGCGAGAGTGAGAAACCTGCAAGCAGAGAGTGGGATTATATGATCGCACTGAACATAGAAGGAGAGAGATGGTGCATGCAAGAATCTCTTTACATTCTGTGCCAATCTGATGCTAAAATTGCTGAGATCTGGTTCCCTCAAGGATGGAATCTCAGCTTTAGGAGTATCTAAATGATTGGGAAGTTGATAGATTTGCTGAACTGCTACTCAAACTGGGTGAATTCACAGGACTTACTACAGAAACATATGGTATAAGATGGAAACATGACTCTGATGGCAAGTTCTTTGTGAGTAGACTGTATAAGAGAGATTGTGTCTCACTCAGGGGGAATTCCAGGTCCATGTAAGCAATTATGGAAGTGCAACATCCCAACCAAGGTGAAATGCTTCATCTGGCTGGTCTCCAGAAGGGCATGTCTCACTCAGGAAAAACTCAAGAAAAGAGGCTTCCAGATTGTCTCTAGGTGTTTTTCCTGTCATGAGGAGGAAACTAATAGCCATTTATTTCTACACTGTAGGATTACTGTTCAGGTGTGGCACATGGTTCTCAGCATTTCGCAGGAGCCCTGGGTGATGCCAGAACATACTGCTGGTCTTCTGAGTTGTCGGATGAGGGGGGGGGGGGGGGAGCAAGACCCAAAAAAGATGGTGGTCTATAGTACCTGCTAGTGTCTGGTGGGCTATCTGGAGAGAAAGAAAGCTCAGGTATCATAAGAATATTACTAACACTATTCAGAAAGTTAAAGAAAATTGCATTAACATGTTGCATTTTTGGTGTAAAGAAGATGGTATAGAAGTAGAACATTTGGTAGATTTCCTAGGATCTATGAAATTATGGAAATAGCTGGTAACTTTTTAGAAGGTAGCCATCATACCCTTAATGCTGAAGAATACAACTTTACCTTTATCAAATAAATAAATACTAAAAAGAGTTAAATTGTACAAATGGCATTTTCTAATTGGTGATTATTCAATTAATTGAACTTAACTACACTTAATTTAATTCTCCGTGTGCCCTTCTTCCTTTAACTCCTCTTTTCTTTCTTCCTTTAACTCCTCTTTTCTTTCTCATTTTTCTATCTGTATATGTTTTTTAGACCAGCCATGAAAATCTTCGTCGGAGGTTTTGCCGGACATTTTTCCTGTCAATCTCTCTCTTCTGTCTCTAAATCTTCTCACGCTCATGTTTCTTTTTAATTTCCATTTTTCTATCTGTATATGTTTTTTAGACCAGCCATGAAAATCTTCGTCGGAGGTTTTGCCGGACATTTTTCCTGTCAATCTCTCTCTTCTGTCTCTAAATCTTCTCACCCTCATGTTTCTTTTTAATTTCCAAGAATATTAAAGATGAAGGCTTCAAAGTAAACCCAAATGATTTCTTTCTCATATTGAATATCTTTGATCTCCATTCTAAAGACAACTCATCACAGTTATAGGAGAAAGAAAGGGAAAGAAAATGGATGACAGGGATCTAAAAACACACATTACTTGTTCAATCCTTCTGTAAAAGCTGATTCTTTTCTCTAATTTTATTGTGCTTCAACAAAAGTTGGCCGCGAAAAAACATCCCGGGAAAAACCTCCATTTTTCCAATCAACTTTCAACTTATATCATTCATCTCGCTCATTTTAATCTCCTCTCTCAGTATTATTTTGTAGAAACCCATCACGATCTTTCCCGCTTTCCTGGTAAGTTGGAGTTTAATGATTTTGAATCCTTTTTTTTTTTGGTGTATGACTGTATGGTGGTAGCAGCGAAGCGAGCTATGGGTAAGAAAAAATGAGAACAAAATGAAGAAAGAGATGAAAAAAGAGAAAAGGGAAAAAAAAGTGTGAGAATTAAATTATTTGGAATCTGACATGGCAGCGCGTGGAAAACACTAGTCACTTAAAGATTGGTTTTGCATTATCAAGGCATAATAAATAAATTTCGATCAAGAATAGGGGGGTAAGGAGTCGCCCCTAACTTATCAGTGTGTAAGGGTGAACTTATGACTTTTTACCAAATAATAATGTACACATTGTTCACAAGTTGGAACCATGATAAACAATTCAAATTCAAAGGACCTGACGTGTTCCTTACAAACCAAATTATTCATAAATCATCCATCCATGTGTGTGAATGAAAGACAAGAAAAGCATAAGTATAAGAGGAAGGAGCTATAATACTTTCCATCTTCATTTCGGCAACTAGAGAGAATGGCACATTCTATTCTATTATTGGAGGAAGGAGCAAAGCACTACATCATATCAGTTCTCTAAGGAGGAAACTAGCGTATGTGCGCTTATCGTAACAGCCATGACACTAACTTGTTATTATGTATCTTGAACGAGGCAATGCACCTATTCTGTACACTCCTTATTTTAGGTTCCCAAACAAAGTTTTCTTTCCAAGGCTTAGTAAGACAGGCACCAGCATGCCTATACCCAGTTCGAGAAAACTCTTCAAAATGCCATCAAGATCAAGAAAAGAGAAGGGTCCGCACTGAGGACCTAAGCACACTATGGGCTTCTCGATGTAGTTGAGTTTGCTAAAACACCAAAGTTTAAGATAAGTATCCAAATTTTCTCTTGCAAGTTGTAACAAGCCTGAGCACTTCAGAATTCGTATATGCTTGGGGCTACATCATGAAGCCATTACCCTACTTCTGTATGAGGGTTTTTTCCTTATCTGCGACAGGAATATGGAAAACAGTAATTGGGTACAAACATATTTTCTTTAGCACCTCAGATCCTCTCAAGTGCAGACTCTGGAACCATTTCTAACAGCCTGGGGCGTATGAACCTAAGGCCCTACCACTATAGAGTGGAATATTATACCATATCACGGATCTCTATCACATGAGTTAAAAAACTAGCACTGATGATCAAGCCCAATTCTTTAGTTTGAAACTATGGTCATCTTGTTTGTTTATTCTAGCAGTGTGGATAACCAATAACTGTTGTGTCCAACTATTACCATGACGTGAATTGCTGATATCAGTTATACTAAGGAGGATGCTGTAGAAGTGCCAAAACTTCAAGTCTAGAGCAATATCGTGATTAAAGTTAGGTATGCTCAGGTTAAACACATAATCAAAATGGATATATTCTAAGAACACCAGCCAGCTGATATATAAAAGCAAGCTATTCTATGAGGTAACCTGTAATAATACCTAGTAGCTCAGTACCTGGCGGAATGGGAAGACGCAGGGTGCAAAAGATCATAACATTTTTTATAAAACCAATAAGGTTTTGTACAATACCTCAGTCATGATTTACAAATGCTAGATAGCAGGGTAGATGGGAGGAACATACCAATAGACCTAGACATTGCAAGAACGCCAAAAACACGATGCCCATTCCACTGTATAACCTTCCCTCCTGCAGCTTCAATCCTTGCATATTCATCTTCTCGGTTTGGCTAATAAAGAAAATATAAACAAAAATTGGCACACAGGGATTAGTCAGTGACATCA
The DNA here is from genome assembly GCF_947179165.1 of Solanum dulcamara. Taxonomy (NCBI): domain Eukaryota; kingdom Viridiplantae; phylum Streptophyta; class Magnoliopsida; order Solanales; family Solanaceae; genus Solanum; species Solanum dulcamara. The sequence continues at coordinate 51,092,658 of NC_077241.1, forward strand.
CAAGTAATTAATGTCATATTACAACAACTGTTTCACTTACCTTGTGATCCACTGACAATGCCATGGGTTCTTTCCCACGGCACAGAACAGCCCTTGAGTCACCACAATTTGCTACTATTATGTGCGATGAACAAACAATGGCGACAACGGCCGTGGAGCCTACTGTTTCTGGGGCAACAGCCTCATGATTTCCCGCCCCTCCAATCTCCTCATCAACCTTGAGAAAACAGTTGGTAAATGCATTTTTCCATTGGTCCTGGCAATTTTGCCTAATACTTTCATCATTGAGATTAGCCATAATGGTTTCCAACTCCTCGGCCAATACAGCTTGAATTCGATCCCGGCAGTAATTTGCCACCTGGAAAATAAAAATCCCAATTGTGTATCAATATATAAATATTGTGGTATTAATGAGGAGGCGCGCAAACCTATGAGCTTGTAACACTGTGTAAGCAAAAAAAGGGAGATACCTGAGAGCCACCATGGCCATCATAAACTCCAAAGAAATGAGCTGTCAAATGACTTAAACACCTAGTCATTCCATCAGGCAAACGATTGCCAACTAGCATCTGTATAGGAATTCTCAAGAACCTAGGAACAATTGCAAGCGCATCTTCCATTTCTGGTCTCCTTCCACACACAGATGTAAATCCCCAAAGGGGTATATAATCCACTTCAAAAATACTGCGGCCAACTGCTGCACTTAACCCTTTATTTAAAGGTAGCTGAACAACAACTTCAGTTGATTTCGAGCTGGAGCCATCCGTAATCTGCTCATCAAGTTTCTCCGCAACTGCCAGAGGTTTGCTCACTGTCTCCTGAGCACCTGACTCTACCAGATCTCCAGCCTTAGCTATAAGTTTGACATTGCAAGTGTTTTTCTCAGCATCTACCAAATTCTGTCCGTCAACGTCAGGTGCTAGCTCGAAACTTATAAAATCATCAGGACATAAACTACTGGAATCACTGACCACAGACAGGGAACAGGAACTATCAAGAATTTGATCAACATCCATTGATAAGATCTCATCATCTTCACTTTCCCTGACAACAGCAATCCAGTTGCTTTCATTTTCAGATATCATACCAGTTTGTTGAGGTACAGTAACAGTGAGGTGTTTCTTCTGTAAATCAGCAGAATTGCAATCATCATAAACAGAAGATTCTGGATACAAAGTTGTAGCATGGTCAGCCATTGACTTTAGGCTAGTGACATCCATTTGACTTTGGTTGTGAGAGATGAAATTACCTAATCTAGATGGCAGAGCAACCGCCAAACACATGTCGTCCATCAAAATCACTATCTTGTAACAACATTATACAGCCTGTCATTGTCAAACTAATAATAATAATAATCTTCTCATGAGCTTCACCACACCATTTTCCATGCCTAGAAAGATGTAGCATACGCCCTGATTCCCAATTTTGTAGTCAGATCTGGTAAGAAAAAAAGACTTTTTTTGGTTGGAAATTCACCTAAAAAGTAAGAATTGTCTGCCTGCACTTTCTTCCCAAAATCAAATGAGCTACTGAAAACCCAGAAAAAGCTTTGATAAAGTGAATCAAAGAAAAGGGGTCATGTGAAATTCTAAGGGAAAAAGTGGGAAGAATCACAAGAAAGAAACCCTGAAAAAGATGGTACCCTTTTGTCACATAAAACTTGAGTACCTTGGATCTGAGGCAACACAACCCAACCCACCAAAGAAATGCCGTCTTTTTCAAACCATAAATGGCGATGGAAATAGTAGAGGTAGGAAGCACCAGCTATTTTTCAAGAATCCTACTGTTTTCTTCACAGCTCACTTTCCTTCTCATCCCCCAAAAGACATGTAGTTCAATACTTGGAAGAGAAGGGAGAAGCATTAATAACAATGCTAAATACCAAAAATGGGTTGCCTATACAATGTAACAGTTCAATGTGATCATTAAAACACTTTATCAATCTCTTTTTATTACTATTATTCTTATAATTTTATTTAATACTATACTTTTCTATCTTTAACCTGGGGTCATGTGGAGCCCTTAATGAAACAACAAAGGGGGTAAGAAAACAGGAGTAATTTTTTTTTAATCCAATGGTCGTTGCATGCACTAGACCAAATGGGGATCGCGTATTGCATGGCCATTTGGACTAATAAGATTTTTGATTAACGATAAAACAGTCTTATTATTATATTACAATTCGATAAAAATATGAGTAATTAAGATCTTTTATTGTCTCATAAAATTGTAAAAGAAATACTTATGAGAAAAAAAAATTATACAGAAAATTATAAAACTAATTATTTTGTGAAATGACCTAAAATCATTTCTCTCCTAAAAATAGTTTGAGTGCTGCTTTTTTTGGAAGGAAAATAAATATTAATAAATTATTTATTTTAATTTAAAAACTGTCTAGATGTCATATGTAACGAAAATTTATTATTTTATTTATAGATAAGCTAAATTATAAGTATTAATTTATTATTATAATAAATTAAATTGACTATATGTATTTAACAAATAACAACTATGTTTAGTGATTTATATATATATATATATATATATATATATATATATATATGTATTAATTGAATTGACAATATGTATGGATTGAATTGATAAGTTTATAACAGTCTTTTAACTTGCTTCATGCCTACATCTTATGCTAGTGTGATAAAAAAAATTATTACGGTGTAGAGATTTCAACATCAACTTTTAATTTTTAAAAATAAAACCTGAGTATTTAGAAAATTAAATAAAACGTAAGTAATTTTTTTATAGCATTTTTCCTTTTTAAGTTACACCAGCATGATTCATTGTTTTGGACACACAGTGTTTTAAAACATAATTTCTACAAATTGAAAAAAGATTAAATAAAAAGGAGAGATGTCTCTTATCTAAAGAGCATATTAAAGTTCCTCCACCCATTTGACGTTTGCTCTTTCGGTATTCAATGCCCCACCATTTGTAGTTTTCTGGTGAACATAATTATACTTTCACAATAATGCTATTTTATCACCTTGCGTATACATGGGTTTGTTATAACCAGTACGGGTATAGAGGTAAATTTGTTTATTAAGGGTCGGCTTGGAAAGTCATCTAATAATTGAAATTGATGTACTTACTATAGTACTAATTATCAGTTTAATAATTACACAATTTAGTAATTACGATGATTAGGGGTGTTCATGGTTCGGTTTGGGTCGGTTATTGATTAAAATCATAACCAAATCAATTTAATCGGTTATTAAATATCTAAAATCATAACCAAACCAAGTAAAATAATAACCACGGGTTTGGTTATTGTCGGTTTGGTTCGGTTTGATTCGGTTATTCGATTTATGACTAGCTGAGATAATTCAAATATTCTCTCTTTACATTCTTCAAATTCTTATGAAGCTCTTTTTTCCTCACGACCCACTGAGGTTCAAAACAGAAAATGAAACAACTTAAACATTCGAAAAAGAAAAAAAACAACTTAAAATCAATTTAAAATTTGAAAAACTCCTTACAAACCTTCTCAAAATTTGACAATCTTATACTTGGGGTTGAGGAGTTGAGGTTGCTCTTGAGCTTTCACTGTTAGTCTATGACTGTGAGTCTGTGACTTTGTGAGAAACAAACGTGAGAGGAACAAAAATGTAAAAGGAAAACAGATACTAGGGTTTTAAAGTTTTAACTTTTACTTTATGTTGCTGCCTGCTGCTCAAGTGCTTAGTGCTTATTAGAAATTTAGGATTTAGAATTGGGCTTGAGAGTTGGGATAATGGGCTTAAATTGTTGGACTTGGACCGCTGTTTAGTGTTTATTAGAATTTATAATTGGGCTTGAGAGTTGAGTTTGGATTGTTGGGCCTTAAAATAAGTATATTAATATTAAATTAATAATTAAAACGTATAAAATATCTTTAATTATTTATGAAAAACTAATATTATACATATAAATAATTATAAATTTTAAGTATATAATTATCGGTTTGGTTCGGTTATTTATTCAGTTATTTTTTTCTATAACCATAATCAAACCAAATATTATTGGTTATTCAAATTTAAAACCAAACCAAACCAAACCAAACTGAATGTCGGTTTTTTTATTCGGTTTGATTAAATTTTTGGTTTGGTTTTGGTTTTAACCAAAACTGTGAACAGCCCTAACGATGATCTATTTGTTTGCCACAATGTAATTATAAGTATACTGTTTGGTTGCACAAGTGTAATCATAAGTTATATTAAATTTTAAAAATAAAAAACTTATATTAGACAAAAAGAGTCTTAATAAATGATATTAAATTAAATATTTAAGATATATATTGTCTTTTGAGAATATATTAATTAATAAACATACATTTTTAACTAATATTATAAAAATAATTGATATATATTTTTAAAATTAGTATATTTTAATTAAGATCAATTTTTTTATTTTGATGTCACGATTCGAAACTGGGTCATGATGGTGCGTACAATAACTCCAAGTAGGCAAGCTAAAAATCCAAGGCGGAAAGCAAATAAAACACTAAGCATAACTACGTTGAAGCAATAATAAGGAGAAGAGGAGGTTATAACATAAATATGTATAAAACGATACAAAATGTACAAAAAGGGCTCAAAAGTAATCGAGAAAGACAAAATTATACATAGGAATCCAATCCTGCACCTGGTGTCACCAGTACAAGAGCATCTAAATACAAAAAGGTTATATACAACTGAACTGTCTAAACAAAAGTACAAAACTACATAGACATTACAAAACAAGAAGTGCATCAAATCTCTGGACGCCAAGAGCTCACCATGATCCAAATTTGTGATGGCCACTGGAGATCTGCACTCAACGAGGGTGCTCATACTAGGCACTGCACCAGAAAAAAATGTTGAAGTATAGTATGAGTACCAAAATGCGGGGTGCTCAGTTGGCATCATAGATCGATCGAGCTCAGAATGATCATATATATGAATAAAGAATCACAATAATGTTAATACTATGAAACAACAGCTAACTAGAAGCATACATACTAGCGCTCTCAAATAAAGAAGAAATAGTAATGGATATTCGACATTCAAATTTCAAATGAACCACACATAGACGTATAACGCTAGGCAATGCAATGCAGATGTGGCCAATATATGTATAAAGTAAAAATCACCAAAAATGCCTCACGCGACCGCCTTGTACGCTCCCCAAGATATTCTTTAGACCCACCTCAACTTATCATATGCATAAAAGTAAAACTAGCAATTTAATCTGCAGGCTATCGAAGCTTATCAACATATGCAGTGTGCATAAAGTGCAACCTAGAATAGTGTCTTGGGCTCATAATATTAAGTAAAACAATACATCTTCCAACAGAAACCATAGGAATCTGTATATTTAAGAAAAATCCTCCCTTTTACCCAATCTCTCGTAAAAATGATATTTTTTCTCAAAATATTAAAGCTTTGATAGAAAAACCAACAGGTTTAAAGCAATTATCTCATTAAGACACAAAACCTCAAAAATAGTGCATTTTTTTTCAAAATTTCCAAGTTCCCTCAAGTAGAAAAATAGTAACATGCTACCTCAAAGCCAAAAACAAGTGGAAATCATTACAAAATTATTTAACTGTCTCAAATGCCCATTTTCCCTCATTTCAGATACAAGCATGTCAAGTACAGATATCATGCGCATGAGTGCATACCAAACACAATCAAGTCATTCGCAACACAATCACACCACACAACAATCAGATAAACACCAGTCATAGTACAATTATACTAACCTAAAACTCCAGTCCAAATCCAAGGTCTCAGGCCCAAAAACACGATAGTAATACGATAAAAGCTGAAAATAACCAAAAAGGCACACAATCATACTAAAATAATCCAATGCGCATAAATCTAAGTTTTAAATCACCTAGAATCATTTTGAGAATCCTATAATGTCAACCAAGACTAAGGATTAACCTAAGTTAAAGCTTCTCGACTAAAAGCTAAGTTAATAACTTAAAAATAGCCAAAAGTACAACTAAGGATCATACCACCTAAAATCTCAATCTAACACCTCCCTAACGATCAATGTTGCTCAACATATATAATCTAACTAAGCCAAGTCTAAAAATAAATAAATTATAATCTACCTTAAGGCCGAAACCACACTTGAACTCCATTTTGGAGGTTTTTCTTTCGTAAGGGACTTCAAATGGTACTAAGGTATCAAATTAACGTTGACAATGTCAATACGAGAGAAACAATACCCAATTTGATATAAAAGAAATCAGGTCAAAATAGGATCATAGAACCCGCAATTGGAATCACAAAACTGACTCCACCACAAGGTCCCAACCATCTCAACGAACTTGTGCCCCCCAAAATGGGCACAATTCGAACACTAACAAGCTCAAATCTGTCCTACCCTAATTCAAGCTCAAGAATAATCAAGAAATGAATTTAACAGAGAAAAATAACGACTTACGAATTAAAGGAAGATTAATAACCCTCAAAGCGTTCCTACGTGATCCACCAATAACACTCAATGATTCCCCACTGATTTCTCCTTCAGTTTAAGCTCCAAATTGCCACAAAGGTGTTGTTCTTTTGAGAAATGCCTACTGAAAATCAAGAGAAACTGATTTACTAAACTCAGTTACTCATCGCGATCACGGGACCCCAGGGTCTCGATCGCGATTCATTATCTTGATTGGGTCAACTGATCCTTCATCACAATCGCGATGGTTAAGGTTTGTGATCATATTGACTAAGAAAGTTGGTCTTCATGATCGTAGTGTCAAGCTCATGATTGCAAAGACCATTTTCAGTAGTCTTCGCGAATGTGACTGCAAGTATATGAATGTATTGAGCAACGCTGGTGGCACTAGCAACAACTGCATCAGCTCACTTTGGAGTTGAGAAACTGCCTCGATAGAGACTCAGAATTCATTCCAAACCTCATGAATGCAAACAAACTATTCAACCCCACTAAATAAGATATTTTAGACTCAACAAAATTAATGAAACAACCAATGGAGGTCGTCACAATAAAAAATTAACTCAAGTAAACACTTACATAATGTAAATCAAAACAACAAAATGGAAAACACCACAAAATCATTCGATCACCTTGGGATCCAAATTAAAGGTCGATCTAGACCAAACTCGGCATTCCCAAGCTAATCATTAAGAAATTCTCATTCGGGTACATTTACCAAGAGTGTTGACCGAAATCAAACCTTAGCCAAACTTTCAAAAACATCTCACCTAATGGCTTGAACTCATGTTGAAGGCCTCAGGTCCCAAACCAACCATGCTTGTAACACTCCCTAAAAACGTTGTATATGGTATTCCAATTTTCGATGAAAAATAATATTGCTTCTGTATTTTGGGAATAACTTTCATAAAATGGTCCAAATTAGGTTATTCAAATTTCTAAATAGCTCCAACATCATTACCTACAAGTTTTATGAGATCATAGCTTAAGATTTGGAGGCTAAGTAGGTCAAATAAATTAATCTTTGCAAGATCCGATGCTATGACGAAATGGAGTAATTGTAGAAGCCAAATCATATCTCACTGTAGAATGCTCCAAATCAGTTGATTCTTAAACGACATGAAAGAATACTTCTATAGCTACAATTCATATGAGATATCAAATCCTAATTAGGAAGTTATGTTGTTCAAACATAGCTCCAAAAAGGATATTTTGTAAAAAGAAGATTCATCTCACCAACCATAGAAGATCTAGATCCATTTGGCATTATCCATGACATGAATAGTCCTCCATTTGACATCACCCATGGCATTACAATCCTCTATTAAATTATTTATTTTTTTTATAATTATTTTAATTATTATTAGATTCCTCCTTCGTACCTATAAATACCTACCTTATTTCATCATTTTAAGCTTTCTCAAGCAACTCTTCTCTCTATACACTTTTTTACTCAATCTCAAAATATAGTTTTAGTTCTTAGTAGTGTATAAATACTATTTCGGTGATTTATATACTCTGGGTAGTACACAAAACGCTCTGGCGAGGAGCAAAGATTAGGATTCAAGAGTGTTTATTAAGTCTTTCAATTCTGAGTAACGCTTCAGATTTCAGGTATGTAAGGATTCAATGAGAGTATTCCTTCCACTCTCATGCCTAAAATATTTTTATTATATGATAAATTATATTTATTTTCTTTAAGTTTTACTCTAAGTTATGTGGTGTTTATCTATGGGTTCTTCCACTCATGTAGTCTAAAACTCTTTTAACTAAATCTCTTGATTTCAAATATAATTTTCTTATGGATAATTTTTATTTCTACTTAATAGCATGAATCATGGTTAAACTAATGATTATTGGTCTATTTTGATGCAAAATAATTTCATATGTATGAAATGATGGTTTGCAAATAGTTTCTCTATTTATCTCTTTAAAGGTTCTTAAAATCCATGGTGGTGGGTTATTTAAAACATAATTTTTTTATTGATGAATTTTAAAGTATTTATACATAATTTCATTTGCATACATGTTTGAAATTTAAAGTGATTTGAACCCACCTAATTTTACTATAGTTTCAATGAAGTTTGACTTGAAAGCTTTGACTCTAAATAAATATTTATGAAAGCAATGTTTATGATCAAAATGGAGTCTTATGAAATAAAAGAATGATGAAATTCTATGAATGATGGATTCTTTATGCAATAAGGACAATTCTTGCATATTTTAATCACCAAATATTTTAATGAGCTATTCTACCAAATATGATATTTTGAATTCTCAAGCTATATGCTATGAATATTTTGAAGTATTAAACTATTAAGTGAGATTGACTTAGCACTGAATGTGGCATTGAGGTGGAATTCGGTAAGGAAATCCTAGTAGCAACCCCTTGTCTCATTAACTATGTGCCAATATAGGAGCCCTTGTAGGCTTAGGCTAATGGATCCACAAATAGCCCTTAAAGTTAAAGTTAAAGAAATGAATGAAGTTGGAGGAGTTCCCCAGCAAGTAGTCTCCCCGGCCAATGTAGGGGGTTATGTTGGATTTTATGTAATAGCTCGTATGGTCTTAAATGTCAGTTATGGTCATCTTTCCATAAAATAAATATTTTAAAGAATATCTATATGATTGATTATGCATGCATTGCATTATGTTTCATATTACATAAATGTTTTAATTTTTCCTCAATATTGATGCATGCCTACATACTTAGTACATTCAAAGTACTAACGCATACTCTTTTGCCTACACAATACCACTATGTAGGAATCGACGCTCCTCCTTGTTCTCCTTCATGTGGTTAGTTGAGATTTCGTTTGAAGCCTACTTTTGGTGAGTTCCTGTAACATCTCTCAAAATACCCATAGGTGCCTTAAGAATGTCTTGGGAATAGGCCGCTCAAGTAATGCATCATTCTTAATCTTTTTGGGAAATCCGAGTTCAAAATATCAATCAGAGGGTTAAAACCCGTGGAAAAATAGTCTCGATGGATTTTTAGGACCCGTAGATCAAAAGATAGATTTCTCAAGAAACTGCACCAAATAAAAAGGTCCGTGACAAGTCCGCGTCACAGACCTGGCAATGGATTTCTAGCCGAGTTGGATTTTTAGTAAGGGCATTTTAGACTTTTTCTAAATTATTAGCTAATAAACCTAGACATTTTTAGGACCTAATTCAACTCTATAAATTAACCTAAACCTCTAATTCTGTCATTCTTCTACAATTCACCTACTCAAATATTTCTCTCTCTACAAAAGACTCTTAAGGACTCCATTGAAGACTTCAAGTAAATTCACTCAAGCTCTCCATCAAAACTCTCAAGTTTTTCCAAATTATTTGGTGTTCTCACTTAAGGTATGTGAGTATTGATTCATGGATCCTTTCATCCATGAAGCCCAATCAATTTCTCAAGATTTTCTATCAAATTAAAGTATGGTATTTTATGGGTTTTATGATCTCTACTCCTATTGCATGAATTTTTGATTCAAATTATGATCATGAGTCTATTTTGATATAAATTGATGGTTATTTCATTAAATTGAAGAGCTTTCCATGAATTCTCCTATTTTGATTTTTAGGGTTCATGATATAAATTATGAGTATTTTCAATTATACTTCCTAATGATAGTATCTATATGAATTATGTATGGGCTGATATAAAGTTTATGATCATGCATGTTTTCAAATAAATTTCATGGTTTTCAAGTCAATTGATCATGCATTCATGTCTTACCCTAATTTCAAGCATAAGCTATGATCATGAATCTCCAAGTATGAATTATGTCTATGTAAGTATGATTGTAATGATGAAAGGACAATTCTCACATTACAAGTATGTTATGAAAATGAGCTACTCCGTAATTTCAAACCTATGATCATGACTATGATATATGAAATTATGATTTCTATGCTATGTATGTATTCCGTGAGATTTGACTTAACACCAAATGTGGACTTGAGGTAGGGGCTCGAAATATGAGGTCCTTATATAAAGTCTCTTGTCTCATAACTACGTGCCACTGTAGGTTGCCTTTATGGCCTAGCTATTGGATTCACATATAGCATATGTATGACCCCGCCTAGCGGGGTAGAGTCTATCTTGGCAAGTAGATTCCCCTTTTTCTTTGTTGTATAGGGAGATAACAAAATTCTATGTTATAGCTCGCACGGTCTTATTGTTGGTTATGGTTCCTATCCCATATATGTATGATCTCTTATGTATGCTACGATTTTTAAATTATGTTTTTAAAATGTTTTGGTCAATATGATTTTCTCATGACTTTACTTATCTCATCTTATCATGTGATTTACTTGACCATTGCACTCCATGATTTACGTTGCATATCACGCCCACACACTTAGTACATTCCAACTTACTAATGTATACTTTTTGCCTACATTGTCTCATAATGTAGGGGTTGAGGTTGAGGATCACACTCATCTACTTGGCTAGTTAAGCTTTCCTATCGCAGCAGTTGTGGTGAGTCCTCATTTATCGAGGACTAGTTATCGAGCTAGTTATTGTTTTCAAAGAATTTTGCTATGTTTCATATTGAGGGTGATCTAGGGACATGTTTTAGCCCCCGCCCATATTCATGTATAGAGGCATCTAGTTGGACAAATATTTTGAGTCTATGTAGTCATGTGTCGCTCTTAAATTTCTATTCATGATTTAGACTCTCTTATGAAGTTTTCGCTTTTACTTTACCTTATGTATGCTTATGATATGTACAAGAGGCTTGGTTGGAGCCCTTTGGACTTTCGATCGCTGTGTTACGACTAGGCCCTAGGTCGGGTCGTGATGGTTCCCATGTTCTGGGAACAATACTCCTTTATCTTTCTAGCTTATGTATGTTGAGATCTTTAGATACTTACTATGACATTTCTTTCTGTTATGATTGAGGGTGAGCTAGGGACTAGTCTTATCCCCTTTAAATCTAAAAGTTAGAGGTATTGTTGGACATATGTAAGTTGAAGATTTACTATTATTATTTTCACTTGTTTATTTATTGTCATTACCTATGAAAGGCTAAAAGAATGCTAAGAGACTTGTTTGAGGTACTTTTGGGTTCCTCATTCGCCATGTCACATATAGGCCCTAGACTTGGGTCGTGATAATGCTACTAGCCTAAAATGGATCTTTCAGAGTTGATGGAACTGACTAAATTCTCATCTTACATCAGATTTTCTGGATGTTGACCATAGTCAACTCTTTCAACTTAAAGTCTTCCAAAAAGGGGAAAGCTCACTAAAAACTATCCCGACCACCTCGAAAAGCAAGCCACCTATCCTAACACACCACAAACACTGCATAAAAGCTATGAGAAAAGGTAAAATAGTAAAATCACACAAAATCAAGCAAATGACCATGAGGATCATTACAATATCCACTACTAAAAAGACTTTTATCCTCAAAAGTTAAAGAAAATATACATGAAGGCTAAAAAGGTGAGGTTATCAGATCCGCATATCAAGCTTGACCTTTCAATATCAGGACTCAAAAACTCAAGTTATGATGACACTTATCATAACCCACCTGTAAGTAAGCCAACTTATATTCCGGAACAACAAGTAACAAACATATTGGTTAGAAATAACAACCAAGAAGATAATAGAAATAATTTAAATGATAGAGCAGCAAGAACAAGAATATCAAAATATACAACTCAAAACTAGAAGATCCAATCCGACGACCTGGTGGTCACAAGTACAAAGCTACTAAAAAGAGTACAAGTCCTAAAAGTGGAACAAAATATAAACTTGTCTCAAGTACAAAGACTAGGAAAACGTATAACATATGGAGACAGGCTGATCCAAGATGCCATAAGCTCACCCTCGGTCTCCGAATCACGGCTATACGAACAGACAGAGAAGAGTCACATATCAATAGTCACCATCATAGGGCCATCATAGATCGGAGTCCAGCCCAACATTCATCTAATCACTCCAAGATCCCACTAAATACAATCCCAAATAGTCGAGCAAAACCTAAAATCATGATCAAATAGTACTAGGGACAACACATCAAAAGGAGAGTTATAGATGAAAGGTTATGTGAGCTTAGTTAACTACTAGCTAAGGATTATACTATTAGACCCAAGTCAGCTACATTAGTCTACAGGGAGTTAAGCTATCTTAAGAGACTTAGGAGAATCATAAAGCCTATCGTCTCCAAAATGCAAGTCTAAGACAATCACTAGCCTACACCTAGGTTAATGTGTAATACCCCAAGAGTTTCTAAGCTAAGATCCGAACCATTATTCATATGCGTTTAGGATCATACCGGGTGATTCTTACTTGTGCATATGTGTTAAGATTAATTCTTTATTGTGGGAATAGAATTGGAGATGAATTAAGGTCACAGGAATCCTCTAACACAAAGTTGAGTTGATAGCTTTTTTACCGATTGAGTTTTAATATAAAATTTTACTTGGGTCAACTTCAAACGATCATATCTCTCAGCTTATAAAGAATTAGATGGCCTATGGCTTATCAAATTAAAGGTCATGAGTCTTTTTTCCAATTCAATCAAGTTTTCCTCATTTGGAGTAAAAGTTATACCTGTTTTAGTGAAGTCCTATTAGACAGTCACACTTTCACGGACGGTATAAGTTTTCACAAATCGTAATGTCATCTGTGAAACCTTGCTGCATTTTTTATAGAAACTTTCTACACATCTTCCAATGGTATTTTGGTCATTTTCAAAAGTTTTTAGCCCTATTCTAAGTCATTTTAGGTGTTTTAAAGGAATATATCATTCAACTAACTAGTTTTTTCTCTCATAATCATCAATGTAAACATCATACTCTCAAGAAACTCTCTCAAAACTCACCTAGGATTCCTTTTCTCCATCAAGAACCCTAAAGCTTTTAAGTCAAAAAATTCAAGAATCAAGAGAAGCCTTCCATCCAAGGTTTTCCCAAGTTCTTCCACTCTAAGAGCACTATAAAAGAGTTTCTTTTGTCAAGATCAAACACCAAGATTCCAAGATCAAAAATTTCCTACAAGAAAGCTAGTGTTATTCCCTAGGCTAAAGAAAAATCAAGTCTCTAACAAAGTTTTCAGTCCAATAGCTTCAATCACACATGTAAGGCTATTCACAGTGTTAGATTAAGTTCGTCCTCACGCCCTACAGCCATATTCAGCCACTAAGATTTAAACCTAGGATTTTAACCCAAGTTTTTCTTGAATTTCTAGTTTTCTATTATTCTTTATTATTAAATTCGAATCTCTATCGGTCAACTTATGATTCCTTATATGATTCTAGTTGTTGATTTTTGTTCATGCTTATTTTCACATGAACCCTATTTGAGTTGTTGGAGATTTTCATTGCTATACATTATACATTCTTTTCAGTTAAAATAAAAGTATTTTAAAGCAATGAGTAAAAGAAGAGTTTTAAGTGAACATGAGTGTCCCAAGTACGTTAATTGATTTTGAGGTTTTTTTCATTGCTATTCATTATGTATTATTTTATCTCATGACCCACAGCTGGGCCATGATGGCACATACTACACTCCCTACTATAGGCAAGCCTAAAACTCCAAAGGATAGAATTTGCGAAAGATAATTGTTTAATAACATATTAATAATAAGAGACAAAATACATGTATAGTAAATACAAGAAACGTACCATATCATAAATCTGTAGTATGATACAAGCCCGAAAGTGACCAAGAGGACAAACTGACACTGATAAAATCCTGGAACTAGTATCATATGTATAAGAGCTACTAAGTACTGAAGGCTATATACATCTACAAGAGATCTAACTCGCCAAAATATAAAATATACAAGTCAAACAAAAGAAGAAAAGCTACAAGTCTCTGAACGTTGAGAGCTCACCACGATCCAAGTTTGGGACAGCTACGGAGGATCCAACGCTCACGGTGGGTGGATCTTACTGGGATCTGTATCAAGAAAAGATGCAGAAGTGCAGCATAAGTACCAAAACACGAGGTAATCAGTAGGCATCATAGGCTGACCGAGCTCAGAAAAATTATATATAAATATAAAAGAGTAAGAAAGTAAGATACTACTAGCTAACAATTTAGTATCCAACAATCGTAAGCCAGGACAAATATAATTCACGCAAATAACACGAATAGAGCACTCAAGTACACTATAGAGTATAATCACATACACAACCAAGATCATGCAATGCAATGTCCAGATGCTAAAAAGTAAAACTTGAAGAGGTCCCCGAGCTGCCTGAAATGAAACTCGGACTCATCAACAGTATTGAATAACCCGAATATGTGTCCACGGGCCTCCTGGAATGACACCTCAGACTTATCAACAATAATCAAGTACGATACAAGCCAAGTACTAAATTATGCTCAATGCAACATAAGTCATGCTCATTTCAAGAATGTTTCCATTTTTGACCGAATAAATTCCATTTAAACTAAATTAGCCGAATTAATCCCATCTTAGGAAAATTTGACTATATAAGTCCCATTTTAGGTATAAACCATGATAAATATCATATTTATATATAGGTTCCCTTCAAAAACAAGTTTCTTTAATAAAGTAAAATACTGACCTTACCCCCTTTCCACTTCTAAAAGCTAAGTCAATATCACTAACATGGGTAAATCACGTGAATACAATCCATCAACCAATCCATAATCCACAACACATAAACATCACACCAGGCAAACACCAATCACATAGTAACAATACTAAGCTGGGACTCCCATTAGTCTAAGCTCAAGGCCCCGAGCCCAACAAGTATAAAGTACAAAGGTAAAATCAATGATAATCATATCCCGAAAACCAAAAAATTCAAATGCGCAAGGCCTAAGTTCATCTCCCTTAAAAGCATACTAAGGCGTTAAATTGTCAAACAAGGCAAAAAAATCAACCTAAACTAAAAACTAGCTAAAATTCTCGAACATGGTCATTTCAATATGAAGAATCATGATGTCCTAGAATCATAACCTATCAACCTTTCTAATGATCTAACTACTCTCATAAATATATATGAACTAACTGAGCCAAGTCTAAACGAGAAATTGTAACCAACCTCAAGGACGAAACTACACCCAAACCTCTATTCCAGAGATTTTCCTTTCTGTAGAGCCTCCAAACTGTGCCACACTATCAAATTAGCGGATAAAATATCAAAACAAGATAATTGATATCTATATTATTATTTACAAATTCAGATTAGAAACGAGCTAAAAATTGAACCTTGGGATCCACGCACAAAATTGTAAAAATGACTTCGTCACAAGGTATAAGACCCCAAATTTTGGAAAGTCGGAAAATGAGGATCAAAACATGAAATTAGCGAAATCTACAATTTTTGGCACCAGGTGATGACTACGGAAGCCCATCGTGGGCTGTGGTCCGCACCATGCCTCGTGGTGAGCCACCATGGTGGTAGTTCTGAAGCTCAGACTAGTGGGAAGGGATCATGGAAAGGGACCACAGACCGTGGAGAGTACCACAGGCAATGATGCCCTCTGTGGTGACCTCTCCCTTAATACCTCAGAAAAAGATCACAAGGAAAGGACCACGCATCACCACCATGGGGCCGTGTAACCCTTCACGGACCATGGTGGGTTCTGTGGTGGTCACTCCTATAGACTACCCTGCAGTTCCTGTACTATAACCATGCTACACGTACCGTGATGCACTCTACTGATCGTGAAGGGTTCCATGGAGGAACTTCTGAAACCCTTCCCCTACAACCTCAGAATTTCAAGCTAATTTCAACATCACGGACACCACCACGGGCCGTGATGAGCATCATGTACCATGATGGGTCCTTCGTGGTGAGTTCCAATTCTATTTAAATGAAGGGTACTCCGGTTATTTTCCTATTCTTTTAGTAATGTTTGTGGATATTTTTGGGACTAGGTTCATTACGAAATTGTCCTAAATACTCCTAAACCTATTGTTTTTCCTCATTAATTCCCAAACAACTTTAAGACTTATCTCTTAATGTTTATTCAAGGGTTCATCTTCTTCATCAACTTTGGATAGAGTTTCTTCAAGAACAAGTCTCCTTTTTTAATTCCAAAGTCAAATTCAATCAAGGTATGTAGGGATTGATCCATGAGTCCCTTTCACTCATGGAGTCCCAAGGTTTTCATTCAAAATCTCATGAATTTCAATTGGGTTTGTAACCCTAATTTGATGAATTGCATTGAGCTATTTCAATTATGTTTTTAATCATTATAAATGTCGTTATAGGTATGTTTATACTAAATTATATTATTTTAAGTTGAATCATGAATGCCCATATATAAAGCTATTTTCAATGATGGTATTATGAATGATGATTATGAAGTTTATTGATTTGAAAGTATTATCATGGTTTTCATTCAAATTGACTATGTACACGAGTTTTACTCTAAGTTAAAGTATGAATTATGATCATGGATTACAAGTATGTTCAATATATGAGTTCTATGCAAGTTATGAAGAAGGGTGACTTAGGGCCCTATGTGGTGACCTAGGAACCTCATGATATGAATTATGCAAGTATGATATTGTAATGTTGAAAGGCTAATACTCATATTGTAAGTATATTATGAAAATGAGATACTCTATGAATTATGAAGTTTATGAACAAGTCTATGATATATGTTAAGTATGATTAATATGTTATATATTCCCTGGGATTTGACTTAGCACCGAATGGAATTTGAGGTGGGGGCCTTACCAAAAGCCTTAGTAGCAGCCTCAAGTCCCTTAAAATACATGCCACCATATGTTGCCTTCATGGACAATCTAGTGGATCCACATATAACATATGGATATGACCCGCCTAGCTGGGTAGAGTCTACCTTGGCAAGTAGATTCCCCTTTCTTCCGTTGTATGGGGAGACATCAGGATTCCATGTTATATCTCACATGGTTTTATTATCGGTTATGGTTCCTATCCCATATATGTATATGCTCTTTACGATCTTTATGTGTTTAACCATGTCTTTCAAATGCTCTGGTCATCATTGGTTTTGCATGACTTCACTTATACTCTTTATCATGTACTAAATTGATTATTGCATCTGATGGTTTATATTGCATGCACATACTTAGTACATTCAAACATACTAATGCATATTGTTGCCTACATTGTCTCATAATGTAGGGGTTGATGATCAAATTACCACACGTGGCTAGAAGAACTTTTATCCGGCGAAGTTTTTGGTGAGTCCTTATACATCGAGGGCGATTTATGAGTTGTTTCCTTATTAAGAATTTGTTTACATTCTTATTGAGGGTGAGCTAGGGGTATGTCTCAGCCCCTTCCCCTCTTGATTAGTAAAGACATTTGTTAGACATTTGTTGTAGAGTCTATGTTGTGAATTTTTATACCCTTTATGATTCATGATTTAGACTCATCCTATGTTATTTTCACATTTACTTTACCTTATATATGCTTATGATATGTCAAGAGGCTTAGTTGGAGCCCTTCAGGGTTTTGATCGATGTGTTACGACTAAGGCCTAGGTCAAGTCATGACACAAGGTCCCAATAAGCTCAAGGAATTCTTGCTCCAAAAACAAGAATGATCCAAGTAAAACTTAACCCAAAACATTCCCAAAATTAGAGGGGCTAAAGATGAACAAAAACTAAATTTATGGACAAATTAATGAAAATTACCAAGCAAAATGGAATATTCAACAACCCCGGAATGTATCCACACAAATCTCCAACACCCTCCAACAAGAATCACCTAAATTGGGCAAGAAATGCTCTCAAAATCATCAATTTTCTAAGTTGGAATGGAGGGATTGCATGCTGAAATCGAGCTTAAAAGCTCACTGGTGCTAGGCCATTTGACCTTCGCGAACGCAGAGACTAGCTCCACGAATGCAGAGGTAAGTCAGCTGTCCCTTCGCGAATGTGGAGGCTAGTCCGTAAATATGGAGAAATGGACCAGTGGCCTCCGCAAATGCGAAGAAGGACCAGACAACCCTCCTCCAACGCGGCCAAAGGCCCATAAATGAAGGACATAAAACATCTCACCTTTGCAATGCACCCAAGGGCCCCGAGAATGTGGAGAAGAAATGTCAGCTGCACCAGTAGCTGAACATTAGCAATTTCTCAAGGATGAAAGATTCCCCGTTGGGGGCTCAAAACTCATTCAGAACCCATCGACCCAAACAAACTATGCTACCCTATTAGAAGCGACATTTTACACTCAATGGAATTGACGAAACAACCAACAGAGGTTTTCTTGTCAAAATGTTGACCAAAGTCAACACTTACAAGAAATTCACAAATAATGCATCCAAAGCCACAAACTCAACCCGGAAGCCCCAGAAATCAACCCAAAGATCGTTCTAGACCAAACTTTAAGTTCTGAAGATAACTGCGCTATATTAGAATTGAAATTTGAGCATGTTTATCAAAAATATTGATCAAAGTCAAACTTTGGCCAAAATTTCAAAACTACAATGCCTAATAGCACCAACTCAAAATGATAACCCCAAAACCTGAACTAATCATCATACTAGACCAAAATAACCCTTTTGGAACTAACAGAATCTTCATCCGACATCAGATACTCTGAATGTTGACTAAAGCCAACTCTTTTAAGATTTAGACCTTTTAAATGTCCAAACTCACACAAAACTCATCCGACCTTCTTGCGAAGCGTGCCACCCATCCCAACACATCATAAACAACAAAAAGAAGCTAAAGGGAGGGGGAAAATAGTAAAAGCACACAAAAACATAGAAATGACCATGAGGTTCATTACAACATTCACTTCTAAAAGGACTTTTGTCCTTGAAAGTAAAAGCAAGGGTAGTACCTAAAAGCGTGCCACCCATCCCAAGTCGCCTCCTCAATAAGATGATACCTCCACTAAAACTTCACTGATGGAATCTCCTTAGTCCTCAACTTCCTAACTTATCTGTTCAAAATAGCCATAGGCTCTTCCTCGAAATCCAAGGACTCATCCAACCAAACTGAATCCCACTAAAGCATATGATACTTATCTAGAACATACTGTCTTAGCATGGGAACATGGAAAATAGGGTGAACACCCAAAAGAGTCAAAGGCAAGGCTATCTTATATGCTACCTTACCTACCTGCCTCAGGATCTCAAAAGGACCGATGAATCTGGCGCTACACTTTCCCCTCCTCCCAAAAATTATCACACCCTTTATTACAGAAACACCTGATCACCAACCATGAACTCTAAAGGCCGTAATTTCCCCTTATAAATCACATAAATACTATCCAAGGAATCTCATAACAGGTCGGTACCCAATGGTCCAAACTCAAAAGCATCAAACTAGGCCATAGGATAATGACACCTCCTACTATATAACACCTAAAGTGAGGCCATTTGAATGCTAGAGTAGTAGCTATTATTATACGTGAACACCACCAGAGTCAAGAACTAGTCCCACTGACCTCCGAAATTAATGACATTGACCCATAACATGTCCTCTAGAATTGAATAGTCCTCTCAGATTGACCGTCAGTCTGTGGGTAGAGCGCTGTGCTGAGATCAACTCTAGTACCTAACTCCTTCTGAATAGACCTCCAAAAATATGAGGTGAATTGAGTACCATGATATAAAATAATGAAAACTAGCACACCATGCAAACTGTCAATCTCCTAGATGTAGATTTATACTAACCTCTATGAATTGTATGTAGTCTAAACTAAAAGTGAGCAGACTTGATCCATCGATCGATGATGACCCAAATTGCATCAAACCTTCAAAAAGTACATGTAAAGACTACCAAAAAGTCCACAATTATCTGCTCCCACTTCTATTTTAGAATGGGTAGCTACTAGGTCAAACCACCTAGCCGATGGTGCTCATACTTCACCTGCTGATAGTTCAAATACCTAGCCACAAAAGCTGAAATGTCCCTCTTCATCCCACACCACAAGTAGTGTTGCCTCAAATCATGGTACATCTTCACCGCACCAAGATGGATAAAATATCTAGAACAGTGGGACTCCTCTAGAATCAGCCTAACCAAGTCTCCAACTCTAGGAACACAGATATGACCCTCGATCCTCAGAACTCCCTTATGATCGATGATCTCATTACTAGACTCATTGATGAGAACCTTATCTCAAATCACCTTCAATTGTGGATCATCAAACCAATATGCTCGAATTTGCTCCATCAAAGAAAATCTAGCCTCCACACAATCAAGTACCTAGCCCAACTGAGAAATATCAAGTCTAACTATCTGGGTTGTCTAGGAATAGATGTCCAAAGCCATAGGTCTCTCCTTCACGGATAAGAAGGCTAAGCTTTCCATACTTACCTTCTTCCGGCTTAAGGCATCTACTACCACATTAGCCTTGCCTGGGAGATAAAGAATTAAGAGGTCACAGTCCTTCAGTAACACCAACCACCTACGCTGTCTAAAAGCAAGGTCCCTCTGGGTAAAGATATAATAAAGACGACAATGGTTAGTAAACACCTCATAATGGACCCCATATAGATAATGCCGCAAAATCTTCAATGCGAAGACTACTTCTACACACTCCAAGTCATGAGGGGGTTAGTTCTTCTCATGAAGCTTAGCTAGCTGGAGGCATAAGCAATAACTCTACCCTACTGCATCAACACACAACCCAGGCCAATACTAGAAGCATCACAATAGATTATAAACCCATACCCTTAATAGGGAGAGTCAGAATCGGAGCTGAAGTCAACAAGTCCTTGAGCTTCAAAAATCTCGCCTCAAACTTATCAAACCACTACAATGGGACATTTTTCAAAGTCAATCTTGTCAATGGTGCCACTATTAAGGAAAACCCCTCCACAAACTGCCTATAGTATCTTGCCAAGCCAACAAAACTATGAACCTCAATAGGAGAAGTAGTTCTGTCCAAATCATAAACTACGATGACCTTCACTGGATCTACCCTAATCCCATCCTTGGACACTACGTGCCCCAAGAATACTATAGACTCAAGCCAAAAATCATATAGTGAATTTGGCATACAACTGTTGATCTTTCAAGGTTTGAAGTATAATCCTTAAAAGTTGCTCATACTACTCCCTACTATCGGAGTAGACCAGAATGTCATCGATGAAGACTATCATAAAAGAGTCTAGGAAAGGCCTAAACATATGGTTCATCAAGTCCATGATACTACTGGGGAATTAACAATCCAAAAGACGTGACTAAAACTCATAATGGTCGTATCGAGTCCTAAAGGTAGTCTTCGGGATTTTCGTAGCCCATATCCCCAGATGATGGTAGACTCATCTCAAATCTATCTTATAGAACACCACTGCACCCTGGAGTTGGTCAAACAAATTATCAATCCATGGCATAGGATACCTATTCTTGATTGTTACCTTGTTAAACTGCATGTAGTCAATACACATACTCAAGGTACCATCCTTCTTTTTCACTAACAGAGCAAAAATACCCTAAGGAGACACACTGGTTCTAAGAACCCTTTACTTAGGAGGTCCTGGAGCTTCTCCTTAAGCTCTCTTAACTCAGCTGGAGCTATTTGGTAGGGTGGAATAGACCCTGGATATGCACTGGGCTCAAGGTCAATGCCGAAATAAATATCACGATTGGAAAGAAGGCCCGATAGATTAGTAGGAAACACATTAGGATACTCTCTAACCACTAGAACTAAATCAAGAGAAGGCGTGTTGGCACTAGTATCACGAACATAGGCAAGATATGCAAAGCACCCCTTTTCTACCAATCGTTGAGCCTTTAGAAAAAAATTTCACACACCTAGGCATATGGCTAACAATACCCATCCATAGAATTAGAGGAATGCCAGACATGCATAATGTAACAGTCTTAGAAAAACAATCTAAGACCACATGATGTGGAGATAGACAAACCATGCCTAGAATCAGATCAAAATCTACCATATCCAACAAAATCAAGTCTGCCCTAGTATCATACCCTAAGATAGTCACCATATAGGATCGATACACTTGATCCACTACTAAATAATCACATACTGAAGTAGTAACATGTATAGGCTCAGGAAAAGGCTCACACAACATATTCAGATGAGTAGCATAATAGGCAGACACATATGAGTAGGTAGACCTCAGATCAAATAAAGTATATGCAAGCTGGTAAGAGATGAAGATCATATCTCTGATGATGATATCTGAAGCCTCCACCTCTAGTCTACCTGGGAAAGTATACATGTGCTATCCACCTCGAACACGCCCTACTCGATTAAGGGCTACCTCAAGCATTATGGGGATCATCCCTACCACGCTGAGCACCACCTCTAGTAGAATAAACCAAAGCCATGAGGTCCTGAACTTCTTAGCCCTATCACCAACAGTTTTCAATTATAGGGCAATCTCTACCATAGTTTCCTATCACTTCACACTCATAACATGGCCCATCAATTGTACTGGCTAAACTTGACTGGCTACCACAGTTTGAAGACCCAGACTATGCATCCTGAGAGGGCTAAATCGGAGCCTAAACCAACAGTCCACTAACACCTGCAGAAGGGGCACCATCTATAAGCTGAAGGGCTGCCTGAATAGACTTGGTAGGCTGAAACTACTGTAGGTGACCTCTTCTCTGAACTTCTCTACCACAAGACTGAGACCCACTAAAACCATCCTGAAAGAAGGGCCTCTTGTCATTGCCTCAAAAGGCCTCACGATGGATCCCTTCAATAGTGTAGGCATGATCAACTATCCACAAAAAGAACAACCCGACACCACTATCTACTCTATAGACATCCTAAGTGGAAATAAGAGGCCTCTGACAAACCTGTGCACCCTTTCGTGCTTTGTCGATATAAGCATAGCCGCATGTCGAGCCAACTCATAGAATTGCATCTGATATTTAGCAACTAATAAAGACTCCCGAGTTAGGTTTGTGAACTCATCTCTCTAGTACTCCCTCAAGATACGAGGCACATACTTCTCCAAAAAAGCCTCAGAGAATTGAGCCCAAGTCATTAGAAGTGGCTCGTCTGGCCTACACTGGAGATAAGGCCTCCATTACTGCTTCGCTAACCCATCAAGCTAAAAGGCGATATAATAAACTCTCTGGGATTCCACTAAACCGAGGTTATGCAACCTCTCCTGGCAACTGATCAAAAACTCATGGGCATCATCGTCCATTATGACTAAAAATATAAGAGGACCCAATCTGATAAATTTTCCTAACAGCTTTTGCTCTTTAGAAGATATGGCTGGCTTGGGTACCATAGGTGGAGCAAAAGTAAGAACTAACTAAACTTCTAAGCGAGGAGCCTCACCAGCAGCTTGTAACCCTAAAATCTAAACACCTTATGCCTTTTTCTGGGGTGGAGTCTGAGCCTTATCTTGTATCTGAGGTCCGATTGAAGTACTAGGAAAATTCCCTGCCTGGGACATATGCTCCATGAAGACAAGGATTCGAGCTAGTGTATCCTGAAGCACTACGTGGAAATGAAGCCTGGCGGAGGCTGGGCTATCCTCACACTATCTTATTGATGCTGATCATACTCAACCTCTATCTCGGGATCAAGTGATAATGCCTGCTCCTAATCTCTAGCTGGTGCTGTAGATCACACTTTGCCTCGACCTCTAGGTCAGCGTCAATGTCGACCCTTAGTTGGGTCCCCATTTGCTGGTGCAAGAGGCTCTCAACCTCCCATAGATGATCACATCCTAAGCATCTATGAAGAAATGAAATAATCAAACACTCAATAGTTTCGAAAGTCAAGACCTCACAATAAAGAACAAAACAATGAAAGTTTTCCTAAGAATGCCCTATAGCCTCTCGTAGATAGGATACAAATGTCATCATTCTGCTAGACGGGTCATACATACTCTATATGTAGATCCACTAGCTAAGCATAAGACAACCTACGGTGGTACATAGTTTATAGGATATGAGGCTGCTACTAAGGCTTTTGGTAGGGCCCTCACCTCCTGTCCACTTGATGCTAAGTCAAATCTCACGGAATACATATGTAGCAAAGTAATCATAGTTAACATATCATAGACATGATCATTGGTTTAAAATTCATAGAGTAGCTCATTTCATAATGTAAGTGCAATGTGAGTATTGTCCTTCCACATTAAAAATCATACATACATAATTCATATCATTAGACATTAAATCACCACACAGGGCTCTAAGTCAGCTTGTCCATAATTTGCATGAAGAAAGCATAATTTGAAACATACGTGAAAATCATAGTTGATTAGTCATGCTTGAAAGTAAGTTCATGTAATAGAGGAGTAATTCATGCTTAGTTGAGCGGTTAAATCATAAATGAAATGTAATTCCTGCACTTGAAAGAATAGTTAATGAGAAGTAAGGATCAACAAAACAAAACAAGAGGATTTTGTCATATACGTCACATTTGGGGAATGCATTTTATGGGAAACTAGGTGATGATGCTATAGTAGCGCACCACGCCAAGGTGTAAACCACTGGGGTGCTCTGTAGGTGCTATAGTGGCACGTCGCTCCAAGAGGAAAACTACAGAGACACATTCCTGGAGCGATAGTGGCGCGCCACTCCAATATTTTCCCGGCAAATTCCCAAATGTTTCTTCATTTTTCATGAGTTTTCATCCTTTATAACGAGATCCTAAGACCAATTAACAATATATTGAATACATATATAGAATATACCAATCGTAAGAAATTACCAATTAATTTATGCCAAAATAGATTTGAGTTCACAAGATACATCATAGCTCATGCAATTAAAGTTAAAATTAAGAAGATTCAAAGTTTTAATTGAAACTCAAGGAAGATTTAAGAAATTCTTTGGGCTCCATAGGTGAAAGGTACCCATGGATGAATCCTACATAACTTGAATAATAATTATGAAGAAAACTTGAAGAAGAACTTGAAGATTAATGGAGAATTTAAGAAGATTTTTGCTAGGTCTTCAATAGAGGTCTAGAGAGCCTTTTGTAAAGAGAAGACTTTTAGGATGGGTGATTAGTGAATGAACGAGAAAAAATTAAGAGCATTGGGGATTAAATAGATTAGGAACCTAACCCAAAAACTGTCTAAATTCATTCCCTCTATAAAAATAGGGAAAAGACTACTTTGCCCTTAATAAAAATCTCATTGAACCCATCTATAAATTCATCAAAGCTAATTATTCATCTTATTATGTCATACTCTATCTTTCTTACACCCGAGATATTACAATATCTCCCCCTTAGGAATATTCATCGTCGAATGATATAGGAGCTAGGTCGAGTGGAATAGAGTGAGTATGCAGCAACCCAATATGAATGCAACAATGCAACTTTTACTATTCATAAAAATAATAATAATCATTTTCATGGTATGCATGCATATGTCATGACACGGACGAGTTGAAACATAGGATGTTTAAGAGGATATGAGTAGAAATGTCTAAGTGCCTTAGGATGGATCGGAAGGAAAGAGGTAAGGATATTGTTTCCTCATGTCCGCTTCCTCTTCCTATGTAGCACTTTTGACTTCTTGATTTCTCCATAAAACTTTAACGGATGCAACCTCTTTGTTCCTTAATCTTTTCACTTGACGATCCAAAATATCAATCGGGATCTCCTCATAAGTCAAATTCTCTTCAATACTCACATTCTCCATTGGCATAATAGAATTTAAATCACTCACAAACTTTCTCAACATTGACACATGAAATACCGGATGAACCAATGCCAAGTGGCAAGTCTAACTTAGATGCTAGTTTTCCAATACGCTTCAATATTCTATAGGGTCCTACATATCTAGGACTCAAATTTCCTTTATTACCAAACCATATTACCCCTTTCATAGGTGAAATCTTCAAATACACCATATCATCTACATCAAATTCAAGCTCTCTCCTTCTAGTGTCTGAACAATACTTTTGACGACTTTGAGCCATCTTCAATCTTTTTCTTATGAGCCTTACTTTCTCCATTGCATCAACTACCAAATCTAGACTAATTAATGCCATCTCACCCATTTTAAACCACCCCACTGGAGACCTACATCTTCTCCCATACAAGGCTTCAAAAGGAGTCATTTGGATGCTAGGGTGATAACTATTATTGTAGGTCATCCTTTAAGAGCAATCAAACATGCCATTAACATATTCTCCAACTTCCTTTAAGAGCAATCACACATGCCATTAACATATCCTCCAAAGTTTGAATCATTTTTTTGTCTTGTCCATCGGTTTGAGGATGGAAAGCAGTACTTAGCTTTCTGAAATGACTTTCAAAAATGTGAATTGAATTAAGTACCTCTATCCGATATAATCGACAAAGGAACACTGTGACATTTCAAAAGTTCACAAATTTATAACTTAGCATAGTCTTCGGTACCATAAGAAGTCTTGACTGGTAGTAAATATGCCAATTTAGTCATTCGGTCCACAACAACCCAAATAGAATTATGTTGTCTTCTAATACTGGACAAACCTGTGACAAAGTCTATATTCACATCTTCCCACTTCCAAGTAGGGATTTCAATGTCTTGAGCTAGGCCTCCCAGCCTTTAATCTTCATCTTTCACTTGTTGACAATGAGGACACTTAGCCATGATCTCCTCTATGTCTTTCTTCATACCATTCCACCAATACTTCCCTCAAATCATGATACATCATGGTGGATCCCGAATGAATTGAATACCGAGAACTATGGGCCTCATTCAATATCAACTCTCTTAATCCATCAATATTTGGAACACACAAATGAACTTGGTAACATAACACCCCATCTCCCCTTAGGGAGAAAGCCTCAATGGCTTTTTTGGCAACCGACTTCTTCAATTCAACCAAAATCTGACCATTATCTTGTTTGGCCTTGACGTCTGCTGCAAGAGACTATTCTGAACCATTATGTATAACAACACTTGCATAATTGGAATCAACCAAACGCACATCTAAACTTGCCAATCTATGGACCTCTTTAATCAACTCCATCTTACCTTCTTTAACATGTGAAACACTATCCATAGAGAACTAACTAAGAGCATCAACTATAATATTTGCCTTAACCAGGTGATACAATACACTCATGTCGTAGTCTTTTAGGAGTTCAAGCCACCTCCTTTGCCTAAGGTTCAAGTCCTTTTGGCTAAACACATATTGGAAGATTTAGTGGCCGGTAAACATATCAACATGCACATTATAAAGTAATAGTGCCAAATTTTCAAAGCAACCACAACCGCCGCAAGTTCAAGATCATGGGTTAGATAATTTCTTTCATGCACTTTAAGTTGCCTAAAAGCATAGGCTATAATTTTACCATGTTGCATCAAGACAAAAACCAAATCCACACGTGAAGCATCATAATAAATAATAAATCCATCCAAACCTTCGGGCAATATCAAAATAGAAGCTGATGTGAGACGATCCTTCAATAATGTGGAAACTTTTCTCGCATTTATCCGACTATTGAAATTTCACCTTCTTTTGTGTCAACTTGGTTAAAGGTAATCAATAGATGAAATCCCTTCAACAAACCTTCTGTAGTATCTGGCTAAGCCCAAAAAGCTTCTAATGTTCGAAGGAGATAATGGTCTAGGCCAATTCTTAATCGCCTCCATTTTCTTTGGATCTACTTTCATCCCATCATCGGATATCACATGGCCAAGAAATGCAACTTCCCTTAGACAAAACTTACATTTACTAAATTTATCAAATAATTGATTCTCTGTCAATGTTTGCAACATAATCCTCAAGTGACCCATATGATCTCCCTCATTTTGAGAATAAATCAAGATTTCATCAAGGAACACCACTACAAACATATACAAGTATGGCTGGAAAATACGATTCATTAAATCTATAAATATAGCACGAGCATTAGTCAAATCAAATGACATTACTACAAATTCAAAATGACCATACCTTTTCCGAAAATCCATTTTGGGAATGTCACACTCCCTTACCCTCAATTGATGATAACCAAAATAGAGGTCAATCTTAGAAAAGTAGCTTGCTCCTTGTAATTGATAAAACAAGTCATCTATCCTTGGAATTGGATACATGTTCTTTATGGTGACCTTATTCAATTATCGATAGTCAATACACATTCAGGGCGACCCATCTTTCTTCCTAACAAATAACATGGAGCACCCCATGCTGAAATACTCGGTCTTATAAAGCCTTTATCCAACAAATTATTCAATTGTTCTTTCAACTCCTTAAGTTCCACCAGAGCCATATGGTAAAGAGGAATAGAAATAGGTTAGGTATCGGGAAGGAGATCTATGCCAAAGTCAATTTCCCGGAGGAATACCGAGCAAATCATCTAGAAATATATCAAAAAACTCATTAACTATAGGAACCAATTAAAGAGTAGGAGTTTTGGATTCAACGTCCCTAACTCACATAATATGATAAATTCACCCCTTGGAAATCATTTTCCGGGCCTTAACACATAAGATGAATTGACCCTTAACCACCGAATCATTACCCTTCCATTCAAGAATAGGCTCATTAGGAAAGTGAAACTTAATCACACGAGTCCTATAATATATAAATGCATAAGTGGCATGTAACAAATCCATATCAAGAATGATGTCAAAACTAGTCATGTCAAGTTCAACAAGATCACATGGAATAACTCTGTGCAAGACCCATACGAGACAATTTCTATAAGATCTTTTGGCTAATACTGAATCTCCAATGGGAGTATAAACCGAAAAAGGTTCTAATAATACTTCGAGGCACACATCAAATCTCATAGTAAGGTAAGGAGTAATAAAAGATAAGTTGGCACCTGGATCAAGAAATGCATAAACATCAAAGTTAAAGATCCGTAATGTTACACCCTGCACTCTTGAGCTCGGAACGTCTTCTTAAGTTCCTTAGACACTATCATGTGAGACGGATAAGCTACGACACTATCAAACAACTCTAAGGAAAGAAGATTGTGATACCTCGCGAGAAGGGAGGTTGGAGATAGAGTCATAAGAATCCGGAAAGAGTTGGAGGCTAAGAAATGAGTCGTAGGACTCGATTTACCTACGTAATACACTAAGTTAAGAGTCTTATACACTTAAGTTGCTTAAGGATAAACCAAGCTTACGTAGTGCGGATTACATGAGCTCTTAAAGTAAGACGAGATTACGAACCCGCGAGGAAGGGAAAAAGACGACGCGTGGCAGCCAATGGAGGAGCGACACATGGCAGAACCTCAAGCAAGCAGGTGATGCACCTACTTAGGGTCAAGTAGGTGATGCAGCTGCTTGGGGGAGGTGGACCCCGCTGCCACGTGGCAGCCCCTAATTGGCAGCATGACACGGTGGCCAATCATGGCTTGACACGTGTCATCCTTAGGGGATGACACGTGTCACCCCTTGGGACCACCCATATAAATGATATATATCTCAAACTTCAGCTTGTTCATCAAAATTTCCAGCAGCAACGTGAACAAAAAAAACCCTAAAGCTAAGGAGAGAAAATTGCGACGGCTAGGGAGAAAAATAAGGTAGGTCCCGATTTTGTTCCGTAAATTAATTATATAGAGTATAACACGATGATATGGAAGTATTAGTAGTATAAAATTAGAGTTTTTTGCAGCAAAAACGGACAGAAAGCTGCTACAACGTTACAACACGCTGAAAAAAAGTTCCGAGGCGCGATTTTGGCGAGTTCTAGCCAATTTCGGGAAAGGTAAGTTCTTCCCCTCTAATTTGAAGTTTATGATGTTAAATTAGGGTGTATTACACACCTTATGGGCTGATGGAAGTTGGGGAAAAGGGTTGAAAAGTTTGGCATTCGAAATTAACGAATTTAGAATCGCTATAGTTAAGTTGTTGTCGAAATAAGGTGTTGTGCGCGTGGGGGCTGCTGCTGGTTGTGTTGTGGCGTGTTGCAGGGTCTAAAAGTTATCTAAATGAGGTGTGGTATCTTCTGGTTGCATCCACATGACCCTCCGCTTTTCAATTAAAGAATTCGCGAAAGAAAAATTAATGACTCTAGTTTTGGTATCTTAGTTTCGAGTTAATTGTCGGGGGTTTATATTGTGTAATTTTGGTCGTAATATGTATATGTATGGGCTGATGGTTCTATTTTTGGTTGGATTCAGGTTCTAAGGGCATGGTTGGGATTTCGGATAGGGCACATTATAGGGGAGGTGCTGTCTGATTTTCGTTAACACCTTGACTAGTTAAGGAACTAGTCGAGAAGGCGAGCGAAGGGATGAATGTTATGAATACTCGTTAGTCTAAGTTGCTGAAAAGTCCAAGGTTGTTAATACTTGCATTACTTCCATGTTAAATAGGTTTCGAGGACAATGATGTGGACGTGATTAACAGAAGTCCATACAAGGTATGTGAAGCTTTTTTTTGGCATGTTTTAGCATAAGTATGTAAAGCTATTCTTCTCTTATGTTGGCATGTGTTAGACGTAAGTAATGAATGACATGCATATGAGCTTGGGGTAATTCCATTCATAAATTCCAAGCATGAACTAAGAGTTTCATTCACTCCGTGATGATAGAACTCCTGTAATAGTTGAGTTGTTGCCTTTTAGGGCTTTTATATGATGAAAGGTAGTATGTGTAAAGCCTGTCTCTTCTTCCCTTTGGGATGTCTTAAATGTAAGTAAATTGAGATACGATTTGAGTATAGAGGTAGTTCCAGTTGTAAGTTGCGAGTATAACTCGTTACTCTAGTTCACTCCTAAATGCTAAGGGTCTTAAAGTAGTTAAACTACGACCCTCGAGCCTTCTATAGGCTGAATAGTGATTGGAGGTGCAAGCTCCTACACCTGGGGGTTCTTGGGCATACTTTATGATAATGGTTGAGGGATATTTGATATGTTACAGAGTTTTGCGTGCACGTATCTGCATTATGATACATATATGGATCGGGCCGGACGTACCTCGACACATTTTGCTATGTAAGGATTGGGTCGTACGTTCCACGACAGATTATGCATTATACGGATTGGGCCGTCGTACCTCGGCATTATTATGCATTATAAGGATCGGGCCGTCGTACCTTGGCATTGTTATATGATATACGGATCGGGCCATCGTTCCTCAGCATTATTATATGATACATGGATCGGGCCGTCGTTCCTCGGCATGTACTTTCTATATACAGGGATCGGACTGTACGTCCCACAGTGTTAATGGTATATATATACCTATCATGATAGATGATGTGTTTGTAACACTGGGTCTCTAAGTGGGCCGGATACGGTACGTGATAATGGTATCTATGACTTTATTTTATGAGATGCAGGTACGGTACCCTATTAAATACTATACTTGGTTTCCTGCATCCCTGTTTCAGTTGTTATCTTAGTTATGTTATGCTTATATACTCAGTACATGTATCGTACTGACCCCCCTTTGTTTGGGGGGCTGCATTTTATGCCCGCAGGTACCATACAGATTTTGGGAGTCCACCAGCTCAGGATTCCACTCAGCAAGTTTAGAAGGAGCTCTATTGATTCGGAGCCAAGTTTTGGTACCAAACCACTGATGTATATATTTGGTTACACAGGGGTACGGCGGGGGCCCTGTCTCGCCAGATGTTGTCGTTCCTACTCTTAGAGGTCTGTAGACATGTATGTGTGGGTCGTTCATGAGTTTATTTTGCCTGTGCCTATACGGCAAGTTGTAAATGTTTTTACATTATGGCAGTCTTGTCGTCTTGCATTCTCTTTCATGATACGATATGAATGAAAGGGGCCACACATACATGAAAAAGTTGTAACTCATTGGGGTTTTTGTGAGTAGTATCACTTTGCTCATAGTTCAATTTGACTACAGTTGACAAATATGTATATAGGGGTCTAGGTAGGACCCCAGTCGCGGCCCACGGGGTTGGGTCGTGATAGAAGTGGTATCAGAGCAGTTCGTCCTTGGAATATCTACAGACTGTGTCTAGTAGAGTCTTGTTTATCAGTGTGTTGTGCACCACATCTATAGACAGGAGGCTACAGGACATTTAGGATGTTACTTTCTTTCATATCTAAGATCGTGCGATAGAGCCGAGCTATAGGAAATGAAATTCCTCATACTAACCTGCGATTTTAGCAGGAAGACAACGCCGATAGAAGAAAGTAAAAGGGCAGCCCGGTGCACTTAAGCTCCCGCTAGGTATTGAAATGCTATTGACAGATACAATTGAAAAGTGAAAGGAAAGGTAAACAGGAAAGTATAACAGGTGCAGCTCGAGGGGACATAACAGGTAAGTTCATTTCCATACTGTTAATTATGGGTGCCCTGTGCGGCTGCGATATGAGATGATATGAATATATATATGTGTGCCCTATGAGGCATTGTTGGTATTTTCTGCGTGCAGGTGTTGAGATAGTAAGAAATACAGAGGAAATTTTGCCCAAATTTTCCTAGAAATAAGAGAAGAATGAAATACAGGGCAGTAGTATGTCTTGAAAGGTTGTTCTCGCAACTGATGAGAGTTGACTAAACGAGTATGGCTGACCTCGAGAAATAAGTTAATTGCTGGATTAATGGCAATAGAAACTAGGAGGTCGATACTGGAATAGTAGAACAAGGTTAGAAAGGACCTATAAGCCAAAGAAGATGACTCAGAGAGGACTGATAGATCGGGATAAAACGATATAGTAAGGCATCGTCTGAAGTGATACATAGGGATAAACTATGACAAGTTATAGTTGAAGGAAGTAACAGTATGATTAAGACAAGGGTACGAGGGATAAAGAATGGTGACAGATATGAAGTGTTTATAGTTGTGAGGGACCATTTCTATAAATGAGGGACTATGGTCATTTGAGAAAAAGTTTCCCTTGTTTCAAATTCTAGATTGTGCAATAGAGTTGTCACCTAAGAAACTTATTTGGATTCATGTGTTTCTTAAATTCATTCGACTACCCCTCATATTCAAGGTGGTTAGAATAGTAAACTTAGATCTTTATTGATAAATTACTCTCAAATAAAGTCTTCAGAAGGTAAAGAGACTGCACAAGGGCCTTAAAGGAGCCCATGAGTGTGCTTAAGTCTATCTATTTAAAAGTACTCACTCTTATTCATATGAATCGTGCATTTTAGCCAAAGCAAGATGTTCTACTAGACTCTATTCTCTAAACCTTGCTCCAAATGTTATCCTTGGGGAGGGAAGTATGTTTTAGGAGTCTTGGGTAGTGTTGACATCCTAAGGTTAGTATGATCATGCTATGTTATGAGCCAGTAGTAGTAGAAGTGCCTAGAGTTATACGTATACATATAAAAGTGTGGCAA
Source organism: Solanum dulcamara (assembly GCF_947179165.1). NCBI lineage: Eukaryota > Viridiplantae > Streptophyta > Magnoliopsida > Solanales > Solanaceae > Solanum > Solanum dulcamara. The sequence goes on from NC_077241.1 coordinate 51,126,220, forward strand.
CCTAAAAAAAGGGATGATTATTGAGTATAGTACGTAGTTGCAATCATGTACCCAGTCAGTTGCTATTGAGGTAGTATTCCCTTATATGTTGGCTAAGGAGTAATGAGTTTTATGTGGATTTCATGATTGAAGGTAGAGAAAGAATTATTGATTAGAATGAGTTAGAGTATACTTGAACTAGAAAAGGAGTTTCTGATGAGGTACAGTGAATAGGTAGATAGTACTTAGGTGTGTAAATAAGTGTGATGATAGACTATAATTAGAGAGACTGTGAGATAAAGATCGATTTATTGTCATGGGTTTTAGTAGCCTAATGTTTCTCAATCTTATCTAGTAGTCGTAAGTTAGTATAGTATGCGAGAAGTGTGTTGATGTACAAGTTTAGTACTAGTCCCTAAGCTTCAATATTTTATAACATTTTGAAAAAAAAAGGATAGCATTATGAGTGTGATAGTATTAGTTTTGAGATTTTCTCTAGTAGGCTTGAGATAGCACATGCGAGAAGTTAAGATATTAACTTGCAAGCAGTGTGATGTCCTAAATGTGGTGTGTAACCCTGAGATGAAAAAAAATATTTGTGGCTAAGTCATTGGGTAAGAAGAGACTTAAGATGTGTATTTAGAATAGTATATAGTTGTATGAGGATCTAAGTTTATGATTTACTATGGGTGCCTAGTTAGTATCCGTCAGTTGCCAATAGGGAGAAGGTCGAGGTAAGTATTATATGTTATATAACATCCACTACTAAAAATAGTCCAAAAAGCAATAGAATAAAAAGCGACGGACAGCGTCACAAATAAATTGTGACGGATAGAAAGACATTGTCCGTCATTTTTATTTATTATTATTATTTTTTACTAGGAGCGACTGACAGTGATGCCTAGTCTGTCGCTTATTTTGGCAGCTTTTGCTAAAAATAAATATTATTTATATATAAATATTTTATTAAAAAAATTATTTATAAATTAAATATTATAACTCCGTCCGTCACAAGTATTTATTTTTTATTTATTAATATTTTTTAACATAGCGACGGACAGGGTCACTAAATCTATCGCTATTGGTCAAAAAATTTAAAATAGCGATGGACTGGATCACTTTGTCCGTCTCTTTTTGGTCAAAAGGGCGGTCAAATATTTTTTAAAAAGCGACGGACTTAGAGACGCTGTCCGTCGCTTTTATTAAAATATATCTGAAATAGAATGATGTTTATCTGTTTCCCCTCTCTCTAAATTCTCTCTTTTCTCTACAAATCCACCACTTCACGTCACTGCCCAGCCTCCCACCGCCATCCCCCTACCCCCGTCACTGTTCCCCGCCTCTATCACTGTGCTGCTGGGCCTCCACCTCCGCTGTTGCTGCTTTAGGAGTATTATTCATCTTAGAGGTTAGGGCTTAAACCTTATAAAAAATTTTAATTTTTTTATGTGTCATTTGTTAGTTAGTTAATTAGTTGATTAAATTTAGTTTGTTGTAGTTCATTTATTTATTGGATTGTGAAATTAGTGAATGTAGTTATAGTTTTTATTTTAGGGCTTAAGTTAGATTTGGGTTGTTGAATTAGATTATAAATATTTTAGTAATTTATGATGTTAGTTAGTTAATTAGTTTATTCCATTTAGTTTGTTGTAGTTTATTTGTATATTGGATTGTAAAATTAGTGAATCTAGTTATAGTTTTGATTTTAAGCTTTAAGTTAGATTTGAGATTTTTTTATTAGATTGTAAATTAGATAGTAATTTGTGATTTAGTAGTTACTTAATTAGTTTATTCCATGTAGGTTGTTTGTATATTGGATTGTAACTTAGGAAGTTTTGAAGTTTGAAACTTAGAGAAAAATATTGGAACTTAATTAGAGGCTTGAGTTTTAGGACTTTAGAACTTATAATTAGAATAATTTAGATATTTAAATTTTAGGATACTTAAATTTAGAAGTTGAACTTAATTAGAACTTTGAAGTTGAATTTTTTGTTAACTTTAGAAATCTTGTTGAAGTTAAGCTTTCTTTTGAACTAATTAAGCTAATGTTGAACTTTAGAATAACTTAGATACTTGAATATAATAAATTTTGAAGTTTGAAACTTAGAAAAATATTGGAAATTGGATACTTGAATTATAGGACTTTAATTTAGAACTTATAATTAGAATAACTTAGATACTAATTTTGAACTTTAGGTTTATATAATTTTTAAAATCTTTAGACTTTAGAATTAATTAAGCTAAGTAGAGTTAGATATTTAAAGTCATGAAGTTGAACTTTAGGACTTTTGAAGTTAAACTTAGAATTTTTTTAGGTTTTTATAAATTTTGAACTCTTTAAACTTTATAGCTAATTTGAATAACTTCGATACTTGAATTTTAGGATATTTTAATTTAGAACTTCAACTTGAATGTGATGAGGTTTGAAATTTAATTTTTACTTGAATTAATTATAACTTGAATTAATTAGAATATGAACTTAATTATAAGTTGAATTAATTAGAACATGAAAGTAATGATAACTTGAATTAATTAGAACATGAAAGTAATGATAACTTGAATTAATTAGAATATGAACTTAATTATAACTTGAATTAATTAGAACTTGAACTTAATTATAACTTGAATTAATTAGGACTTGAACTTAATTATAACTTGAATTAATTAGAACTTGAACTTAATTATAACTTGAATTAATTATTATATGAATTAATTAATTATAACTTTAATTAATTATAACTTGAATTAATTATAATTTGAATTAAAAAAATATTATTTCATTAATTGTATTTTTATTTATAAGAAAAAGAATTGAGATGCACTCCCTATCGTCATGAAGTCTTTAAAAACACTCATGTAAAAAAAAGACTAATGCGTCGGATCCGGATGAGTGAGTGGAGAAAAGGGCCGAACGAGTCTATGTAAATTATTTAACATATATATATATATATATTGATTATAACTTTTATTTTTTAATATGCAACAAGATTATGATCGGCACATATGTGATATGAACTCAAATTTAGATAGAAAAAGTGGTTGGAGGTAGCCACAAGGGAAGAATATTTGGAATGAGCTCTAGGAATAATGTACGATGACTCCAATCAGGTTTAGAAGGTATTGGATCGTCGCTTCAAGCTGAGGCCGTTGACGGGGTTCAGATAGCTGCTATATCTCAGCAAATTGCAGAACTTACACGCGCATTGACAGAATTTGAGAAAAAGAAGGGTTGAGGAGCAAAAAAGGATGAATGAACAATTTGAGCAAATTATAGAACAAGTGCTCAACCTCGCCCGTCAGCCTCCGATCCATTATTCAAGAGGGTCCACTCTAGATGAATCCGACGATAGTGATGAATACATAGCAAATAGTCCTTAGGTTCCCTATGTTAGTTTATGAACATTTTGAATTTTTTTGTTAATTTTAAAACACTTTAAATCTATCTAAATAATGACTTTATTCATTTTAAATGTTTAATTATGTTTGTTATTATGTATTTTGCGTATTTTGTTTGTTGTTATTTATGGTTGAGTGGGATGAATTGCTATGAAGTGAATTGAATTTTGATTGCAGGTGGGCAGTAGAAACTACAGATTTCTGTTGTAAAAAATATTGCAGATAAGTGACGGACTGGGTCCTTTAGTCCGTCGCTTTTCTGGAATTGTTTTTAATTTTTTTTCCAAAAAAGTGACGGACGGAGACTCTCAGTCCGTCGTCTTTCTGAAATTTTTTTAGAACACCAAGATCAAACAGCGACGGACGGAGACCAATAATCCATCGCTTTATATTAAATAATTACTTTTTTAAAAAAAATAAAAAGACGAAGCCCATCATTTTTTATATTTTTTTAATTAAAAAAATTTATGAGCAATGCAGTCCGTCGTTTTTTGCGACCCTATCCATTGCTTTTTTAAAAGCGTCGAGCAAAAAAGTACTGGAAGTGAGTACGTCTCTTTTTTCGTCGAGTTTGATCAAAAAATAACGCAGTCCATTGCTTTTTTGCATTATTTTTTCACATTGTTTAGTAGTGATCCATAAGAATTGGGTCAAGGGGGTTATGTATAGATGATGATGAGTCTTCCATTATAGTTCAAGTTTCTTTCTCTTAGGTATAGGTGAACTTAGAATATGAGTGGTGGCGAGAAGAGGTAAGATCATAAAAGTTAGAAGAAGTAGCTATGTACAACGATAAGAGCAATGATTATAGAAATATGCCTATATTATAGAAGAAGGTTAAGAGAAGTATCTCAGAAGGAAGTCCTAGTAGCGGTTTTGTATCTTTAAGTATAGTATAACTGGAGTATTTAAGTATTCTTCTATATAGTGATACCCCGATTATGTGAAGTGTTGTGCTTATAGCTTAGAAAAGAGAATCGGTCTATATACTTAAGGCGGTGACATTTGAGCTAAGAGAGAGATGATGAGGTAATGAACCAAAGTAAGATTTTGAGCTTTAGATAGTGATGGGTTGACCAGGATGAGACATCAATGCTCTTTTATCTCAATATATTCCTTATATTTCAGTCGAGGTGATACCTTACTCCTGCATTGTGTATCAATGCCATACCCATATACCAGACCCATGCACTTCAGTTGATTCACGTTCATGCTCAGTTCCTATAATGAGAAATGGTAACTTCATTCAGTGATCCTAATCTTATTCCATGAATCTAGAATTTACAACCCTATGTTATACGAATCATGTTACGTCATGTATGTTTTCTGATCAGATTTCTCGAATGAATCATGCTTATGATAATTTTCTCAAAGCCCTTCCAGTGATCTTATATTTTCTATCTTCATAGTGATGCTGATGGTAGTAGTTGAGTTATAAAAGATGGGAGAGAGTGGGTGTTCCTTATTGTAATAATTGTGATGTGCTTATTTCATTTAAGGTTATAAATATGGAAGAGGAGTGAGATGAGATTTTGTTATATGTAATAGGTAGATAAGAGTATTTGTTTTACCTCTTAGTAAAAGTTAATGAAATTGCGAGTGTAGAGATGCTAAGGAAGACATGAAAATTCTTAGGTGGTAGTGACTACAAAGAAGCCATCAAGTGATTAGAATGATAGACCCAAATGTTGTGTTTGTAATTTTGTGGATGATGGAAGTAGATTATTGGTGACTTCTTGTTATGAGTTTCAGGTAAGTGTGTTAGAGTGGTAGTAGAAGTAGTATCCTCTAAATGAAAGACCCTATAAAGGTATAGAATATGAATTACGTGGGTCAGATTAGTATGATCATCTTATGGGTAGAACCTTGTAACTTTGAGTTAGGCTTGAACTCTATAAGAGCATGCAGTTAGATGAAGGCTTTGGTGGGAGTTATAAGTTTCAACAAATAAGATGTAGTATTCAAAAAGAAGAGAGTTGTTGAGAAAAGCTTGTAAGCTCAAAAGATATTAGTCATATTGCGTAATGCATAGTAGTCCTATTCTTATATTCATGCCCATAATTGTCTTCCTAAATGTTATGAGAAATTTTTATGAAGACGTTTGAGGTAATACTCCTTTCTATGTTTTAGACTCAGTGTCTATTCATGCGTGAATGTTTCAGATTATACATTGAATTCGTACCTAGTTATTTTCCTACCTTGGTCATCATTCTAAGGCGAATGATCCCAGGGGGTAGATATTGTAACACCTCAAAAATTTCTAAGCTGAGACCCGAACAAATCTTTACATGCATATAGGTTTATACCAATTGATTCTTATCTATGCGGAGGTGTTAAGTTTAGTTCTTTAGTGTGAGAATAGATTTGGAGATGAATTAAGATCTCAAGAATCCTCTAGCACAAAGTTGAGTAGAAATCTTCCTTATCGATTGAGTTTCGACATAAGATTTTACTAGGGTTAAGTTCCAACGATCTTATCTCTTATCATATAAATAACTAGGTGTCCTATGACCTATCAAATAAAAGTACTAAGAGTCTTCTTTCCAATGCCACTAAGTTTGCCTCATTAGGAGATCGAAGTAAAAAGTTATGTCAGTTTTAGTGAAGCTCTATCAGACAGTCACACTTTCAGGGACGGCAATACGGACGTTATAAGTTTTCACGGACCATGAAGCCATCCATGAAATATTGCTGCGTTTATTTTCCAGAAACTTTCTGCACATCTTCCCGGGTTATTTTGGTCCTTTCCAAAGCTTTTTAGCCCTATTCTAAGTCATTTTTGGGTGTTTTGAATATATCATTGAACTAACTAGTTTTCCTCTCATAATCATCAATGTAAACATCCTACTTTCAAGAAACTCTCTCAAAACTCACCTAGGGTTCCTTTTCTCCATCAAGACCCTAAAGTTTTCAAGTCAAAAAATTCCTTCCATCCAAGGTTTTCCCAAGTTCTTCCACTCTTAAACTCCATGAAAGAGTTTCTTTTTTAAGATTAAACACCAAGATTCCAAGATCAAAGATTTCCTTCAAAAAATCTAGTGTCTTCTTTAGGATCAAGAAAAAAATCAAGTCTCCACCAAAGTTTTTAGTCTAAGAAAAATCAAGTCTCCATCAAAGTTTTCAGTCCAATAACTTCATTATCATGTATATAAGTCTATTCATAGTGTTTGAATAAGTTCGTCTTCACGCCCTACATCTAAATTCAGTCAGTAAAGTTTAAACCTAGGGTTTTAAACCTATGATTTTCTTGAATTTTGAGTTTTCTATTATTCTTTATTATTGAATTTGAATCTCTATCATTAAAGTTATGATTCCTTATATGATTCTTGTTTTTGGTAGTTGTTCATGTTATTTTCAAATGAACCCTATTTGAGTTGTTAGAGATTTTTCATTGCTATACATTATACATTATTTTCAGTTAAAGTAAAAGTATTTCAAAGTGATGATTAAAAGAAGAGTTTTAAGGGAACATGAGTGTCCCAAATACATTACTTGATTTTGAGGCCTTCTGTATTTATGCATGATTTTTAGAGTTGAGTAAGATAAAGTATTTCACATTACTATTCATTATGCGTGATTTCTGAGTGTAAGTGAGTTAGCGCATTTATAAATTTGACAGAGAATGAGCTTTATGAGATATTGATTCCAAACGTATTATTTACATTGAGAAAAACATATTTATTTAAAGAAAGTATAAAGTGTTCAGAAAGAGTTTTCAGTTAGATAAGTAAAGTCCATTGTGACTTCAGAGAAGTATTTTGAGTATTAACTCCACCCAATTTTTTATGAGTATGAGCATTATTGCATGTTCTGGGAGTATTATTGAGCATTGATTAAGGTAAGAGTTCAGATAACTCAAACTCCATAAACTACATAGCTAACATAAAATAGGATTGTGTCGTTGATTTTGGAGACTCCTCCCTAGCATCATCGAGGGCTTTTATATGGATTCTTGAGTTGAGTTTACATTTTTATCCTGATAAGGTATTGGATGGCTCTAGCAACGTGAGCAGTACATTTGTATTATCACGAGGTTCATAGTGATGGTTGTCAGTTAGAGAAACTCCCCAAGAAAATTAAAGTTTTATTATTTTTAGTATTCAATATTATTGCATATTTTCAGTTATAAAGCTTTGAGGTTTTTAATTACACTTGCATTATTTTACTTTTAGTAAAGGTATTTTCGGTATTCCATTCAGCATGAGTATTTAGTTCAGTTCAGTATTTTCATTCAGCTTTATTATATACCGTATTTTTTATGTACTAACGTCAATCAATGCTGCATTATTTTATGATGCATATTCAGGTACTCATGATAGAAGACGTTCATAAGATCTCTTTCCATCAGCAGTTGGCGAGACCTTCTTGCCTTTGGAGGTATCAAATGTAGTTAGTTCAGTTTTATTTGATTTATAGTAGAGGAGCAGTGAATCTTGTCTCGGCACCTATCTACAGTTAGTAGAGGCTTCATATATAGTCAGAGTTATTGAGTCAGTTCAATCTTTATTTGTAGTTAGAAGTTTTAAGTACTATTAATATTATTATCATTATTAGTTATATTCAGATTTATTTCACACTTTTGCATAAGATGTTTTAAATGATTTTAAATATTCACTTTATAAAGTTTCTGCATGTATGTTTAGTCTTCCGTTCAGTAGCCAGCCAGGCCAAGGATTCACTTGGGATCAACAATGGTTTCTGAATACTAGCCACGTCCAAGATGTATGCTCGGGACGTGATATAAGTCTAATAACAAGCTATCATTCATCATAACATAAATCAACAAATACTATAAGATAAGGTACATTTACGAGATCAAAGAAGTCATGCTCAATTTCCCCAAAACTACCCGAACTAAGGCTAAGGCATGCTCCTAATTAACTAAACATGATACAACCTAGGAACCCAACCTGAAACTAGCTAAACAACATGATTTTACTAATACAAACTCAATCTAATGACTGGTAAGCCGTATCCTACCTCAAAGTAGATCGTGCGCCCTCCAAATTCACTATTCTGGAGACTTGACCTTACGAACGGCCTCCAATCATTACCACACTATCAAATATATAATCACAACATCAATAAGGGCTTAGACACCAAAATTGTAATAATTGGATATAGGACCAAAATCAAGTCAAAAATAAAAGTATGGGACCGTGCCGAGAGTCATGAATTAACTTCATCAATAGGTCCTAGTTATCTCAATAAACTTATTCCCCAAAAATGGGCGCAATTCAACTCAAAAACAATCACAAATAGAACATGCGAGAAAAAGACACATACTTCACTAAGAAACACCATTAAAGGATAAGGAGAGGTCTATGGAGCAAGAATTTACCTCTAAAATGAACCCACTACATTGCCTCAAAGGTCCCAATTTCAAGATCTACTAATTCCCAGCAAGTTGCAATTGAAATCATTCAATTTGGAGGTCTATAGCTCTCACAATTGCATTCTCAATATTTGAACAATGGTTGAAATATAACTGTTCTTTTATTAAAAGACTAGTCAAATGACCTCTGCAAATGCTGGGTCCAGTCTACAAACACAAATGCTCAGGTCCCTAAAGCTTTGCAAATGCTGTGCCTGGCCCACGAATGTGATGTGTCAACTCCTTGACCTTTGCGAATATAGTCTGCTGCCTGCGAACACAATGATGATGTTATAACCCAAGCTAGATCCTAGATGTGACACCACGAATAGGATCCCAAAAGACCCTAAACAGTTCTCTTATGCATGACTTAAACAACATAGAATCAATTTAAATAAAAAGTGGAAGATAAGTATTAAAAACAATTTTATCACAACAACTCAAGATGAAAGAATCTAAGAATAACACATTTTTTTCTTTTTTTTAATGACCCTTAGGGGGTTCAGGGGCTAAGCAATATCCCCAGGCCTTAACATAAATAAAAACAAACAAAAGTACAAGGAGGGGAACATAAAACCTTACCTATGGTCCTAGGTGGTTCATAAGTCAACTAACCTACTAAGGTCAGTCGACTCATCCCTAATTCTATAAAAATGTAAACCTAAATACTATGCACCAAAAAGAGAGGACTCCTCTCGATACAAGTTATATAGGAAAATATAAATAAGGGAGATTCCCCTTACAAAAGTAAGAAACGAAAAAGCACTAAGACCTATTCTGACAAGATATAATCCTAAAAAGGACATAGCTAGGCAGAAAAGGTTGAGCAAAAAAGGAGCATAGAGACATCCATACTATTCAAAAAAGAACATACAAAGGAACTCAAGGTGGTCTCTTAATTATGTTCAGTTTCTAATGATATAGATAGGGCATAGGACAAACCCTAGCTCACAAACATCTAAAAGAAATACTGTATGAAAGAAAGTATCTCATAAACATCCTTGGAACATGAGGATTTACCAAACTGTAAGGCTGAGTGGAGTCTGTAGTAACCATGAGTATGAGTGGAAGCGCCGTGATCTATATTATAAAATCATATAGGCAAAAGAAAGTATGCGGTCAGTACTATAAAATGTACTGATTATGGAGAATGTCAATACATGACATAAAATATGATAATGCAATGACCAAGCTAAAATATAACATAATCCTTTAAAACATTATTAGAAAGATAAAACATGGTCAATGCAATATTCGTAAGAAAATCATAAAATTAACATAATATAAGTGAGAATCATAAGTCATAGTGAGAGATACCGCTAACCGAGTCTGGTGTTATACCCGCCATAAAAAAAAGATATTTTCCTACTTGCCAAGGTAAGAATTATAAACTTGAGCTATTATGGACCCACAAGATAGAGTCAATTAAGACTAAGTTCTTAGGGGCACATAGTTATGGGATAAGAGGATTGCTACTAGAGAAGTTAGCCTATACTAAGGGGGTGAGCTTCCATCCCAAAGTCATCTTGGTGCTAAGTAAACTCTCAACAAGAATACTCATAATTATAGCATAGTCTTTGAAAAAGGTAAGAATCTTGTAAGACTATATATAAGCATAACTGCCATACCAAATTTCCATACTACTAATAAACTCTAGTTTATAAGATAAACTTATCCGCGATCATTGATGGTATTCCAAGTACCATACTAACCATGAATTACTTTTAAGAAAATGATCAAAAGTATTGATGGCATATCTAGATGTCTTACATGTTATGTCTAAATAAGAAGGAATAGTTCCTTTAAATAATATCATAATTTCATAACATATTTATAAAAGACACTTATCTAATGCATCTAGATCATGATAAATTTTTTATAGAAAATCACACAAATCATAATGGATAAATCATGGAAGACCTTCATAATAGGGTTACTTTCACTTTGAAGCAAACCTTAATTCATAAAAAATGCTTGATATATGTAACATCCCTCAAAAAATAAAAAAAAATGCTCATAAGTGCCCTAAGAAAGCCTTGAAAATAGGCTGCTCATATAATACATTATCCTTAAGCTTTTTGGAAAATTCGAGTTTGGAATATTGATCAGGGGGTCAAAACCTGCAGAAAAATGGTCTCGGTGGAATTTTAGGACCCGTAAAACGGAAGAAGGATTTTCAAAGAAACCACAAAATAGTGTGGTCCGCGACAGGACCGCATCGCGGACCTGGGGACAGCTTATGGACGAGTTGGCCGTGACAAGTCCGCATCGCGGACCTGGGAAGGTTTCCTGGCTAAAATTAAGTTTTTAAGGGCATTTTAGATTTTTCCCAAATTATTAGTTAATGAACCTAGACGTTTTAGGACCTAATTCAACTCTATAAATTAACTTAAACCTCTAATTCTATTCATTCTTCTACGATACATCTATAAAATATTTCTTTCTCTACAAAAAGGCTCTCAAGGTTTCCATTGAAGACTTCAAGCAAATTCACTCAATTTCTCCATCAAAATTCTCAAGTTCTTCCAAATTAATTGGTGTCCTCACTCAAGGTATGTGGGTATTGATTTATGGATCCTTTCATCCATGAAGCCCAATCAATTTCTCAAGGTTTTCTATCAAATTAAAGTATGGTATTTTATGGGTTTTGTGATATCTATTTCAATTTCATGAATTTTGATTTAAAATATGATCATGAGTCTATTTTGATATAAATTAATGGTTATTGAATTAAATTGAAAAGTTTTTCCATGAATTCTTCTATTTTGATTTCTAGGGTTCATGATGTAAATTATGGGTATTTTAATTTATACTTCTAAAGGATATTATCTATATAAATTATGTATGGGTTGATATAAAGTTTATAATCATGCATATCTTCAAGTTAATTTCATTATTTTAAAGTAAATTGATCATGCATTCAGTTGTACCCTAATTTCAAGTCCAAGCTATGGTCATGAATTTTCAATGTATGAATTATGACTATGTATTTCCATTATGATCATGAATTATAAGTATGTTTCAAATTATGGTTTTTCATGCAAGTTATGAAGTAAGGCGACATAAGGCCTAACGATATGAATTATGCAAAAATGATTGTAATGATGGAAGGACAATTCTCACATTACAAGTATGTTATGAAAATGAGCTATTCTATGATTTTAAGCCTATGATCATGGCTATGATATATGAAATTATGATCTTATGTTATGTATGTATTTTGTGGGATTTGACTTAGAACCTAATGTGGACTTGAGGTGGGGGCTCGAAGCAAGGGGTCCTTATATAAAGTCTCTTGTCTCATACCTACGTGCCATTGTAGGATTGCCTTTATGGCCTAGCTAGTGAATCCACAAATAGCACATGTTCATGATTAGGAGTCTACCTTGGCAAAGTAAACTTCTCATTCTCGATGTGGGTATCATCGGATTCCATATTATAACTCATATGGAATTATTGTCGGTTATGGTTCCTATCCCACATATGTATGGTTTCTTAAGTATGTTATGACTTGAATTTATATTTTTAAATGCTTTGGTCAATATGATTTTCTCATGACTTTACGTATTTCATTTTATCATGTGTTTTACTTGACCTTTGTATTTCATGATTTATGTTGCATGTCACGCCCTCATACTTAGTATATTCCAACATACTAATGCATACTTTTTGCCTACATTGTCTCATAATATAGGGGTTGAGGTTGAAGATCCTAATCGTCTACGTAACTAGTAGGCGTTCCTATTCGAAGGTGTTGTGGTGAGTCCTCATTGATGGGAACTAGTTCAAGTTACTTACTATTTCCTTTTCAAAAGACTTTTGTTTGCATTGTATGTTGAGGGTGAGCTAAGGACATGTCTTATCCTCCGCCAATACTCATGTTTAGAGGCATCTTATTGGACATATGTTTGAGTCTATGCTGTCATAAGACATTCTCAAATTTCTATTCATGTTTTAGACTCTCTTATGATGTTTCCGCTTTTATATTTTATCTTATATATGCTTATGATATGTATAAAAGGCTTGATTGTATCCCTTCAAGGTTTTGATCTCTGTGTTACGACTAGGCCCTAGGTTGGGCCGTAACAATACTTTATCTAAAAACATCCTTGAAATCAGAGTTTATAAATTCATGATGCATGCATAATTCTTAAAACATAGTTCATGATCGTAAAGTAGGTATAATGCATGGGTTCAAGTAAAATTTATCAAAAATATGTACTTATGATAAAATCATGCATAAAAAATATCATTGATATTGAATAAAAACATAATTGGTTTAACTCAATGTAAGATCATCAAAATCTAGGGTTTAGAAAGAAATCATAAGAGGAATTAGAAAATACTCTCGGACTCCATGGATGGAAAGGATTTCATGGATAAATTTCCCACATATCTTGAAGTATCAAAGCCCTAAATATCTCGTAATAGAGACTTGAACTTGAATCCCTTGCTTGACTTGTAGAAGAAGACTTGAGAGAATTCCTTGGGAGAAATTTAGGGTTTTGAGTGAATAAGCCTTGGGAGAGCTTTGGAGTTTTGGATGAATTAGAGGAAATGGGTCGTTATAGGTCTTGGGAATGGGTCCAAAATGACATATCTTTTATATTAAAATAATGAGAAATGTCTGAATTAGCTCTGAAGAAAATAACTGATGTGGCCATGCTCAAGGACCTCTATATAGTTCTTACAAAGGACCACGGATCATACAAGTGTCCATGGGAAGGAAGATAATCCGGGTATTCTGAAGGCTGACTTATACGGATGCATCTATAGACTGTACAAGTCTCTACAGGCCATACATCTGATCATGAACATATACCCCGATTTCTTTCTGAAGCTTTCCTTATAAGGACAAATCTATGCTTCGTGAACCATTCAATGGGCCATGATGTCATTTCTTATATCTTCCCCTGAACCAATATTTTCTGATGATAGTTTGCGGTAGGTCCAACGGTTCATGAACACTTATAAGGATCGTACATTTGTAATAACCTCCAAGGTTATTTTTGTGTTTTTTCATGAATTTACCATTTTAATCCTTCCCGTAGCTTTTTTATAGCTCTTATGTGATGTTGGGGTAAGTGGCATGCTCCCTAAGATGGTTGGGTGAGCTTGGTGCGAGTTTTTCCCTTTTTAGAGGCTTAAAGTGAAAAGAGTTGACTTTATTCAACATCTAGAGATTCGATCATCGTATGGAAATTTCGATGGTTCCATCAGTTTGGAAGGTCTATTTGTGTCTATAAGGAAGGTTGTTTTGGGTTCTAGAGTCATTATTTTGAGTTTGTGTGGTTTACCATTTTAACTTTAAAGTTTTGGCCAAGTTTGACTTTGGTCAACATTTTGAGTAAACGCGCTAGAATGAAAATTTTGTTAGCACGGTCAGCTCTGAAACACAGAGTTTTTTCTAGAATGGCCTTTGGTTTGATTTTCGAGGTGATCAGAATGAGCTTTTGGTTGTTTGGGCATTTTAAGTATTTTCTTTGAAAGTGTTGACTTTGGTAAATATTTCAAAAAGATGACCTTCGTTGGTCATTTCATTGAGTTCAGAATGCCTGATTGACCGGGTAGAAAGCGAAATGCAAAAGCCATACTCTATCTATAAGCGCTCTTTCTTTAATAATATTATAAGCGATGTATTCCCGCTCAGGGAAGAATGAAGTGAAATAGATTCGATACCGTATCGAAGCAATGATATCTGGAAATGTATAGATAGAAGTAAGAAGTGGAATAGATTTTTTGTCGACAAGGTTCTGTATGAATTCCAGGCCCCCATCAGGGCAAAATTCCAATCCTTAAGTTCAACAACAACTGAACTACTGTGCAACCTACTTTCCTGTTCGCATTCACGAGCTATGGGTTGCAATTGCAAAGTTGAAGGTCGTTGGCCATAGCGATTATAGGGTTGACTGCTGTGATCACAATTTCAGGTCTCACGATCGTGAAAAACAAATTCATTGGCTTCAGATAATTAAAATGCCCATTTCAGCAGCTCAGGTCCCATTTGTGACATAGAAAATTTGAGATTTTGAGCGCAATTCTTGGTATGTTTCGATTATTCTTGTTGCATTATGTTGAAAACTCTTGCGGGGATTTTCTAAAAACTTTTATTGTCCCAAAAACCTTGTAAGTGTTACATAATTTCATTTAATTCTACCATTTTGACCATTTAGGGCTTGAAATTAGTGGGGCTATTTTGAGCCATTTCGGTAGTCGGATTGTGCTCATTTTCAGGGCACAAGTTCCTTGAGCTATTTAGGACCCTATGATGAGTTGATTTTTCGATTTCGTGTGCGGGTCCCAATATCAAATTTTGACACAATTTTGATTTCGTTTTTAATTATGGAAACATGGATATTGTTAGCTTTATTTTGATATGTTCGTCAATATTTTGATAGAGTGGCATTGTTTGGAGGTGGTCTAGAAAGAAAAAGCTCTAGTTTAGCGGTTCGTGTGTGGTTTCAGCCTTAAGGTAGGGTATGGTTTTTTCTTTAGACTTGGCTTGGTTAGAGTTGGTATATTATGAGGAGTATTGCATGATTAGGTCAGTTTCAAGGTGTTGGTAGATTATTTGAGCAAATTAGGTGTTGATTGCTATTGCTAGATGTTAATTTGGATTTTAGCCATTGGAGCCTTATTTTAGGTCCTTCCCTGTCTTGTTTGTACTGCTTAGTATCCTTAGCAGTTGCTCCTAGGTGTCTTAAAATTTATGATGCTGCTTATTTGATTTGGTTGGTTGCAATTGCCTTTTTTGGTATGCTTTTGGGTTATATTTGTGCATGCTTACACATTCTATTGAAATATTGGGCCTGAGGCAGTGCTTTTTGGTATGCTGGCATTTTAGGTTAGTTATTTGATGCCCTGGGCGGGAATCTTCCCTGGCTTTAAGTTATACACGATCATTTGATATGCTACTTGCCTTATTTGTTTCGCCGTTGTTTAAAACTAGAAATTTTACCTTTAAATGGATAAGCCAATGGAAAGAATTTATAAAAATGGTAAAATTATATTATCATGATGATGATAAGCTCGAGTTGTCATACCGGGCGACCCTCTTCTAATTTGTTTGGGATCTATTATACTTTCATTTATGATAAGCTCGAGGTGTGATTCTGGGTGGCTTGCAAATATATTTTGGATTATTACCTTGATATTGATTAGCTCAAGGGTTATTTCGAGCATTTCGTGATATTTTCAAGATTATTATTCGATATCTGCCATTTACATTACATGCTTTCTTCCAGTATTTTGTGTGTTAAGGAAAATATTATGAACACCTGTGTAGTTGGGATTATTTGGCCTTTGATTGATTTTCCTATTCCCTACTTCACCCATAGTTGTAGTGTATGTTTCACTCATGTTATTGTTTATATCATCATACTGCTTATATATATATGTTTGTTCTTTTTGAGGTCGATCGGCCTATGATACCTACTGGGTACCCCATATTTAGTACTCATACTGCACTTATGTATCTTTCGATGCAACTCCCAGTTTGAGCCATCCCTAGTACGCGCCTGATCATCCATAGCTGTGCCAGATTTGGATAGTGGTGTCTCACGTCATTCAGAGACTTGCTGCTTTTCCTTTTTTGTACTAATTTACATTTGTATTTTTGGACAGCCAGATTTGTATTGTATATGTATTGTCAGCTTTTGTACTTAATAGCTCCTGTATAGGTGACACCAGGTTTGGGGTTCAGTCTAGTGTTAGTTCAAAAATAATGAACTAACACTAGACTGAACCTAAGCTCTGATACAACCTAGGTTCATCGGTCTTACTAGTACAAGAACAAGTGCCTATTAAAGTCCCCGTAGATTGATACAATGACGTGCGTATCCAATCTTCAGGAGGCTATGGGGCATTGTTAGAAATTAAGTCACTATTTTTATTTTTGATCGTGCGATGAGGATGATGATAGACATATCTAAATGTTGTTTATTTGTTTCTTTCTTAGATGGTAAGGATGATATCTATCGTAAGTGGGAGAGGACCTCTTGTGCTTGTAGATAGAGCCCTAGCTCGGGAAAGAGGTCGAGGTCATCAATGAGGTAGGGGTAGAGCCCAAATAATAGCACGAGTGATGAAGCCAAATATAAAGGTTGAGCAATTTAAGCACCAGCCGGTAGAGGTAGATCCAGCCCAACCCCCACCTAAATTCGTGTCTACACTAGTGTTATAGGGTAATCTGGCTCGGATCCTCAATTTTATGAAGGGTATGTCCCAAGTAAGGACTATGCCTAGCACTTCAGCTGGACCTCAGGTCTAAGAAAAGGCACAAACTTCAGCTTATACAGGGGCACAATATGACCCGACCCTAGTTCTATACCTACTACCACAACTCCCATTCGGTGAATTAGCCTGTTCCTATATTTTCTTAGCATATGACAACCAGACCGGTTATGACTATAGAGGACTAGAAGATGTTGGAGTGGTTTATCAAATTGGGTCCTTCCAGGTTTTCAGGTGCTACAGGAGAGGATGCCTATGAGTTTTTGGTCGGCTGCTAGAAGAGGTTGCATAACCTCAGGTTGGTGGAGTCCTACGAGGTTGATTATATTTCTTTCCTGCTGGATGATCCAGCAAAGTAGTAGTGGAGGTCCTATCATAGTTATAAACCCACAGGATTGCAGTCGATAACATAGACCCAGTTTTCCAAGGCCTTCTTAGAGAAGTATGTGGCTTGTCGTTTGAGGGAGAAGCTGAGGGATGAGTTCAAAGTGCTAGTATAAGGATTAATGATGGTCATAGAGTATGAGTCTCAGTTCTATGAGTTATCCAGGCATGCCACCATAATTATGTCGACAGAGGACGAATGGGTGTACCAATTTATCAGAGGGTTATCTGTTTCTTTGAGGTTAGCTACAGAGCAGATGGTTACATTAGGCTATTTATTTTTACAGATAATAGATCATGCCTATACCATTGAGGCTATACATCGTGAGGCTTATGGAGGCAGCGACAAAAGGCCATACCATCAGGGAAATTTCAGTGGATGCCAGTCATATAGTAGGGGTTCTTTTGGTAGAGGTTATCCAAAGAAGTATCCACCTAACTAGCCGGTTCAGGTTGCCTTATATCTTATCAATGGTGGATTAGCGGGTGTCGATGGTCAGAGTAGCCAGACTTTGGTGGCTATTTAGTTTCATTTGGGACATCATATGGAGGTTCATTTTGAGGACCATGCTATGTGTGTGGTGTGATAAGCTATTTTTCTAAAGAGTGCCCTATAATTATCCATTACAGATTCCATAGTCAGCAGGGTCTATAAGCTCAGCAGGTTCAGGCCCAGGTCCCCAGTTCAGCTGTTTAGAAAGGGTGCACAGGGTGGCATAGGTGATTCTTAGGGTACTAGAGGTGGTCCCCTGGCAGTCAGGATTAGTTGTAGAGGCAGACGTGGCCATATATATGAATTTTTGAGTAGGATGGAGGCAGAGACATCAGATGCCGTCATCAAAAGTACGATCTCCATCTCTCATCAACCTACCTATGATTTATTTTTTCTAGGGTCTACCTACTCGTATGTGTCTGCTTATTATGCTACTCAGTGGGATATTTTATGTGAGCCATTACTTTTTCCTATGTGTATAGCTACCCCCGTAGGTGATTTTTTAGTAGTGGATCGAGTGTAACGATCCTGTTTGGTAACGATCTTTAAGTATGATACTAGAGCAGACTTGATTGTGTTGGATATGGTAGACTTCGACTTGATTTTATGCATGGATTGATTATCTACTCATCATGTGGTTTTGGATTGCTTCTCCATGATCGTTAGCTTGTGTATGCTAGGTATTCCTTCGATTGTATGGATAGGTGCAGCTAGTCATGTGCGGTGTGGTGTGATCTCTTTCCTCAAGGCTCAGCGATTGGTAGGAAAGGGCTGTATAGCCTATCTTTCTTATATCCATGAAAATAGTGCTGACACTCCTTCTGTTGATTCTGTTCTAGTAGTTTGTGAGTGTCCTAATATTTTTCCCACTAATCTACCTAGTCTTGATATTCATTTCGACATTATTATTGAGCTGGGTACACATTGAGTCTCTATTCCACCATACCAAAAGGTTCCAGTTTAGTTGAGGGAGCTTAAGGTGCAGCTCTTTGATCCTTTGAGTAAGGGGTTTATTAGACCTAATGTGTATCCTTGGGATGCTCCTATTTTGTTCGTAAAGAAGAAGGATGGTACCTTGTGTATGTGTATTGATCATAGGTAGCTAAATAAGGTCACCATCACGTACATGTATTCGATACTGTGTATTGATGATTTATTTTACCAGATCTAGGGTACAGTAGTGCCTTATAAGATAGACTTGAGATTAAGGTATCACCAATTGAGTATTAGGGATGCAGAAATCCCTAAGAGTGTTTTTAGGACTCGATACGACCATTATGAGTTCCTAGTCATGTCTTTTTAGTTAAAAAATAACCCTACAAAAGTCATGGACATGGTGAATCATGTGCTCAGACCCTACTTGGATCCTTCATTATTGTATTCATCGATGACATCCTATTCTACTCCGGGAGTAGAGAGCAATATAAGTAGTACTTGAGGATCATAATTTAGACCTTGCGAGATCATTAGTATGCCAAATTCACTAAGTGTGAGTTTTAGCTTGAGTCTATGGGATTCTTAGGGCATGTCGAGCCCAAGGATGGAATTATGGTAGATACAGTAAAGATAACAACAGTTCTTGATTGTGCTAGGCCTACTTCTCCTACCGAGGTCTGTAGTTTAATCAGGTTGGCAGGGTATTACAAATGGTTTGTGGAGGGGTTCTCTTTTATTACAACACTTTTGACCAGATTGACTCAGAAAAATGTTTCTTTTCTTTGGTCTGACGAGTGCGAGGTGAGCTTCTTGAAGCTCATAGCCTTATCGACTTTAGCTCTGATTCTTAGTCTTCCTACTGAGGTCTAGGGAATTACAGTGTATTGTGATGGTTTAGGTATTCGTTCGAGTTGCATTTTAATCCAGAAGGGTAGAGTTATTGCATATGCTTCTAGACAGCTGAAGGTGCATAAATAAAACTACTCTACCCTACATATGATTTGGAGTTGACGGCGGTAGTCTTCACATTGATGATTTAGAGACATTATTTGTATGGCGCCCATTATGAGATCTACACTAACCACCATAGTATTCAGTACATGTTTAGTCAGAAAGATCTTAATTTGAGATAGCGTAGGTGGTTGGCGTTACTAAAGGACTATGATGTCACTATTCTTTATCACACGGGCAAGGAACATATAATAGCAGATGCTTTGAGATAGAATGTAGTGAGTATGGGGAATTTGGCATTCTTATCAGTTGAGGAGCGACCTTTAGCTTCGGACATTCAGTCTTTGGCTAACTAGATGATTCAACTTGATGTTTCTAAGCCGAAAGGATACTTTTTTCTGTGGAGGTTAGGTCTTTATTGATAGAGAACATTTGGGCACAATAGTTTGATGATCCACAGTTGAGGGTGATTAATAATAGGGTGTTCATTAGGGAGGCTAGGAAGGCGACCTTAGATCCAGAGGCTATTTTGAGGATCGAGGATCATATTTGTGTTCCTAGAGTTAGAGATTTGGTCACGCTGATTATTGAGGAGGCCTATTATTCCAGGAATTCCATTTATTCTGGTGCGACAAAGATGTATCGTGACTTATGCCAGTATTACTGGTGGTGTGGGATGAAGCCGGACATTTCAACTTTTATGGCTAGGTGTTTGAACTATAGCAGGTTAAGTTTGAGCATTAGAGGCCAGGTGGTTTAACCCAGCAGTTACCCATTTTGGAGTGGAAGTAGGAGCCAAGAGTTATGGACTTTATAGTGGGTTTACAATGTACCTCCTAGGGCTTTGATTTTATTTGGGTCGTTGTAGATCGATTGACCAAGTCTGCTCACTTTCTACCAATTCAGACTGCCTGCACTTCAGAGAGGTTGGATCAGATTTGCATCCAAGAGGTAGTCCAATTGCATGGGGTGATGGTATTTATCATTTTAGATCATAGTTCTCAATTGACATCATATTTCTAGAGATCTATTCAGAGAGAGTTGGGCACCTGGGTTGAACTCAACACAACTTTCCATAGACTGATGGTCAGTCAGAGAGGAGTATTCAAATCTTGGAGGACATGCTACGGGCCTGTGTTATTGATTTTAGGGGTTAGTAGGATCAGTATTTGGCATTGGCAAAGTTCACATATAATAACAACTACCATTCGAGCATTGAGATAACACCTTTTGAGTCTTTATATGGTAGAAGTGTTGTTCCCAGTGGGCTGGTTTGATGCTTTTGAGGTTAGGACATAGGGAACTTATTTATTACATAATTCGATGGATAGAGCTCGTATGATCTAGGAGAGACTCCATACTGCCCGGTGTAGGCAGAAGGGTTATGCTGGTCGGAGGGTTCGACCTTTGGAGTTTATGGCAGTAGATCGGGTATTTCTGTGGGTTTCATCCATGAAGGGTGTGATGAGACTCGGGAGGAGGGGTAGGTATAGCCTAAGGTTCATCAGCCCCTTTTGAGATCCTGGGATGGATAGATGAGGTAGCTTATGAGTTAGTCTTGCCCCTAACACTTTCAGGTGTTCACCCTATATTCCACATTTTTATGGTGTGGCAGTACGTCCCAGATGAGTCTCACGTTCTAAAGTGAGATACAGTTCAGTTCAATGAGTCCTTAACTTTCTAGGAGGAGCCTCTGGATATCTTAGATACACAAGTTAGAAAGCTGAGATCTAAGGAGATTTCACCGGTGAAGGTCTAGTGGAGGCATCCTCTAATCGAGGAGGCTACTTGGGAGACCGAGCGGGACATGCGGGCCTAATATCCTCACCTTTTTGAGCCATAAAGTATCTTTTCTTCATTGACTTTGAGGACAAAAGTCCTTTTAGTAGTGAATGTTGTAATGACCTCCAAGGTCATTTTCGTACTTTTGCTTGAATTTACTAGTTTACCCCTTCCTGTAGCTTCTTTATAGCTCTTATGTGATGTTGGATGGGTGGAATGCTCTCCGAGATGATTGAGTGAGATTGGTGTGAGTTTTTCCCTTTTAAAGGCTTAATTAACATCGAGAGATTCGATCATTGTATGGAAATTCTGACTGTTCCATCTTCTCTGAAAGGTCCATTTTGGTCTAGAAGGATGGTTGGTTTGAGTTTTGGAGTCTTCATTTTGAGTTTGTGTGGTTTGCCATTTTAACTTTAAAGTTTTGGCCAAGTTTGACTTCGGTCAATATTTTGAGGAAATGCTCTCAGATAAAATTTTGTCGGCATGGTTAGCTCCAGAACGCCGAGTTTGGTCTAGAACAACCTTTCGTTCAATTATTGAGGTGTTCAGAATGAGCTTTTGGTTGTTAGGGAATTTTAAGTATTTTCTTTGAAAGTATTGACTTTGCTGAACATTTTGACGAGACGACCTCTGTTTGTCATTTCGTCATTTTCATTGAGTCGAATATGCCATTTCTAGTTAGGTAGCATAGTCCGTTTGCATTGAAGGGGTTCCAAATGAATTTCGGAACCTCGTCGGGGGTAAATTCCAATCCTTAAGTTCAGCACCAACTGAACTGCTGGTGCAACTTACTTTACTCTTCGCGTTCGCGACCTATGAGATGAGATCTCAAAGTTGAGGGTTGTTGATCATTGCAATCGTGGTGTTGACTACCTCAATTGTGAAGGGCATTTTTTTTCAGGTCTTGCGATCGCAGACCTGGGTCTTGTGATCGCACAGAATAAATTCACTAGCTTCAGTGAATTAAAATGCCTTTTTTAGAAGTTAGAAAATTTGGGATTTTGAGAGCAATTCTTGGCTTTGTTTGATAGTTCTTGTTGCATTGTGTTGGAAACTCTTGTGGGGATGTTCCATAAACTTTTCT
This sequence comes from Solanum dulcamara, assembly GCF_947179165.1. NCBI lineage: Eukaryota > Viridiplantae > Streptophyta > Magnoliopsida > Solanales > Solanaceae > Solanum > Solanum dulcamara. The sequence goes on from NC_077241.1 coordinate 51,148,831, forward strand.
TGTCCAAAAAACCTTGTACGTCTTGCATATTTTTGTTGGATTCTTCCATTTTTGACCCTCTTTGGGCTTGATATTGGTGGGGCTATTTCGAGTCCTTCCTGTGCTCGGATTGTGCCCATTTTCAGGGCACAAGTTCCTTAAGCTATTTGGGACCCTATGACTGAGTTGGTTTTTGGATTTCGTGTATTGGTCCCAATGTCAAATTTTGACCCAATTTTGATTTCATTTTTAATTATGGCAATATGGATATCGTTAACTTTGTTTTGATATGTTCTTTAATATTTTGGTAGAGTGACATTGTTCGAAGGTGGATCAAAAAGGAAAAGCTCCAATTTAGTGGTTCGTGTGCGGTTTCAGCCTAAAGGTAGGATATGGTTTTTTCTTTAGACTTGGCTTGGTTAGAATTGGTATATTATGAGTAGTATTACATAATTTGGTCAGTTTCTAGGTGTTGGTAGCTTATTTAAGCAAATTAGGAGTTGATGGCCATTGTTAGTAGTTAGTTTGGATTTTAGCTGTTGGAGCCTTAGTTTATGTTCTTCCTTGTCTTGTTTTCATAGCTTAGTATCCTTAGCAATTGCTTCTTTGTGACTTAAAACTTAGGATGCCGGTTGTTTGATTTGGTTGGTTGCGATTGTAATTTTTGGTATGCTTTTGGGTTATGTATGTGCGTGCTTATAAATTCTATTGAAATGGCAGTCCCGAGGCCGTGCTTTTGGTACGCTGGCATTTCAGGTTAGTAATTTGATGCCTTGGGCAAGAATCTTCCCCGGCTTTAAGCGATACATGATATTTGATATGCTAATTGCTTTATTTGTTTCACCGTTGTTTAAAACTGGAAATTTTCCCTTTAAATGGATGAGGTGATGGAAAGAATTTATAATAATTGTGAAATTACACTATCTTGATGATGATAAGCTCGAGGTGTCATACCAGGCGACCCTCTTTTGATTTATTTTAGTCTCTATAGCTACTTTCACTTATGATTATCTCGAGATATGATTTCAAGCATCCCCATAAATATATTCCGATTAATTACCTTGATATTGATGAGCTCGGGGGTTATTCTGGGCATTTCGTGATATTTTTGGGATTAATGTTCCATATTTTCCATGTTACATTGCATGCTCTCTTCCAGTATTTTGTGAGTTAAGGCAAATATTGTGGATACCTGTGTAGTTGGGGTTATTTGGCCTTTGTATGAATTTCCCGTACTCCATTTCACCCATAGTTGTAGTTTATGTTTCACTCATATTATTATTTGTATCACCGTGCTGCTTATATATATATATATATATATATATATATATATATATATATTTGTTCTTTTTGAGCTCGGTTAGCCTATGATGCCTTCTGGGTACCCCATGTTTAGTACTCATACTGCACTTCTACATCTTTTGATGTAGCTTCCAGTTTGAGCCACCCCTACCGTGTGCCTGAATATCCATAGCTATCCCAAATCCGGATAGTGGTGAGGTCCCAAAGTTCAGAGACTTGCTGCTTTCCCTCTTTTGTATTGACTTACACTTGTATTTTTGGATAGTTAGCTCTATATTGTATATATATTGTCAGCTTTTGTACTTTAGTAGCTCCTGTATAGGTGACACCAGGTCCGACATATGGTGTAGTGTCAATTCATCATTTTTGGTCACTTTCGGGTCTTTGTGTATATTTTGTATCGTATTTACATATCTATGCCTTGATCCGATATCTTTTGTTATATTATTCTTACTTTTGCCTTCCTATGTTACTACTTATTTATTTAAATTGATGTTTGAGTTGGGTTTGGGTGGCCTAGTCAGAGGTCATAGTAGGCTCCATCATGGCCCTAATTCAAGTCGTGACAACAACCATCCATAAACCCTGATCCCAATTCCCAACATCCAGGATCCATCTACACTAGCCTTCTATGGACCATATAAACTTGTACTGTTTTCACATGGTCTCGTTAAGTCCTGCACCAGTACTTTTCATCCATTTTTCTTTCCATTTTGACTTTTCAACTTCCGAGGAGTTACAACTAGTCTCTGCGAACACGGCACCAGAATCGCGAACATAGAGGCCAAACTCACTAATCCCCGCAATTGTGTCTTAAGGTGAGTGAATGCAAACAAGAACATGGTGCTGGACCACCTGGTGCAGTACAAACTAATTCATTAATCTCTTAAATTCCCAACGGGGTTCTTGAGATTCATTAGGAACCTCGTGCACACAAATGAACAATGCTATCCCATAAAATTCAATATTCCAAACTCAATGAGGATGTCGAAACTTCCAACACAGGTCATATCTATGAGTATAAATGCCTCGAGACTTGAACCAAAGGTCCTTCCAGATTAAAATCGATGTTCCAGAACTAACAAAAACATCATAATTGCATTCTGAGGTCGTTTATCCAAAGTTTTGACCGACATCAACTATTTAAGTTTCAAAAATTCTAAAATATAAAAAATTGCATAGACCAAACAAACAACCAGGTGACTAAATTGTTAGTCCCAGTAAGTCATAAATAACTTGGGATCGCTATAGAAATGCTTTAAATGATGTAAAAAATATAATAAAGAGGAAATGACCTGGAGGTTCATTACAACATCCACCACTAAAAAGACTTTTGTCTGCAAAAGTAAAGAGTCAAGAAGACCTGAAAGCTCAAACAAGTAGGGAAATTGTTCTTGCTTCTCGTGCCTGCTCTTAAGTAGCCTCCTTGACTGGATGATGCCTCCACCAAACTTTCAAAAAAGGAATGGATCTCGAAAGCAACTTCCTCATATCTTTGGCCACAATAACAACTGGTTCCTCCATAAAGGGAAAGTGGTCATCTAACTGAACTGATTCATACTAGAGCACACTAGACTCAAACATACCAACAAAGCATAGAAACATGGAAAACCAAATGAATAAGAGAAAATGTAGGAGGTAAGTCTAACCCATAAGCGATATCACCAATGGTATGGAGAATATCAAATGGACCTATATACTTGGGGCTAAGCTTTCCCCTCCTCCCAAACTATATCACGCCCTTCATGTGCGATACTCAAAGGAATATTCAGTCACCAACTCTGAATCTCAAAGGTCAGAATCTACGGTCTCTATAACTATTATGCTTGCTCTAAGATGCTGTAAGTCTATCCTAAATCACCTAATCTCAATCCACAGCCTCTTGAAGAAAATCAATACCACGCAGACTAAGCTTTGAAGACTCAAACACCAACCGGAGAGTGACAACGCCTACCATACAAATCCTCAAAAAGAGCCATCTGAATACTCAAGTGGTAGTTATTTTTATACATAAACTTTGCTAAGGCTAAGAACTGGTTCCACTGACCTCCAAAGTCCAATATGCAAGCTCATAATATATCCTTTAAAACCTGAATAATATGTTTTAACTGCCCATTGGTTTGTGGATGGAAAGCTATGCTAAGATCTAAATGGGTATCCAACTCCTCCAAAAGTTCATCCAAAAGCTAAAAGTGAACTAATAACCCTTATTTGAAATAATGGACACCGTCACCCCATAAAGAAGAACTACCTCCTGAATGTAGACATGAGTTAGAATCTTGGCTTTGAAAGCAGACTAAATGCGAAGGAAGTGTGCTAACTTGTTCAATCAATCAATGATTACCTAGATACTGTCAACACCTCTAGAAGTTCGAGGCAATCCTATAAAAAAGTCCACGGTGATGCGCTCCTACTTCCATTACGGAAGGGAAATCTTTGAAAATCACCACCAAGCCTCAAATGCTAGGCCTTCACCTATTGGCAATACAAGCAACGGGACACATAATCCCCAATATCTCTCCTTATTTCGCTGCACCAATAATGCTGCCTAAAATCATAATAGATCTTCATTTTACTCAGATAAATTTAGTATATAGAATCATAGGCCTTACAAAGAATCAATTGTATCAAGTCTCTAACTCTCGAAACATAAATGCGGCCATCAAACCTCAAAACATTATTAGCACCCAGGCATGCCGGGTATTAGCTTGCAAGACCTACTCTCAAATAGGTACCAAGGCATCATTCTCAAATTTTTGACCATGAGTCTGGTCCAAGAGAGACGACTGAACCCCAACAAAGGCTAAAACTCGCCTAGAATCTGAAATATCAAGTGGAATCATCCTATTTTCTAAAGACTGAATATCTAAAGCCAAAGGTCGCTCGAAAAAGAAAGGAAGGCTAGACTACCTATACTTATGCCCTTCCAATTCAAGGTGTCTGCTACCATATTCACTTTGCTCGGATAGTATAAGATAGAGAGTTCGTAGTCCTTCAAGAGCTCAATCCATAATATACTATAAATTATTTTGATTAGTGTATATCTCACATCTGACCCCATACATATAATACCTCCAAATCATAAGCACAAAAAAACTGCCACCAACTCCAAGTCATGAGTGGGATAGTTTCGCTCATGCACCTTAAGCTGCCTCAATCACGCAACCTCACTGCATCAATACCCAACCCAAACAATGTTAGATGCATCATAATAGATGGTGAATCATTTGCTCTTAACTAAAAGAGTCAAAACAGGTGTAGTAGTAAGAAACTATCTGAGTTTTTGAAAGCTCAACTTATCTGACCACTCAAAAGGGACATTAAGGCGAGTTAACTAGGTCGAAAGGTATTGCAATAGACAACAAGCCCTCCATAAACTGTCTATAGTAACCCACTAATCTGACAAATCTATAAATCTCAATCACTGAGGTGAGCCTGACCTAATCACGAATAACCTTAATCTTCGCCTGATCTACATAATGACATCATTGGAAACTATGTGCCCCCAAGAATACGCAGAGTCAAGCCAAAACTCATACTTTAAGAACTTGGCATAAAGCTACTGATCTCTCAAAGTTTCGAGCACCGTCCTCAAATACTGCTCATGCTTCTCCTAGCTCTGCGAGTACATCAACCTGTCATCAATAAACAAAATAACAAAGGAATTAATATGCAGCCTGAATGCACACGTTAACAAGTCCATGAATGTCATTGGGGCTTTAGTCATCCCAAAATATATTACTATGAACTCATAATGGTAGTAACGAGTCCTAAATATTGTCTTAGGGATGTATGCCACCATAATACTCATCTGATGGTAGATAGATCTTAAATCAATCATAGAGAACACCACGATACCCTGAAGCTAGTAAAAAATCATTAATATAAGGCATAGGTTACCTATTCTTTTGTCGTCACCTTATTCAAGTACCTTTAATCAATACACATACGCATAGAACTATCCTTATTATTCATAAACAGGACTGGAGCACCATAAATTAATAAACTCGATCAAATGAATCGCTTACCCAAGAAATCTTGAAGCTGAACATTAAGCTCTGCAGCGTCCATATGAGAAGGCAGAATTAACATAGGATGGGTACTCGGCTCAAGGTCAATAATAAAGTCAATATCACACTTTAGGGAAAGGCCAAATAGATTAGTAGGAAACACATATGCAAACTCTCACACAATAGGGACTGAATCAATGGATAGGGACCTCCTTACTAACATCCATCATATAATCCAAATAAGCTAGACACCCACTAATAACAAACATTTACGCTAGAACATAAGATATAACCTCAGTCGGTATGTGACTAAAAGAGCCCTACCATAAAAACTGAGTGAGACTAGGCATTTCTAAGGTAACTGTCTTAGCGTAGCAATCCAAGACCGCACAGCAGGGGGATAACTAGTCGATGCCCAAAATAATATCAGAATCTAATATATCCAACTCAATAAGGTCAGCCTGAATGTCACATCCTTGGATAGTCACCAAATAAAATTTGTAAATTAGATCCACAACTAAAGACTCACGTATAAGGGTCAAAATATGTAATGACATTGATAAAGGCTCAGAATACTTACTCAACCTGGAAGTATAATACATAGATACGAATGAAAATATAGAACCCATATCAAATAAAGTTGAGGTGGGATGATGGCATAAAAGAATTATACCTGTAATAACATAGTTGGATACCTCAACCTCTATCTTTACTAGAGTTACATAAAAGTGAAAATATCTGCCTCTGCCTTGAGTATCGGACCTGCCTCTATGGGATCCTCATCAAGCCCCTTGATGATTACCTCATTGGTCTAGACCCTAGGCACCGTCTCTACTTAGAGATGCTATAGAGGATAATAGTCCAGCTGAATGTGCATGATCAACAATATCCATGAAAGTGAGACTCACTGAAACCATTAACTTAGTCTCAATCCATAGTTGCAACCTCAACCATGGATAAATTATTAAACTCTCTCCTGCTTAGTAGGTAAAATCATAGTAGCATATTTGTAGATCTCGTAAAACCTTGCCTCATACTCAGATACAATCTAGATCCCTTTTCCAACCTCAGAAATTGATCTCAAAGTCGATGTCTGCCCCCTAGCCCTAGAAAACCTTGGAGGAGATTAATCTGATACAGACTTCAAGCATTTTATTCTCCTCCAATGGCATAAAACTAGCTCCAATAAATGACTGGCTGAAAATGAGTGCTGGTGAAACCTGTATCTAAGCAGCGGTTCTTTTGGTTCTGACATAGCTAGAGTCGGGGCTTGTTGCATGCTCCCTTGCACAAATAGTAACTAAGTGATTCTCCACTGTAGATCTAAAGCCATAATGGTAAAGTGCTAGCTGGGCTAGTCCTGGCCCTACCAGCTATGAATAAATAGAGCTGCCTGAGGCTCTACCACTGGTTCTGGAGTCCTTGTTCTACTTTATCTTGAGCTGGCGCTGCAACTCTCACAGGACCTCAGGGTCATCCTCTTCCCCTAGATAGGCTCTATTTATAGGCTCAGGTGCATCACTCCTAACCTCTAAGCCACACATACAAGCCATCCAGTAAAAGAGTGAAATAAGTAAGATTCTAGAAACCCATATGACACAAACGTCTCCACTCTAATCCACAAGAGTCTAATAGACATTAGCTCTGTAAAAGAAACACCGACAAACCCGAGGCTCTAATACTAACTTGTTACGATTAAAAAACTCAAGTCATGATGGAACCTACCATAACCCATCAATATGTAAGTGTAAGACTGTAACATCCGTAAAAAATGCTCACAAGTGCCTTAAGAATGCCTTGGGATTAGGCCGCTCATGTAATTGATTATCCTTAATTTTTTTGGAAAATTCGAGTTCAAAATATCGATCATAGGGTCAAATCCTATAGGAAAATAGTCTCGGTGAATTTTTAGGACCCATAGATCGAAAGATAGATTTCTGAATGAACTGCGTAAACCAATAAGGTCTGCGACAAGTCTGCATCGCGGACTTGCTTGCCTCTGCGTCGCGGACCTTGCAATGTATTTTTGGCTGAATTTAGTTTTTTAGTAAGGGCACTTTAGACTTTTCCCAAATTGTTAGCTAATGAATCTAGATATTTTTAGGACCTAATTCAACTCTATGAATTAACCTAAACCTCTAATTCTATTCATTATTCTATAATTCTCCTACTCAAATATTTCTCTCTCTACAAAAGACTCTCAAGAACTCCATTGAAGACTTCAAGTAAATTCACTCAAGTTCTCCATCAAAACTCCCAAGTTCTACAAAATTATTTGGTGTTCTCACTTAAGGTATGTGGGTATTGATTCATGGATCCTTTCATCCATGAAGCCCAATCAATTCCTCAAGATTTTCTATCAAATTAAAATATGGTATTTTATGGATTTTATGATCTCTACTCCTATTGCATAAATTTTGATTCAAAGTTTGATCATGAGTCTATTTTGATATAAATTGATGGTTATTATATTGAATTGAAGAGTTTTCCCATGATTTCTCCTATTTTGATTTCTAGGGTTCATGATGTAAAATATGAGTATTTTCAATTATACTTCCTAATGATATTATCTATATGAATTATGTATGGGGTGAAAGAAAGTTTATGATCATGCATATTTTCAAGTCAATTTCATGATTTTTAAGTCAATTGATCAAGCACTCATGTCTTACCCTAATTTCAAGTATAAGCTATGATCATGAATTTCCAAGTATGAATTATGATTATGTATTTCAACTATGATCATGGACTATAAGTATGTTTTGAATGATGATTTTTATGCAAATTATGGAAAGGGTGACTTAGGGTCCAATGTGGTGCCTTAAGGCCTAATGATATGAACTATGTATGTATGATTTGTAATGTGGAAGGACAATACCCGCATTGCACTTATGTTATGAAAATATGCTACTCTATGATTTTCAAACCTATGATCATGACTATGATATATGTCAATTATGATTTATATGCTATATATATATATTTCATGGGATTTGACTTAGCACCGAATGTGGACTTGAGGTGGGAACTCGAAATATGAAGTCCTTATATAAAGTCTCTTATCGCATAACTATGTACCACCATAGGTACAAAGGGATTAGTGGAGAATACCCAAATATCTAAGAGGTGAGTACCCGAAATATCAAGGGTTGGAGGTGAGTATCCGAGTCTAAGAACTAGGGGTGAGTACCCGGTTCACATGACCGCTGAGTGGATCCACTTAGGCATGTAGGAGTCTACCTTGGCAAGTAGTCTCCCTCTTTCCTCTGATGTAGGGGTAACATTGGGATTCCATGGTATAGCTCTCATGGTCTTATTATCGGTTATGGTTCCTATCCCACATAAGTATGGTCTTTTTATGTTCTAAATGACTAATCCTATCTTTTACTTTATATGATACTCTTATGATTTATTATGCATTAATCCTTCTTAAAGACTACTTATGATTTTTACTACTTCTCCTATCATGATAGTTAAAATAGTCATTTGTACAAACATGGTTTTCTATACATTGCATTGCCTACATACTTAATACATTCCAACGTACTAATGCATACTTTTTGCCTACATTGTCTCATAATATAGGGGTTGAGGTTGAAGATCATATTCGTCTACGTGGCTAGTTAAGCTTTTCTATCCAGCAGTGTTTGTGGTGAGTCCTCATTTATTGGGGACTAGTCATTGATTTGGTTATTATTTCAAAGACTTTTTTATATTTCTTATTGAGGGTGAGCTAGGGACATGTCTTAGCCCCCTTCCATACTCATATGTAGAGGTATCTAGTTGGATAAATATTTTTGGTCTATGTTGTCATGTGACATTCTTCATTTACTATTCATGGTTTAGACTCTCTTGTGATGTTTTCACTTTTGTTTTACCTTAGGTATGCTTATGATATGTACAAGAGGCTTGGTTGGAGCCCTTCAGGGTTTTGATTATCGCGTTATGACTAGGCCCTAGGTCGGATCATGACAAAGACTTCAAAAGTTGAAAAGTCAAAACAAAAGAAAATTTCAAGAAGATGGAATATCCTAGAGTTTACAACTTGACCTATGAGTCATAGTAACTCCTACAAGTTATAAGAGTGACTCATAGGAATCATACTAGAGTTTAAAAATTGGTTAGATCTAGAAGGGAGTTTACAAGTCAAAGTACAACTCATAGGACTGAGTTGTAGAATCAGTTTGAGTTTGGTAAAATGATAAGCCTCAGTAATTTTGTTACGAATCAACAAGATAGAGTGAACGACAATTTATAATTCAGATTTATTGAAAAGGCCCTGAGATATGAAATTTAGCTAAGTGTGGGAAGGTTTGATGAGTCATTTGTACGACTCGTGTAAGAGTTGACGACTTGTAGACACGAGTCATAAGGACCATATTGACTTGTCGACTCATAGACCAAATGGAGCTTATAGAGGGCCACTCATAAGGTCCTCCATCTAGTTTAGTGAAGGGTATTTTCATCCCTTCACATTTTATGTTTAATGAATCTAGACACTTCTGGGGGAAGATTTAGAGCCTATAAATACCCCATTCTTCAAACTTCCCTTCTATTTCCTCATTCTCTCAAATTCTCTAACTTACCTTCTCCAAATTCTATCTTAAGGGAAGAGAAGGAAAAGCAAGGGTTTCAATCGTCAAGTTCCTCAAACATCACCATTATTAGGGCATTGATTATCAAGGTATGCGGGTATTGATTCATAAACCCTTTAATCCATGAAGCCTAATCAATTTCTCAAGTTTTCTATTAAATTCAAGTATAGGGTATTATGGGTTTCATTATTTTTCTTTCAATTTCATGAATTAAGTTTTATTACATGATTCTCTACTTAAATATTCTTGGATTCTAAGCTATTGTATGATTTCAATGACTTTCCAATAAATTTCTTTACATGCTATTTAGGATTCAGGATCTCATTATGAGTTTTGTTTAATTCTCATTCAAATGCATGAATGAAGATTCAAATGTTGTTTATTACTCAATTAAATTTCATGATTCTTATAAAGTATTACCTAGACCCATCGATTAGGCTAACTTCAAGTATGAATTTATGAATGTCTTTATGGGTTCTTTCAATTATGATTTCAATTGACCTAATTCTATATGATTTTGTATGATTCAAGTCAAATCACATGGTTTCAAATCAATTATATAATTTTTAAGATGATTCCATAGAGATTTATGCATGAGACTATTTTTCAAGGACAAGTTCTATATTATGATCATGTATTTATAAAGCTTTCAAGCAATTATCATGAAAAGAAGGAAATAAGCTTTATAATGAAATTTAAGTCAAGTATGGATGATGGTGGGTTTTTTCACCTAAGTATGAATGTGTAATGATGAAAGGCCTACACTCACATTATATGAGATAAGTTTGAGAAGCTATTCTATGATTATATAAATGGTGGACGGGTAGTAGATATGGCCCATCCCACATGATGTTGACTTTATGAATTATGATTCGTCTATTTAGTTGAGAGCTTACCTAGCATCGGTGGACCTTGGGATAAGCACTCTCTCCCATAGTTGAGGCAAGAGACCCATAGTAAGATCTCATAGTCTCATAACTATGTGCCAGTATAGGATAAAGGATCACCCATAGTAGAGGCTCGATTCCTTTAAGGGTCACCCTTAAAAGAGACTCTATCCTTTATGTAGCTTAATGGATCTACATAGGCATATAGGAATCTACCTTGGAAAGTAGCCTTCCCCTTTCCTCCGATATATGGGTAAATATTGGGACTCCATTTTATAGCTCACATGGTTTATGTCAGTTAATAGTGTCTCCTTCAAAGTAAAGTGTGTGCTCTCACAAGGTTAAAGGTTTCGCTCAAAAGATTTATTCTATATTTTATTATGGTTCATGTTGTTTTCAAAGTATATGGTTTCCTATAATAACTCATGATTTCGATTATAGTGTTTAAGTTCTTCTGTGATTCATAAATGTTCCTATATTGCCTTAGCTAAGTTTCATGATTCCAAATAGTAATTCAAATGATGTCATGGTCTAAGAATGGTCTATTGTATCACTTTATTGTATCATGGCATATTGCATTGCATGCTCACATACATAGTACATTCAAATTACTAATGTATACTCCTTGTTTGCCTACATTGTCTTATAATGCAAGGTGTAGTGATCACTCTACACACTCTAGTGGCTAGATAGAAGACTTGTTCACTTGCTTTGGCAAGTCCTTATGCTCCAGGGACTACTTACTGAGCTTATATTTTCTTGCTACCTCTAGACTATGTTGTTATTTTTCAAACATTTCTTTTGTTGTTTGGGTGAGCTAGTGGCTTGTTCTATTCACCACCTGTGTTATTATAGTAGAGGCATGTTTAGAAAAGAAAATGTGTAAGTCCATTTAATCAAGCCTGAGCTTCACCTTTATCTTTAGATTTTATTTTAAGACTTATCCATCACGTTACTTCCTGTTGTTGTTTTACTTTACCTTATGAATGCAATGTATGCTAAGAGGCTTGGTTGGGATCCTTCGGGTTCCTAATGATCATGTCATATCTAGTCCCATGTTTTGATCATGACATATTTGGTATCAAAGCATAAAGTTTAAAGAGTCCTAGGGAGTCTAACAAGCCACATCGAGTAGAGTCTTGTTCATCAGTGTGAAGCGCGCCACTTATATTAATAAGAGGCTATAAATAATTCTTATTAAATCTTCACTTATTTCATGATCTATATCATGTAATAGAGTGTACTCTAAGACTTTCTCTACCTAATGATTGTTCTTTTCATTTTTCAAAAAATGCCTCTGAGAAGATCTCCACTTCCAAGAGGGGTTAATGATAATGAGGGACAAGTCCCACAAGCTAATGATACCTTACTCTATTAAGTGACTAATGTGGAGATTAAGACCACTATCACTGTGCTAGCTCATGTTGTTGCCAACCAAGGAGTTGTTTCTCCTCCTAATACTCCTACTCTGGCTCTTAGAGTAAGGGATTTTGCAATAATGAACCCTCCTTAATTCCATGGTTCAAAGGAAGATAAAGATCCCCAAGAGTTTGTTGATGAAGTATATAAGATTGTGGATATTATGGGAGTGTCTTCGAAGGAGAAGGCAGAGTTAGAAGCCTACCAACTCAAAGATGTTGCTCAAGTATGGTATAATCAATGGAGAACTGAAAGGGTTGAGGAGGGTTCGATAGGCTGGGAAAATTTCAAAGTTTCATTTCTTGACCGCTTATTTCCACTTTAATTGAGGGAGGCAAGGGTGATAAAGTTTATCAATATCAAGCAGGGTAATATGAGTATGAGGGAATATGCTCTCAAGTTCACAAAGTTTACCAAGTATGCTTTTCCATGGTAGTTGACTCCCGTGCCCGAATGAGTAAGTTTATTTTGGGAGTGTCACACTTGGTGATGAAAGAGTGTCGAAATGCTATTCTTATCAAAGAGATGGATATTTCTAGGCTCATTACATATGCTAAGAAAATCGAGAAAAATAAGTAGAAAGAGAGGTCTAAGAGGGAGTTCAAGAGGGCTTAAACCGATAGTGGTTCATCTTTTGCTGATGCCCTGGTGTCTAGTCCAAATAGAAAGGACGTCTCTTTCCCCCTTGTGAAAGGTGTGGTAGGATTTACCAAGGAGAATTCATGGATAGTAAGGAAGGTTGCTGCGAGTGTGGTGATATGGGGCATAAGATGAGGGATTATCTGGTGGCTACTAGAAGAGGAAGGGAGATGGCATAAGATGCTTCATCCGGTATGTTACGAGTTTCCTTTGGCTGTGATACTGGTTGGGATGGATTGATTTCATATTTATTGTGCCATGATTGACTTGATAACCTTAGTATTTGGGTTTCCATGCTAGTTAGTCTCATGTCTTTATATATGCATCCCTGTTCATGAAGTTGATTTTTATGTCATGTTTTATGCTAATTTGAAAATCTCATATTCTATGCATTTTTATGTGTCATTATGTTCATGTTGGGTTTCTAGTCCTTTTTTGTATCTGTTTTATGCTATTTAAATATCATTCGAGGATAAATATTCTGAAGGGGAAGATATTGTAAGACCCCAGAAGTTGAAAAGTCAAAACAAAAGAAAGTTTCAAGAAGATGGACTGTCCCAAAGTTTATGACTTGACTTATGAGTCGTAGTGACTCCTATAGGTCCTAGGATTAACTCGTAGGAATCATACTAGAGTTGGAAAACTGGTCAGATCTGGAAGGGAGTTTGCGAGTCAAAGTATGACTAATAGAAAAGGTTATGACTCATTGGAGTGATTCGCAGAATCAGTGTCAGAGTTTGGTAAAATGATGAACCTCAGTACTTTTGTTATGACTCAATAGGATGATTCATTGAGTGAACCACCATTCATAATTCGGACTCGTAGAAGAGGCCCTTAGATATGAAATTTCGTTGTGTGGGTAGGTTTGATGAGTCATTTGTTTGACTCGTGTAAGAGTTGACAACTCATAGACATGAGTTGTAGGGACCAAATCTCAATCCAAGTAACCTTTGATTTTGGTACACCGCTTTGAGACTCATATTGACGACCTATAGACCAAATGATGACATGTAAAGGTCCACTCGTAGGGTCCTCTGGCCAGTTTAATGAAGGGTATTTTCATCCTTTCGCATTTTATATTCAATGAATCTAGAGACCTTTGGGGGAAGATTCAGAGCCTATAACTACTCCATTCTTAAAACTTAACTTTTACTTCCTCATTCTCTCAAATTCATCAATTCACCTTCTCCAAATTCTCTCTCAAGGGAAAAAAACAAAAGCTAGGGTTTTAAATCTTCAAGTTCTTCAAGCCACACCATTGTTAGGACAGTGATAGTGAAGGTATGTGTGTATTGATTCATGGATCCTTTCATCCATAAGGCCCGATCAATTTCTTAATTTTTTTTATAAATTCATGTATGAGGTATTATGGATTTCATGATTTTTCTTCCAATTTCATGAATTAAGTTTTATTACATTATGCGTGAATTCTAAGATATTGTATGATTTCAATGACTTTCCGATAAATTCCCTTACATGCTATTTAGGTTTCATGATCTCATTATGAGTTTTGTTTAATTCTCATTCAAATGCATTAATTAAGATTCAATTGTTGTTTATTACTCAATTAGATTGTTTGATTCCTATAAAGTAATACCTAGACCCATGGATTATGCTAACTTTAAGTATGAACTTATAACTGTCTTTATGGGTTCTTTCAATTATCATTTCAATTGACCTAATTCTATATGATTTTGTATGATTCAAGTCAAATCACATGGTTTCAAGTCAATTACAAGATTTTAAAGATGATTCCATATAGATTCATGCATGAGACTATATTTTGCAAGGACAAACTCTATGTTATGATCATGTATTTACAAGGCTTTCAAGAAATTCTCATGAAAAAAAGGAAATACGCTTTATGATGAAATTTAAGTCAAGTATGGATAATGATGGGTTTTCTCGCCTAAGTATGAATGTGTAATGATGAAAGGCATACACTCACATTACATGAGATAAGATTGAGGAGCTATTCTATGATTATGTTTCTATAAATGGTGGATGGGTAGTATTACATGGCCCCTCCAACGTGATGTTGACTTATTGACTTATGATTCCTCTATTCCATTGAGAGCTTACCTAGCACTGAGTAGACCTTGGGATAGGAACTCTCTCCCATAATTAAGGCAAGAGACCCGTAGTAAGATCTCACTATCCCATAACTATGTGCCACCATAGGATAAATGATCACCCATAGTAGAGGCTCGATTCCTTTAAGGGTCACCCGTAGAAGAGGCTCGATCCTTCATGTATCTTAGTGGACCCACATAGGCATATAAGATTCTACCTTGGAAAGTAGCCTCCCCCTTTCCTCTGATGTATGGATAAATATTATAACTCTATGTTATAGCTCACATGATTTATGTCGGTTAACGGTGTATCTCACAAAGTAAAGTATATGCTCTCACAAGGTTAAAGGTTTCTCTTAAAAGATTTATTCTATATTTCATTATGATTCATGGTGTTTTCAAAGTATATGGTTTCTTATAATGACTCAAATTTCCATTATAGTGTTTAAGTTCTTTTATGATTCATGATTGTTCGTATATTGCCTATGCCAAGTTTCATGATTCCCAATAGGAATTCAATTGATTTATTATCTTAGAATGGTCAATTGTATGACTTTATTGTATCATGGCATACTGCATTGCATGCTCACATACTTAGTATATTCAAAGTACTAAAATATACTCCTTTTGTTTGCCTACATTGTCTTATAATGTAAGGCTTGGAGATCACTTGACACACTCTCGTGGCTAGATAGAAGACTTGTTCACTTAATTTGGTAAGTTTTCATATTTCAGGGACTACATATCAAGCTTATATTTTCTTGCTACCTCTAGGCTATGTTGTTATTTTGAGAATGTTTCTTTTCTTATTTGGGTGAACTAGTGACTTGTTCTATGCTCTCACCTATGTTATTATAGTAGAGGCATGTTTAGACAAAGAAAATGTGTAAGTCCGTTTAATTGGGACTAAGCTTCACCCTTATCTTTAGTATTTATTTTGAGACTTACCCATCATGATACTTCCTATTGTTGTTTTATTTGACCTTATGAATGCAATGCATGCTAAGAGGATTGGTTGGGATCTTTTGAGTTTTTGATCGCCGTGTCACAGCTAGGCCTTATTCTATGTTATGAAGTAAGCCAATTAATATCCCAGAATAATATGTATAGATATATTAGGTAGAAATAAAAACCAATGAGATAATAAGAACAATTTAAATGATAGAGACGCAGAAATAAGAGCAACATACTTAGTACATTCAAAGTACTAACACATACTCTTTTGCCTACATTATATCACCATGTAGGGACCAACATTGCTCCCCATTTACCTCTACGTGGCTAGTTGATTCATTAAAGGATACCTAGTTGGTGAGTTCCATGTTTTGAGAAAAATATTCCTTTCCCTTTCTAGAATATGTTATGTAATGACTTTTGAATACATTTTGTGGTACTTATTTCTATTTTAAGCTTAGGGTGAGCTAGGAAAATATCTTTGGCCCACCAAGTCTATGATGTAGAGGTATTATTTAACATGTAATAACAAGATTTGACTAATTTGGTTATCATTTAAATGTTTCCCCTTAGTCCCAGTTTTCCCTTGTATATCTGCATATTCTTAAATGTCATTGCCTATGAAAATCTAAGTGAATGCTAAGAGTCTTGGATGAGGTACCTCTAGGTGACTCATTTTCCCTATCGTGTCTAGGCCATAGGCTTGGGTTATGATAAACTTGGTATCAGAGCTCAATATTTTGAATGGTTTTCCGAGTCCAACTTACCGCATCAAATAGGGACTTTATCATGGTTGTGAAGTGCGCCACAATTATAAATAGGGGACTATTAGATGTTTAGGAAAGTTTTCACTTTCTTCAAAATCATGTCGTATCCTAAGACTCCTCTAACAAATACATCATTTTCTATCTTCTGGATCATTCCTCCAAGAAGAGTACCTTCGCCTAGAGCAAGGGTTGATGATGAGGATCAAGCTCCTCCGATTTCCGA
This sequence comes from Solanum dulcamara, assembly GCF_947179165.1. Lineage (NCBI taxonomy): Eukaryota > Viridiplantae > Streptophyta > Magnoliopsida > Solanales > Solanaceae > Solanum > Solanum dulcamara. The sequence continues at coordinate 51,165,678 of NC_077241.1, forward strand.
AGCTCCACATCATGAAGAAAGAGTGACACATGTAGAATTTTGTAACATCATCACTTTGTTGGCCCAAGCCATAGCCAACCAAACAAACTAAGGCATTATTCCTCTTCTTCCTCAAGTGCCTACTATGGCTTCTAGGATTCGAGACTTCAATAGAATGAATCCACCCGAGTTAGATGGTTCTAAAGTAGATGGGAACCTTATGGAGTTCATTGAGGAGGTTTATAGGATTGTGACTATCATGGGTGTGCCTTCAAAAGAAAAGGCTGAGCTAGTTGCCTATAAACTTAAGGGTGTGGCAAGGGTTTGTATGAGCAATAGGCGATTGAGAGGGGTGAAGATATGGAGCCTATAGAATGGGAAGAATTCAAGGGAGCCTTCCTAGACTGTTTCTTTCCTTTGGAGCTAAGGGTGGCAAAGATCCAAGAGTTTATCAACTTTCTCCAAAGGAGCATAAGTGTGAGGGGGTATGCACTCAAATTCACTAAAATATTTTAAGTATGCTCCTGTCATGGTCTTCGACCCAAGGGAAGGATGAGCAAGTTCATCTTCGTTATTTGTAGTTTGGTGTTCAAGGAATGTAAGATGTCCATAATAGTCAAAGAGATTGACATGTCCTGAATCATGATATATGCGAAACAAATTGAGGAAGAGAAGTTGAAGAAGAGGTCAAAAGGGTTTAAGAAGGCTAGAGTTGATAGTGGAGGGTTCAATCATCAAAGGTTTGGGTATGGTGGTAGTGGTAAGGTCCAAATTGGGCAATGATTTATGGGACAAGGTTCCACCAATGGTCCTCCTCTAAGGTTCAATCAGTATATGGGTGCTAACCAGATGGTCCCAAGAGAGAATATTGTTGTTCAAGCTTTCCCAGCCTTCAAAAAGCATGGAAAAACTCACAAAGAGGAATGCTTAGTCGTCTCTAATGCATGCTTCAAGTGTGGTAAGCCAGGTCACCATGCTAGAGATTGTAGAGGTGGTGGTTGTAGGCCTCAAGGCCAAATTTCTCATGGTTAACAAGCTCAAGGATGTGGTAATGCACCAACTACTTTTACGTTCTGTATAGGAGACGAGTTTGAGGAAATACCAGATTGTTTTACCGGTATGTTCAAGGTCTTTACTTTTAATGTGTATGCATTATTAGATGTAGGTTTAAATTTGTCGTTTGTTACTCAATTCCTTGCCAATAGGTTTGATGTGTTATAAAATATGTTAATAGAGCCCCATTTGGTGTCTACCCCTGTTGGTAAGTTGGTTTCTGCTAGAAAAGTCTATAAGGGTTGTCCCATGTCTATCTTGCATAAAGTTGTTCCTTGTGATCTCATAAGGCTTGACATGGTAGATTTTGATGTTATTCTTGAGATGGATTGGTTGCAAGAATCTTGTGCTTCTATACATTATAGAACTGGTAGAGTCAAGTTTCAATTTCTGAATGAGTCTATTCTTGATTGGAAGGGTCCTGATTCGGTGGAGAAGCATAAGTTCATTTCTTATCTTAAGGCTCAAAAGTTGAGTGCTAAGGGCTGCATCTACCACATAGTGAGGGTTAGGGACGTCGACTTTGAAATTCCTCCTCTTGAGTTGGTTACCCTAATTAATAAGTTTCCCGATGACCTTCCCAGTGTCCCTCCCAAAAAGGAAATTAATTTTGGTATCGATCTTCTCCCCGATACATAATCTATCTCTATTACTCCTTACCGAATAATCTCGGTGGAATTAAAGGAACAATTAAAGGACTTGTTGGAGAAAGGGTTCATAAGGTAAATATTTCACTATGGGGTGGTCCTGTATTATTTGTGAGAAAGAAGGATGTGTCACTTTGAATGTGCATAGACTACGCAATTCAACAAGGTGACCATTAAGAACAAGTATCTGATTCCTAATATAGATGATCTCTTTGACCAATTGAAAGGGGCAAGTCATTTATTAAAAATTGATCTCCGATCTGGCTATCATCAACTAAGGGTTAGGGAGTGTGACATTGCCAAGGAGACATTTCGAACACGGTATGGTCACTTTGAGTATTTGGTGATGTCATTTGGATTGATGAATGCACTAGTGGTATTTATGGATATAATGAATAGGGTGTTCAAATCCTACCTTGATACATAATGACATCTTTATTTACTCTAGAGGTGAGGAATAACATAAGGATCAATTGAGAGTTGTGCTTCAAACCTTGAGGGAAAAGCAATTGTTTGCCAAATTTAGTAAGTGTGAATTTTTGTTTTAAAAGGTGGCGTTTCTTGGTCACATAGTGTCAGGTTATGGGATCAAGGCTAATCCTAATAAAACTAAAGCGGTAAGGAATTGGCCTAGACCACTGTCTCCTTCAGACATTAGGAGTTTTTTTAGTCTAGCTGGGTATGATAGAAGGTTCTTTGAAGGGTTCTCTTCTGTCTCATCTCCAATGAAGAAGTTGAGTTAAAAGAAGGCAAAGTCATATGGACGGATGAGTGTTGAAAGAGTTTCCAAATTTTGAAATATCAACTTATCTTCTCTCCTATTTTAACTCTACCAAAAGGGATAGAAGGGTTTGTCGTATATTGTGATACTTCAAGAGTCGATTTGGGTTGTGTCTTGTGCAAAATGGAAAAGTGATAGCCTATGTTTCTAGGGAATTAAAGGTACATGAACTTAACTATCCTACCCATGATCTTGAGTTAGCGGCCAATATTTTTGCTTTAAAATTTTGGTGGTACTACGTCTATGGGGTACATATGGATGTATTCACCGATCATAGTAGTCTCCAATATGTGTTAACCAAAATGAGCTCAATCTAAGGAAAAGGAGGTTGCTTGAACTACTCAAGGACTATGACATGAGTGTGCATTATAATTTAAGTAAAGCCAATGTGGTTGATCATGTACTTAGTAGACTGTCTATGGGGAGTGTGGCTCATGTTAATGAACGGAAGAGAGAGTTAGTGAAGGATGTTCACCAGTTGGCTTAATTAGGGTTGATGTTGAGTGGTTCCGATGATGGTGGAATATTTGTTCATAATGGGTCCGAATCATCTCTGATGGTGGATGTAAAGTCAAAACAAGACCTTGACCCAACATTTGTGGAGTTAAAGAAATTGGTGAAAGAAAGAAAGGTAAAAGTCTTTTCACAAGGGGGGGAAATAGGGTACTTCATTACCGAGGTCAATTATGTGTTCTGGATGTGGATGGCCTAAGGACTTTGATCTTGAATGAGGCTTATAATTCTTCATACTCTATCCAACCCAGCTCGACTAAAATGTACCGAGACTTAAAAGATATTTATTGGTGGGGTGGAATAAAGAAGGACATAGCAAGGTTCGTGGCTAAATGGCCAAATTGACAAAAAGTCAAACACCAAAGGCCGGGTGGCCTAGCACAAGATATTAATATTCCCATTTGGAAGTGGGAAGATGTAAACACCGATTTTGTAGTATATTTGCCTCGTACTCGAATACATCATGATTCGATTTAGGTAATTATTAATAGAATGACAAAGTTGTCTCACTTTCTATCGGTTAAGACATCTTATAGTGCCAAAGATTATGCTATGTTGTATATTCGAGAGTTGGTAAGGTTGCATGGTGTGACTTTGTCAGTTAGTTCTGATAATGGTACCTAATTCACTTTTAACTTTTGGAGATCATTCCAAAGGGGCTTGGTACCAAGGTGAAGCTAAGTACCACATTGCATCCTCAAATCGATGGACAAGCCAAACGGACAATTCAAATACTAGAGGATATGTTAAGGGATTGGGTGTTGGAGTTCAAAGGGAGTTAGGATGATCAGCTACCACTTATTGAGTTCGTCTACAACAATAGCTACCACTCAAGTATTGAGATGGCACTGCTTGAGGCTTTGAATGGAAGATGATGCAAATCTCTAGTTGGTTGGTTCAAAGTGGGTGAGATGACCTTGTTGGGTTCTGATTTGGTGCATGATTCCTTGGAGAAGGTGAGATTCATTAAAGAAAGTTTGAAAACGGCTCAAAGCCGCCAAAAGTCCTATTTCGATACTAGGAAGAGGGATCTTGAGTTTAGTGTGGATGATTGAGTGTACTTGAAGGTTTCTCCCATGAAGGGTGTATTTTGGTTTTGTAAGAAAGGGAAATTTAACCCTAGATATGTAGGGCCTTATAGAATCTTGAGACTTGTTGGCAAGGTTTATTATGAGTTGGAGTTGCCTTCGGAAATGACTATGGTTTATCCGGTATTTTATTTTTCTATATTAAGAAAATGTGTGGGTGATCCTAGTTCCATTGTTCCATTAGAAGCAATAAATTTTGAAGAGAACTTAACCTATGATGAGGTTCTGTTTGAAATTTTTGACTGACAATTCAAGAGATTGAGGAACAATGAAGTCGCATCCGTCAAATTCCTTTGGAGAAATCAACAAGTGGAAAGTGCTACAGGGGAAGCGAAAGTAGATATGATGAAGTGTTACCCTTGTCTCTTTCATTCTACTCAAGCCTAAAGTAATAAGTTATTCATGATCGTTTAAAGCTCCTACATTTCAGTTTTTCCTAAGTCTTCATATGCATGCATGTTCGTGAAGTTGAAATTTTAAATCATGTTTTATGTTCAGTTTAAAGATATCATATTCTATACATTTTGAACTGTCATCGTATTCATGTTGGGTTGCTAGTCCTCGTTATGTGTCCTTTCTATATTAGTTGAATCTTATTTGAGGACGAATATTCCCAAGAAAGAGATATTGTATGTCCTCGTAAGTCAAAAAGTCGAGATAAAGGAAAATTATGGAAAATGGACTGCAAATTGTGTTTTACGACTTAGTCTACGGGTAGTAGAAGCTGCCACGAGTTGTAGGACTGACTTATAGGACTAATAGTATGGAATTTTACCAAGTAAAGAGGGAAGATTTCGAGTCCATGTTACAATTTGTTGAAGAAATGACAAGTCGTAGAAATGACTTGTCAAAAAACTTTATATGCATGGAATTGTAGGTTTTCAAAACCCCATAGGGAGACTCGAGTCTATGACTCATCATCAAGTCTATGACTCATTGGAATGAGTCGTAGAGGAAGTTCAGAGACTCAGTCCTTAGGGTTCCTCCAACCCTACAAGACGATCCCTTTAATAATTCGTAGAAGTGTCTACAACTCATAGAGATGAGTCGTAGAGAAATATATGAGAGTCAGTCCGCAGGGTCTTCCTTAGACCCTGCAAGATGAGTCCTCTCTATGACTCGTAGAAGTTCCTATGAGTCGTAAGGAGTAGTCGTAAGGTCAGTTTTGGCCAACTTTTAAAAGGGTATTTTAGTCTTTTCCTACATTTTTACATCAAAGTGTGGTCGTTTTGGGGATTGAATTAACTCTATGTAAGGCCCTAAACTATCACAAACCCCTCATTCTCATATATAGACTCAAACACAAAATTTCTTTCCTCTCAAGTTCTCCTAAGGGTTTCAAGCCAAGTCTAGGGTTTCACTTCAAGATTCTTCAAGTCTCCATTTTCAAAGTTGCATTAGGGCTTTACTCCCCAAGGTATATGAGTCTCATTCATGGGTTCTTCCACCCATGGATCTCGAGTATGTTTACAAACCTAATAGGTCACTTCAAATGGTGAATTCTATGGGTTTTCACATTATGGTTTCAAATGTATAGATTCTTGAATATTAGAAGTTTAATTATCAATCTTATCTTATATTGACTCTAAATTCATGGAATGGTTGATTTATCAAAGGTCCTTATAAGAAGTCATGAAAAAGATTTTAAAGTGTATTTGTGGGTTGTTTTAAAGATGTTTTAATTGATACATTCTATTACTCTCATGCATGCTAGCGTTGATGTAAATAATTTGAATTTGAATTGACTAAATCCACCATGTTTTACCATGACTTTTAAAGAATGTTGAATTGATTGAAAGGGGTTCTAACCCAATGTTTTCAAAGGTTTATTTACCACGAATGTGAATGTCCTTGAAGAATGATTGAATGATGACGAAAGGGCTTTTTAGCCAAAGAATGGATTCTATGTGATAAGGACAATTCACATTTGAATCATCAAATTTTAATAAGCTATTCTATCAAATGATGTTTTGATGATCTAAAGATATGTAAATGATTATGTTCTTATATTGTATTAAACTATTCTATGGGATTGACTTAGCACCAAATGGGGTATTGAGGTGGGACACGATAAGGGAATCCTAGTAGCAACCCCTTGTCTCATTAACTATGTGCCAACATACAAGCCCTTATAGGCTTAGGCTAGTGGATCCACAAATAGCCCTAAATGTTAAATAAATGAATGAAGCTGATGGAGTTGTACCCGGCAAGTAGTCTCCCCATTCCAACGTAGGGGACTATGTTGGATTCCATGTAATAGCTCTCATGGTCTTAAATGTAAGTTATGATCATCTTCCCATAATTGAACGTTTCAAATAATATTTACTTGATTGATCATGCATGCATTGCACTATGTTCAATACTATATTAATGTTCTAATATTTCTTTAATGTTCATGCATGCCTACATACTTAGTACATTCAAAGTACTAACACATACTCTTTTGCCTACACGATATCACCATGTAGGGACCGGAGTTTCTCCACATTCACCTCCACATGTCTATTTGATTCGTTGAAGGCTACCTAGTTGGTGAGTTCCTATGTTTTGGCAATATTCCTTTCCCTTTCTAGCATATGTTATGTAATGAATTTTGAATATGTTTCATGGTACGATTTGTATTTTAAGTTGAGGGTGAGTTAGGGACATGTCTTATCCCCCACCAAGTCTATGATGTAGAGGTATTGTTGGACATGTAATAGCAAGGTTTGACTAATTTAGTTCTCATTTAGATGTTTCCCCTTAGTACTAGTTTTCCCTTGTATTTCTGCTTATTCTTAAATGTCATTATCTATGGAAAACTAAGTGAATGCTAAGAGGTTTGGGTGAGGTACCTCCAGGTGACTCATTCATTGTGTCATATCTAGGCCCTAGGCTTGGTTTGTGATAATATAATAATGATAAATTTCTTAGGATGCACTCACCAACAAGAGTGGAAACACTGAATGGTTCTAAGAGTCATTCAGGAAGAATTTCAAACTTAATGGCTACATAAGGAGTCACAAAAGAATAAGTAGCACTGTGATCTAGTAAAGAATAAACATCATGGGAAAAGACTCAAAGCATGTCCCTAACAACATTTGGCGAGTTCTCCTAATCGTGGAGATTATCCATAGAAAATAGATGGTTTAGACCCCTACCAATTCCTGAAGTAGCGGTCATCTAATTACCTCTGTTGGGAGGTGCTGTCAAAAATGATTGGGCTTTGTTGTCCTCATCACTCTGTCTCCTTGTATGACATTCTCTTTGGAAATAACCTTCTTGGCCACACTTTTAACATCTATTTGTGCCAATATGACACTCTCCTAGGTGGATCTTACCATACTTACCACAAGGCGATGCCCGAATAGGACCTTGGGCTACACTTCCTTGGGACTGAAAACCCTGTGCTCTAAAATTCTGCGACCTCTGATCATTACTTGTGTTGGACACAGGTGTACTTTCTACAAATGGTGCATAATTAAAAGATCTCTTTTAGAAGAAAGAGCGATTTCCATTTCTGCTCTTATGTTGGTTTGATTCATAGATGTCGGTATAGCCTTCTTACTCTAGTGTTCCTCTCGGTCATTATTCTTAATATCCTCAACTTATTGGGCATACACTATAAGTTTGGAGGTGTCCATATCTGAGATCAATAATGTTGTCTGGCACTCCTTCTTCACATGCCTTCCCAAACCTGAGAGAAATATCCTTATTTTGTCACTCACATTAGAAACCATTTTGGGAGCATTCCTAGATAGATTAATAAAGTTGAGGCTATAATCTTTGATAGTCATCCCCTATTATCTAAAGTTCATGAACTCATCTATATTTGTCTCCTATAGCTCTCGAGAGAAGAAATGATCTAGGAATGCACTCTCAAACTCATCCAAGACTTCAGGCCTAATATCTACACATCTACTTTCCTCCCATTAGTTATACAAGATATTGGTAACATCCTTCAAATAATAGGAGACAAGTTCAACTACCTCTACCTATGTGGCATACATAGCTTTCAAGATCTTCCATAGGTTATCAATGAAATTTTGAGGTTCATTCTCAACTTTGGACCTAGTGAAGACTGGCAGTTCATCCTTAGACAATCACGAATCATGTTAGCAGTAGATAGTTCTTAGGAACTGTAGCTCTAGACTAGGGTATTCTAACAACCAGTCTATGCAGCCATCTATTAAGTGAGCATAAAAATGGCTCCCCTAAACTCTGCCTCAGAAGTCATTATAGGCTGCATAGTCTATGGAAATTCCTAATACCCATTCTCAACCTCATCCTCATTCTCATCAACTTAAGCTTAGTTTCGGGTTATCATACCGGATGGTTGGGGAACCTCATCCCCAGTGACGTTCCTTTGGCTCAATGTTTTCTAAGAAGACATGATCTGAAATCATGAAATACACGAATTAGAAGAAGATTTTCATAGAGTTAAACTCTATAGTACGAACTAGAAGGAATGAAGTGCAATAATTCCTAAAGTCCCATAGCTTCCCCATTATAGATATAGCGTGTTTCACACCAATAAGGACTCTACTCGATGCGGCTTTATAGACACCCTAGGACTCTTGAACTCTAAGCTCTGAGATCAAAATTATCACGCCCTGAGTCTATACCTTGGACGTGGCCAATACTAAAAAGCCATTATTTTTCCCAAGCGAGCCACATGGCCTAACTAACTCACTCTACGGAAGACTCAGACTCAATAGAAAGGTAACATCAAGTGGAAAGTTAATCAATCTCATCAAATTATTAAATAATCATTTAAAATACTCATATGAAACTATAAGTCAATATCATAACTCAATAATAAAAGTCGTATTTTTAAAATAGACTCTGAATGACTCGGCATAACTCTACTCTACTAAGTCTATGAAGCCTCTACTGACTACTAAGAAGGTGTCGAGAGAAGCCCATGGCTACCTAAATGAAATAAGAAAATGACATAAGACTAAAAAATCAAGGAGCTCCTCTGAATTCAAAGAGGTCTCACCGAAAAACTCAAAAAGGTAGATCCTCAATGAAGCGCCTGTTGATGATTTCTAGCACCTTTATATGGATTATAAAATGATGCAGGTCGAGTGGTATTAGTACTTGGAATGTACAAGTATGTAAATTGGAAAGAAGGAACTTACATCAAGATACTCAACTCAAGGAACTCAAATTTGATAATAATTCAACTTAATAAAGCATGCAATGTAATGAAATAGTGCTTTACAAAGGTATGCAATAGTAAATTCAACTCAATATAATAAAAACATAGTATTTTTACTTCATTAGGGAGATTTTTTTACCGTCAACCATCACTTATGAGCTAGTGATGATAAAACAAAGTGTTGTCATTACCACATCCATTCAATACCTTTATAGGGTAAGGGATATCATATCATCTCTGGATCTATATAAAAAGTCCTCATTGAGATAATAAGGATTCGCCCAAACGAATGGCACGATCTTATCCTACGCTGGCTACGTAGTTTATGAGGATTGAGTTATTTAAACTCTTGCCTAAGTAAGTGCTTAATACTACTCCCAAAATATTATTATGCTTATATATATATATATATATACACGCATACACACACATCCAGTGAGTGAAATACTCAAAATAGATCTCATCTAGGCTCTTTCGAGTTTCCATCCAGTTACATAAACTTCTCTCATCATTATCTCATCTTTTATATATAAGTAACATTCATCTCATCAAGTGCAATTTAAATATGATATTTAAAATGTATTATAAATCATGCTTGAAAATAAACATCAAAAGACTCCTTCAACTCAATATTTTACTCAACTCATCATTCATTTAACTAGATAAATTATCATTCTTTTAACATCAATAATGCATAAATATGTAATGCAAACCTCAAAGATAGTTCATGTGGATATAAAAATGAATTTGTAGCCTCGAACATCAACTCATCATGTATAATATAATATATATACTAAAACTCAATAAAGAAGTATATAAATACATCAGAAATAACTTTTATAAGATAAGCAACCCAAACATCGTGACTCAATTGATTTCATGAACATGTAGAGAACGAGGACAAACATAGACCAATGTTTGGATAGACTTGCATACTTGGAACGAAGATTATATCATCAATAATCAAAAATTTTGTTTCAAAACCTTGAACCCTAGTTCTGCCTCTCCTCTCAAATCCTTTCTCTCAAGAGTTCTAAGTGTTAATGAGAGAAACACCTCTTTGGGTACTTATAAGGGACTAATTTTAGTCCCAAAATATGTTGAGTTTTAGGTTGTAAAAGGAGGGGAAAGAACAAATTAACCCTAATTAAAATTGACACAACGCCATCTATGGGTACTCCTATAGACCGTAGAAGGACGATTGTAGAATCCATGGTCCAAAATTGAACTTTATTAGAAATTCATAGACCTATCAATGACTCGTCCTACTAAATCATAGAAATAAGTTTTGAAAGGGGGGTCTCTGAAGGTGGGGTCTATGGGTACGTCCCGTACAACATCCTACGGGTTGTTAGTTTGGGTCATAGGAATGGTCCTTGACCCTCAACTTTTGACTAAGTGCTAAGAGGTTATACGACCTCCTCCAATAGGTCATAGAGCAATCAAAAATTCATCCTGGCAACTCATAGGGATTGTTCTACACCCCAAAGGTTTTCAGGGTTTTTGAACTTCATCTATGATCCTTCCTATGGGTTAAACTCTTCCTATAGGGCATAACTATGGCTCATAGGAACTGATCTCCCTTTTAGAAATTTGACCAAGTGTTGGGTAGCCTATGAATTACACCTATGACCCATAGACCCTCTTACGGGCCATAGGTACCACTTGTTGGCCCTAGACTATGCACTCTTCTTTCTTTTTCTCAGGTTTTCTCCTAGTTCTCGATCTTGGTCTAGGTTAGAATAGTACAGGGTGTTACACTATTTTAATCCCTTTTTATAGAATGGATATAGCAAAATTTAAGGAGTTGAAGGATTAGTTAAAGGATCTGTTGGATAAGAGCTTCATTAAACCGAGTATCTCTCTATGTGGTGCTCCAATTCTCTTTGTTCAAAAGAAGGATGGTTCTCATTAGGTGTGTATTGATTATCAATAGTTTAACTAGGTCGCAATAAATAATAAGTTTCATATCCCCAAGGATTGCTAACTTGTTCGATAAACTTTAAAAAGCTAGTTATTTCTTAAAAATTGATCTTCAATTGGGTTATTATAAACTTTGAGTGAGAGAAAGTGACATTATAAATATGACTTTCAGAACTTGGTATGGTCACTTTGAATTTTTAGTTATATTTTTTGGACTAACAAATGCTCCTACAACTTTTATAGATTTTATGAATAGGGTGTTCAAGCAATATTTTCATATGTTCGTCATTGTGTTAATTTATCATATTTTGATCTATTTTCGGAGTTAGAAGGAGCATGTCAATCATTTGAGGATTGTCTTACAAATTCTCAAGAATCGTCTATTATTTGATAAGTTTAGCAAGTGTGAGTTTTGCTTGAGACTGGTAGTATTCCTTATCCATATTGTCTCGATAAATGTATTCAAGTTGATCCTAAGAAGACCGACGCATTTAAGAATTGGCCTAGACCTATTTCTCCTTCAAATATTTGGAGGTTCTTAGATTTAGCCAGTTATTATAGACAGTTTGTGGAAGGATTTTCTTTTATTTCTTCGCCTCTAACTACTTTGACTCAAAATAAGGTGAAATTAAAATAGTCCAAAGCATGTGAGAAGAGTTTCTAAGAGTTGAAAGATCAACTCACCTAAGCCCCAGTCTTGACCTTATTGGAAGATTTGATCGGTTTGTTGTGTTTTGTGATGCCTCAAGAATTGGTCTTGGTTGTGTGTGGATAAAAAATAGTTAGGTTATAGACTATGTTTCTAGGCAAATTAAGGTGCATGAAAAGAACTACTAGACTCATGACTTGGAGTTAGTGATGGTGGTGTTTGCATTGAAGATTTGGAGACACTATATCTATGGTGTTTATGTTGATGTGTTCACAGAATGTAAGAGTTTGTAATATGTTTTTAAGCAAAATTATTTGAACCTTTGACAAATGAGATGGCTTGAGTTATTGAAGAATTATGACATGAGTGTTCTCTATCATCTAAGAAAGGCAAATATGGTTGTCGATGCTCTTAGTAGATTGTCCATGGATAGTGTTGCACATATTGAGGATGAGAAGAAGGACTTTGTTCATGATGTGCATAGACTAGCTCATTTGTGTGCTCGCTTGGTTGATTTCGAGTATGGTGGTGTGGTTGTTCAAATAAGTTCGAATCATCCCTTGTGTCGGATGTGAAGGAAAAGCAGGGTAATGATCTAATTTTTGTTGAGTTGAAGAAAATGGTTTTCAAAAAAGCCATTGACGCTTTTTCCCAAGGGGGAGATGGTGTACTCTGTTATCAAGGTCGATTATGTGTTCCTAATATTGATGGTTGAAGGAAATGTTTTTTTAAGCTCATAGTTCCTAATATTCTATTCATCCAGGATATACAAAGATGTATCATGATTTGAGAGAGTTTTATTGGTGGAATGGCATGAAGAAGAATATTGTGGAGTTTGGGGCTAATTGTCCAAATTGTCAACAAGTGAAGATTGACCATGTTACACCCTGTACTTTGGTACCTTGGAACGCCTCTTAAACTTCTTAAGTTTCTCGGAAGGCTCTTAAGTTTCTTAGAATTCTTCATGTGAGTCGGATAATCTATAACGCTATCAAATAATTATAAGGAAAGGAGAAGGACATACTCCATAAGAGAGAAGATTGGAAATTGGGTTATAAGAATTCGGAAGAAGTTGGAGGTTAAGTAGTGAGTCATATGACTCGACTTACTTGTGAAAGCTATTACTTGGGACATTTTACATACTAAGCTACTTGAATACACGCCGAGCTTAAGTAGAAAAGAATACATAGGTTCTCAAAGCAAGTAGGTGATGCACCTACTTGGACAAGCAGGTGATGCACCTACTTAGGGTCAAGTAGGTGACACACCTACTTGAGGTGGACCCCACTGCCATATAGCAGCATATGAGAGGTTGCATGGCATGAGGTGGCACCCCTAGGGGGCTTCCACATGTCACCTCCTAATAAAGGGTATATATGTATGTTAGGATGAGTAATCTCTCATTTCAGCATTTATTCCTTAGCCAAATTTTGAGAGAAAACTAGAGGAGCTAGAGAGACTAGCTACGGGTTCCCTCCAATTCAAGGTAAGGCTCCGATTCTCTCTCTGTAAATTAATTATTTAAGGTATATTATGGTAATATATAGGTATTTAACAACGTAAAATCTCATTTTTGGGCATCAAGGAAGAGATACAAACAATTCGTTAATTTTCAGCATGTTAAGAGAACTTCTGAGACAAGTTTTAGCAAGTTTTAGCAAGGTATGGCTTGGTTATCTTCTCTCAAGTTTTTTTAAGGGTTTGGAAATGTTATTATGGTTTTAATAATGTAAATTTAAGGTTTGGAGAATCACCAAGCGGACAACAAACAGCCGTGATGTTTCAACAGCGCTAGACAAGCTTCCGAGGCGACTTTTGGCAAGTTTTAGCCAACTTCGGGTAAGGTGAGGTCTTTCCTTTCAATTTGAATTTTATCGTGTGTTTAGGGAGTTTATTACAAGCCTTTTATATGGCTTGGAGTATAAAAATTCCATATAGGGGCTTGACGTTCGAAACAAACTAAATTGGAGTCGCTAAAGTTAAATTGTAGTCGAAGCAAGGTGTTGTGCTTGTGGTGTGCTGCTTCAGGTGTGTGGTGATGTGTTGCAGGGCCTAAAATTATTCTAAAAGAGTTTTTGGGGATGCTGGTTTCATCCACACAACCCCTCATTTCGTATAATTAAAGGTTTTGTGAAATAAAGACTAAAAACCCTATTTTGGTATCATAATTTTCAGCAACTTGTTTGGAGCTTATGTTGTGTAATGTTGCCATGTTTTATTTGTATATGAGCTGCAGGTTGTTGTTGTTGGTTGGCTTTAGTGATTAGGTATCTAATTGGAAATTTGGATAGGGCATGTTATAGGGGAGGTGCTGCCCGATTTTCGTTAACTCCTTAACTAGCTAAAGAACTAGTCGAGAAAACGAGCGAGGAAATGAGTTCTATGAATACTCGTGTGCAACGTAAGATGCTGAAAAGTCAGGTATGGTTGATATTCTTATTACTTTCATGTTAAATAGGTTCAAGAGATGACGAAGCAAACGTATTAAGAGTAATCCATAAGAGGTATGTAAAGCTAACGTTTCCTTCTTTCGGCATATTTTTGGCATAAGTATGTAAAGCTTATTATTTTTCTTAGAATGACTTGACATAAGTATGTAAAGCTAATATTTTTGTTGGAATAGTCTTTATAAAACAAATATATGAATTTTATATGGTTCCAAGGAAGTTCCTATTCCTACAGCCACTAGGATGGACAATTTCTTGACTTCCCAAAAGACATTTTATTACGCTTTGATACGAGTATATAATTCCAGAATTTCTATTTTGATATAATCCATAGTAACTTTCAAAAGACTCTTTCCTTGATTTTGAACGATAGCTCATTTTAATTATTCCATTTGACTTATGTTGAGTATATTTCAAAGGAAACTTTTTGCTACGCTTCCAAATATTAAACGACTGTTATTTTACTTATTCCATTGAGCCCCATAATATATTTTGAAATATGGAAACAATTTTAGAAAGACTATTTTAACATAAACCATCGTGACATCTGAAATATATGTACTATAATTATCGCTCAATTTCTCTTATATGACTTGTCATCGGAGTTATGCTATCGAGTCTCTGGAAAGGTTTTGTATTTTATATTGCATTTAGTTTTTCACTACTCCACTCGTGAATGCCTCAATGCTTCTTTCACTGAGCCTAGGGCAAGATTTGTTATCATGCATACTTCTTTGCATTGTTCGCCATGCCCCGATGTGAGGGGCAGGTACGGCTTGTACATGGGATTTGTGGAGTTATAATGTATCATGTACACATATGATATGATATGATCTGATATGACCATCTGATATGATATGATCTGTTACGGACATATTTCCTACTCTGGAGTTATGATGTGCTGTAGCACCGGTGATGGGGCGGTGACCATAATTTATTCATCGAGTCCCATAATGGGGCCAGATATGGCATATATTTTTCTGCATACCTTATCTGTGGTTATGATAAGCATTTTGATATTTCTAGTTACTTTGCTCATTTTTACACATTCTGCTCTGGTAATGACGTTACTTATTACAGTCCATGCTTTACATACTCGGTATTTTTTCTGTACTGACCCCTTTTCTTTGGAGGGTTGCATTTCATGCCTGCAGGTACAGACGCTCGGTTTGTTGATCCGCTCGCTTAAGACATCCACCCTATTGGTTGGCAGTGCTCCTTTGTGCGGAGCCCTATTTTGGTACTAACTTTTCTGTTGTATATTTGTACATGTTAGTTAAGGGTATGATGAGGCCTTATCCCGTCATATGACTAGACTATTATTCTGTAAAGGTCTGTAGACTTGTGATGTGGGTTATGTATATATGTTTTGGGCTTATGTTCAATGATAGACTTAACGGCCTTCGTGTGCCACATCTATTTTTGTGCGCTCTCTAGCGATCTATTTTGATTTACTCATTTGTTTATTCTACTAACATACTCAGTGGGGCTAAGGGTATGTATGGGTGCCCAAATAGGGCACTAGTCACAACCTACGGAGTTAGGTCATGACAGAGTATCAAAAAGCGGGAGGTTTAGCTCAAGATATTGAGATTCCTACTTAGAAGTAGAAAGACTTGAATATGGACTTCATTAAAGGTTTGCCTCGCACTTGCAGGAAATAGGATTCGATTTGGGTTATTGTGGATTCAATGACTAAGTCGGCACTTTTTTTCTATTAAAATTTCTTATTTATCCAAGGATTATGCTAGGCTTTATATTTAAGAGTAGTTTAAGCTTCATGGTGTTCTATTATCTATAATTTCATACCAAGGTACTCAGTTTACTTTTTAGTTTTGGAGATCGTTCCAAAAGGGTCTTGGCACTCAAGTTAAGGTTAGTACAAATTTTCACCTTCAGACTGATGGTCAAGCTGAACGAACTATTCAGACTTTGGATGATATATTGAGGGATTGTGTAATTGCATTCAAAGGAAATTGGGATGACCATTTTCCATTGATTGAGTTTTCCCATAACAACAGTTATCATTCAAGTATTCAAATAGCTCATTTTGAGGCATTGTATGATAGGAGGTATAGATATTCGGTTGGATGGTTTGAGGTTGGTGAGGTCACTTTGATAGGGCCCATGTTGGTTTATAAAGCTATGGAAAAGTTCAACTCTTTAGGGAGAGGTTGAACACTTCCCAAATCCTATAAAAGTCTTATTCGGATGTGAGGAGAAGAGAGCTTAAGATTGAGGTTGATGATTGGAATTACTTGGAAATCTCACCTATGAATGGTGTGATGTGTTTTGTCAAGAAATGAAAGCTTAGTTCCCATTATGTAGGCCCATACCATATTTTGAGGCACTTTGGCAAAGAAGCTTATAAGTTGGATCTGTGTTCGAAGTTAGCATTGGTGCATCTGATGTTTCATGTCTCTTTGTTTAAGAAGTGTATTGGTGATCCTACTACTTTTTTGTGCCATTGGACAATGTTGGTGTGAAAGGGAGTCTATATTATGAAGAGATTTCGATTGATATTTTAGATCATCAAGTCCAGAAGTTGAGGCATAAGGAAGTTGCTTCCGTCAAAGTTCCTTGGAGGAACCAATGAGTTGAGAGTGCTACATGGGAGGATGGAGTTGTTATGATATCTCATTATCCTCATCTCTTTCTATTCTAGCTTGAGGTATTTAATTTCCTCATGTTCACTCTTTTGGATTCATGTTTTTTGGCCATTCTCATATTTTCATATCCATGCATGTTCATAAATCGATTTTAAGTCATGTATTAGCTTGGGTTTGATTACTCCTTAATTTATGCATTTTTATGTGTTATTACATCATGTTGGGTTGTTAGATCTATTTCCCTACTCTATTCATGCTAGCTTAAGTCTCATTTGATAACGAGTGTTTTGAAGGGGTAGATATTGTAAGTCCTCAGAAGTCGAAAAGTTGAGTTAGAAAAGAAAGTACAAAAAAATTTTGGTTCAAGACTTGTACGAGCCCCTACACATATCGTACAACCTAAACAATCCGTATAAGGCTCTTGTAGAAAGGGGTACCGAGGTTGTAAAAATATTTAAGCCTCTGATTCTTTGTATGAGACCTTCTACGGACCGTACAAGGATATATGGCCCATAGAGGGCAACCATAGAAAGGAGTCTTGGAAAGATGGAAATATTTTGGGATCGAGTTTCTACGAACTGTTTGCCAACTGTAGAACATCTTTTGAGAAATAGATTAAGGGACTTATACGAGTGGTTATATGGCCCATATAAGGTACCACGAGTCATATACCTAGCCATTGAAAGAAAAGGTTAGAAGGTTGATTTTGTTCTATTGACTTCCACGAGACCTTATACAGTGTGTGTAAATTTCTACGAACAGTAGAAAGTATCCATTGAACTGGCTGACAGTTATTCTTCAAGGGTATTTTGGAGATTTTCCATTCTTTTAATATTAAAGTTATATCGTTTTGGGCTATTTTCTAATGCCTACTCAAATTTCCATGATTCCCTATCAATCTCTTCGATGCAAAAATCTTCTTTCTAAAGATTCTCTCCCAATGTTGTCTTCTTCTCCAAGCTAGGGTTTCAGGGATCTCAAGTCTCCATTGATAGAACTTGCTTTAGGGATTTGATTATCAAGGTGTGTGGGATTCACCAATGGATTCCTTTCATCCATTGGGTCCCAAAGGATCTCGATCCTTCATGATTTATTTCACCCAGTTCAATTAGGGTTTTATGCATGGGTCCTTTTTTACTTTGATTCAATTAATGTTATTCTACTTTTTTATGCATGAATTTACTAAGATACATGATTTGCATATTGATTTCATTTAAGCCCTTGCATTATGTATATGATTTTCAGTTATGAACTATGAACTATGATCATGAAATTGATGAAGGATTTATGCATGTTTTACAAAAATGATGAAGTATGTTTTAAGGACGTTTTCAAGTAAGTATCAATGACTTGTGAAAGATTTTCTCACAATATAAAAGAAATCATGATTTAGATGCTTAGAAGGTAAGTGTCTATATGAATTTTTTTATGAAATCATTATTTGAAAGGAGGTACTCTTATATGATTTTGTGATGTGGATTGGTAAATCATTAATGCCTTTCCTAATGATATGTTTTGGAAATAGACTTTGTCTATTCCATTGGGATTTGACTTAGTATTGAGAGGGCTTGAGGTGGAGGCTTGGTAACGGAGTCTTTAGTAGCACCATCTAATCGCAAACTATGTGCCCCCATAGGTTTTCTTAAATGACTGAGCTAGTGGATCCACATATAGCTAATGATGAAATGATACGGAGTCTACATTGAAAATGTAACAACCCCTAAAATGTTTTATGTCGGTATTTTAATTCTCGACGAAAATAATACAGCCTCTGTATTTTGGGCATAACTTTTCATAGGTTGGTCCAAATTAGGTGATTCAAATTTCTGGATAACCACAACATCCTTACCTACAACTTTCATGAGAACATATCTTAAGATTTGGAGTATAAGTAGGTCAAATAAATTAATCTTTGCAAGATATACTACTGTGACGGAAATGAGTATTTATAGAAGAAAATCATATATCACTGTAGGTTTATCCAAATTGGTTGATTCTTGAACTATCTGAAACTAGACTTTCATATCTACAATTCTTATGAAGACACCAAATCCTAATAAGGAATTTATCTTATTCAAACGCAGCTCCCAAAAAGAGTATTCTGTCAAAAATAACTCATTTCACCTACCATAGAAAGATCTAGATACATTTGACATCACTCATGACATAAATTGTCCTCCATTTAACATCATCCATGACATCAATATATTCCACTAAATTTTTAGATTTTTTTTTTATAATTATTTTATTTATTGTTAGGTCACTCTTTCCCACCTATAAATACCCACCTTATTTCATCATTTTATTCATCAAGCTTTCTTAAGCATTTCTTCTCTATATATACTTTTTCTCAAATATAGTTTTAGTTTTAGTAGTATAAAAATACTACTCCGGTTATTCTTATACACTGGGTAGTACACAAAATGCTCCGGCGAGAAGAAAAGGCTAGGGGTCCAAGAGTGTTCAAATTCGGAGTAAACCTTCGGATTTAAGGTATGTAAGGCTTTCATAGCATTGGATTGAGTTCGTCCATGCACCCAATATTTAAATTCATTATAATTGAGTTATAGTTGAGTTTTATCCAAATTTTGAATTTTAAATAAATTAATTCTTCTTCTATTGAGTTTGATATATTTATGCATTAATATTATTATTATTGTTATCTCTCATATTATTGGAATTATTGTTCATGGCTACTTTCCCATGAATCCTAATTGATTTGATGTTCATGAATATTTTTACACATGTTTTGAGTAAAGATGATGGCTTTTATTATTTTCATTGATAAAAATAAAGTTATATGAATTAATATTATATATGTATTTTATTGAGTTTTGAAAAAACAAAAGAGTTGAGTTTGAATGAATTTGAGCAAATGATATTTTGAGCAAGATGTTTTGATGAGATGTAAATGATGTTTTTGGAAGTATAATGATTGATGGATATGAAATGAGATGAGTTTGATGATTTAAATTAAAGTCCAATGAGACTAGATGATGAGTTTAATATGAGCACATATTTTGGGAGTAGTATTGAGCACCGAGTTGGGTAAGAGTTTAATTGACTCAAACCCCAGAACTACGTAGCTAGCGTAGGATGGAGGCAATGCCTCTTAAGTCCCAAAAAGAGGACTTTGATGAGTGGATCGAAGATGGTGATGTCCTTTACCCTGGCAAGGTATTGGATGGATGTGGCAACGACATCGCTTCGTTGTATCATTGCAACTCATAAGTGATGGTTGTCGGTTAGAGAAACTCCCAACTAAGTAAGCATTGCTTATTACTATTATTTTTATTATTATATTTTAAACTTGCATTACATATTGATGTTAAGATGATGTTGAGTTCTGAGTTGAGTTTTATTGAGAGGAGTATCTTGATATCTGTCCTTACCTTCCTGCCATTTTACATACTCATACATTTCACGTACTGACGTCATTCGACCTGCATCATTTTATGATGCAGATACAGGTGTCAGAGATCCTCAACAGGCGCATCGTCGAAGATCATTTCTTTTCAGCTATTTGGTGAGTCCTTCTTGAATTCGAAGGAACTTCTTATCCTTTTATTATTGTTGAGTGTGATGTTTCTTTTGAGGTAGACATGGACATGTCATTGGCACCATCTAAGAGTATTAGAGGCTTCATAGACAGAGTTTGATGATGTAATCGGAGTAGTTCTCCTTAGAAACTACTTCTTCTAAGAATTATTTATTTTTCCTTTGATGATGACAAGCCCACATTAGTATTCTTAAGTCTTCCGCTGATGAATAAATAAGAAATGAGACCAAGTGGTTCTCTCAGAAGCCAAAAATGGTTTCTGAGTGCCGGCCACGCCTAGGGTACCCTCTTGGGGCATGACAGAAAAGTAGCCTTTCCTTTTTCGGTGTAAGAGTTATATCGAATTCCATGTTATAACTCATATGGTCTTATCGTTGGTTACGGTCCTTATCCCAGAAAATGACTATATTTTCTTACAAGCTTTTAATGATATCCTTTAAAGTGATGCATTGACCTTATATTATGATTTATGATTTACTTTCAAGTTTTTAAAGGATTTCCGGTCATGCATTCCATGTTTACACTTATCATGATATCATATTTTCATAATGCAGATTTTTCACATACTTAGTACATTAAATGCAGTAACGCATACTTTTACCTAGATTGTCTCATAATATAGGTCACGACGCTCCTGCTCATCCTCATGGCTAGTACAATTTCCTATTATTGTTCTCTACTTTGGTGAATCCTCATGGTCTGAGGGAGCAACCCCTATGTCATTTCTTTACTTCCAGACCTTTGTACTTTATTATATTTTTGAGTGAGCTAGGGCTTTTTTGTTACACCCCGTACTTTGACACCTTAGAATGCTTCTTAAACTTCTCAAGTTTCTGGGAAGGCTCTTAAGGTTCTTAAAAGTCGTTATGTGAGTCGGATAGTTAATAATGCTATCAGATAACTCCAAGGAAAGGAGAATGAAATGCTTCATAATAAGGAAGATTGGAAATAGGGTTATAAAAATTCGAAAGGAGTTGGAGGCCCAGAAATGAGACGTAGGACTCGATTGACTCGCGTAAGCTACCAACTTGGAGGTCTTACGTACTTAATCTACTCGAGTGCGTGTTAAGACTAAGTAGCAAGGAATACATAGGCTCTTAAAGTGCGACGAAATTACGAACCCACGGAAGAGAAATAAGGAAATGATGCACCTACTTGAAGCAAGTAGGTGACTCACCTACTTGACACATGGCAGCACGTGATAGGTGCACATGGCAGCTCAAGAAAGTGACACGTGGCAGCAGGTGACACACCATGGGGTGGACCCCCACCTGCCACATGGCAACCATGGATTGGTTGCATAATTGAGGTTGCTGCCTAAAGGTGTGACACGTGTCACCCTTAGGGGATGACATATGTCGCTCTCCAAAAAGATATATATCTATGTATGGATGAATATTAAGTCATTTTTAGCCAAAACCTTGAACAAAAATAGAGAGAAAAACTTGGAGAAGAAAGCAAAGGCAGCCATGGTTTGGACAAACACTGCTGTTAGTAAAATGAGTATAACTCCTTGTGTAAGGATTCTTTTTAAGTGATTCAAGATGTTTTGGAAATATATTTCATTGGTATATAACTTTCATTTAGACTATACAACCCAGTTTTGCTTTTCTCTTCTCGAAAAATGGTGGTGAAGCATGGGGGAGCTGCTGCCCAGATTGTGTTTTGGAAATCCTACACGGACAGCTGTGAGTATTTTGGTCATATATTTTCGTACAAAAATGCTGTAGGGGTAATTAAAAATTGTTTGCGACCTTGATACACATTTCTATAACTTTCATTGAGGCCACAAATCCTGTTTCCCTCAATTACCTCTCCGAAACTAAGCGACAATATAAGACAGTGGGCTGTCCAGATTTCACATCTTGGATAGTTTTGGCGAGTTTGACAAGTTTAACGTAAGGTAAGGCCTTTCCTTTTAAATTGTAGTTTATGAAATTTTTATATGGTGTATTACACCCCTTGTATGCTACTGTAATTTTAATAATGTCGTAGAAATGCTCGACGTTCGAAATAAACTAAATTGGAATCGCTATAGTTAAATTGTCGTCGAAGGATAGTGTTGTTCGTGTGAGGTGCTGCTGCAGGGGTTTGATGTGTTGTTGCAGGGACTAAATATGTTCTAATATGGTTTAGGGTGCTGCTGGTTGAATCCATACGACCCCTCATTGCATATAATGAAAGGTGTTACAAAATAAAGGCTAGACGCCCTATTGTGCTACCGTATTTTTGAATAAGTCGTTTGAAGTTTATGTTGTATATTGTTGGTGTGAAATGCTGCAGGTTGTTGTTGTTGGTTGGCTGTAGTTCTTAGGGACCTAATTGGAAATTTGGATAGGGCACATTATAGGGGAGGTGCTGCCCAAGTTTCGTCGACGCCTTAGCGAATAACAGAACTAGTCGAGGAAACGACTAAGGAAATAGATTCCATTAATACTAAGATGTAACCGAGGGTGCTGGAAAGCAAAAGGGGTTGATATTCATACTACTTTCATGTTGAATAGGTTCAAAGGATGTCGAGGCAAGTAGGATAAGGAATAATTCAGACAAGGTATGTAAAGCTTTCTCTTGCCATGTTTTGATATAAGTTCGTACAGCTATCTTTCTTTCCTTTTGGCAATGTTTAGCCTTAAGTGAATTGTATATGAAGTACGGGGATAATTCCATTCCCAGAATTCTGAGTATGCCTCATAACCCCTATCCACTATTCAGTATTAGAGTTCTTGTGAAGATTAAGTATTGCCTAGTAGGGCTTCTATGTGTCAGAATGTAATGTATGGGAAGCTATCTCTCATTTCCATTGAGATGTATTTGATACGAAAATGAGATTAAGATGCCATAGTGGTTCACCAAGCCCCATGAAGGGCCGAGTACGAAATATGTATATGAAGATCACCTGAAGAAAAGTACATACCATATAGAGCTTATTCTCTTTCTTCTTTTAGCACATCTTACCTATAAGTTAAACATGATACGATCTCTGAGATAATGATCTAGCTTGCATATGGTTACTTACTACTCTACTTGTGCATATGGTTTACATATCTTTACCGAGTCCCATAGAGGGCCGGGTACGACTGAAGTCCCAAAAAGGGGCTGGGTATGATATAAGATGATATAAATATTCACTGAGTTCCAAAAAGGGTTGGGTATGACCGAGCCCCACCAAGGGTCGAGTATGCTATGTGAATGCAATGATAAGACGACATAATTGCAGACCGAGTCTCATTAAAGGGCCGGTTATGGTATATTTATGCTTATGATGACATAAAGATAAATTTGTAACACCGAGTCCCCGAGCGGGCCAGATACAGTATGTGATAGTGGTATACATGACTTTATTTTGTGAGGTGCAGGTACAGTACCCTATTAAATGTTATACTTGGTTTCCTGCACTTCTGTTTCAGTTGTTATCTCAAGTTATGTTATGCTTATATACTCAGTACATGTATCGTACTGACCCTCCTTTCTTTAGGGGGCTGCGTTTTATGCCCGTAGGTACAATACAGATTTTGGGAGTCCACCAGCTCAGGATTCCACTCAACAAGTTTAGAAGAAGCTCCATTGATTTGGAGCGAAGTTTTGGTACCAAACCACTGATGTATATATTTGGTTACACAGGGGTACGGCGGGGGCCCTGTCCCGCCATATGTTGTCGTTCCTATTCTTAGAGGTATGTAGACATGTATGTGTGGGTTGTTTATGAGTTTATTTCGGATGTGCCTTTACGTCACGTTGTAAATGTTTTTACGTTATGGAAGCCTTGTTGGCTTGCATTCTCTTCCATGATACGATATGAATGAAAGAGGCCACAAGTACATGAAAAAGTTTTAACTCATTGGGGTTTTTGTGAGCAGTAGCGCTTTGCTCATAGTTCAATTTGACTACAGTCGACAAATACGTAAATGGGGGTCCAGGTCGGACCCCAGTCGCGGCCTACGGGGTTGGGTCGTGACAGAAGTGGTATTAGAGCAGTTCATCCTTAGAGAGTCTACAGACCGTGTCTAGTAGAGTCTTGTTTATCGGTGTGTTGTGCACCACATCTATAGACAAGAGGCTATAGGATATTTAGGATGTTACCTTTCTTTTATATCTACGATCGTGCGATAGAGCCGAGTCATAGGGAATGAAATTCTTCATACTAACTTGTGATTTCAGCAGAAGGGCAACATCAATAGAAAAAGGGTACTGACGATATTGGAAGTTACACAGCACGCAGGTAAGTAAGGCACGAATAATAGGTGCCAAGTAAGGTATTGAATTACGGTTGACATGTAAAGTTGAAAATTGAAAGGAAAAGTAGACGAAAAGTCTAAACAGGTGCAGTTCGAGTTGGACATACGAGGTAAGTCCATCAGTTTATACTATTATTGATATTGGGCGCCCTGTGAGGCTGCGATATGATGTGATATGATACGTATATATGTATCTTTATGCGTGTTGCCCCTGTAAGGAATTGTTGGCATTTTCTATATGCAGGTGTTGAGATAGTAAGAAATACAGAGGAAACTCTGCCCAAATTTCCCTTGAAATAAAAGGAAAATGATTTAGGAAAGACTGGTAGTTCTGGATAGAACGATATATTAAGGATAAGACTAACTAAGAAGGGTAAGTAACCCACAGTAAGAATCGTGAAAAAGGTTAAGAAGTGTTATACTATGGGGTAGAATGCGAACAGGATATAATGTGAATATAATGAGGATAGTTATGAAAATAAGTAAAGCCTTGTGAGAAAGTGGCTTCGAATAAATTGCTATGTGACTCGAGTACCCATAATTAGACTGGATTAGCATCTCATGATTGTGTTAAGTTGTCGTACCTAGGCAACCAAAGGTATGGAAGATATAAAGGAAGGCATAGATATGGCGCAGTATAACGAATATGTTAGAAAAGAATCATACATATTGGAAAATTGGAAATAAGGGTGTAAGGTTGAACACAACAGATAGTGACATGGGTACACCATAAAGGGGGGAAGTGGCTTCAAGTGAGATCCCATACTGGCATGAGTTAATAAGATCTAAAGGCCAGCAATAAACTAATAAAAGCCATGATACCGGAGACAGTGCGGGGAATTAATAATAAGTACTTGAATAGTATGACATCAAAGAATAGGTTCATACAAAGGGGATGAATACAACAAGAGAATTATGATGAAAACTTAAATATACTGTAAGGAATAGCCAGGCTATACTCGACTGAAGGTGAGATGTTGGTAACAAAGTTACTGACTACTAGTATTGTGGTGTACAAGCAGCAAAAAAAGGAAAGGACGAGAGATCTCTCCTATACTGGAATATGAGGAAACTCAAGGGTAAGTAGAGGAAGGAAGTAAGAAATGATACAGGTTTACGTACAAACTAGTATGGTGATGCTAAAGCATCTTTCGGGCTACTTTAACCTCCTACACATGTTCGTGTAAAGGGTACAATATGATGTGTGGTAAAGGAACTGGAAAGAAGTAATGGAAAAGAAATATCACTTGTTCCCTATGCCTACAGGTAATCTACCTTCTTAAATAGACCATATGAGTTAATACAAGGCCTATGAATGGCAGCCAGTACAGAAGAATCCTGAAGCACTCGTAAGACCTTATGAGGCTAGTTAACATTCGGGGACGAATGTTCTAAAAGGGGGAAGGATGTTACACCCTGTACTTTGATACCTTAGAATGCTTCTTAAACTTCTCAAATTTCTGGGAAGGCTCTTAAGGTTCTTAAAAGTCGTTATGTGAGTCGGATAGTTAATAATGCTATCAGATAACTCCAAGGAAAGGAGAATGAAATGCTTCATAATAAGGAAGATTGGAAATAGGATTATAAAAATTCGAAAGGAGTTGGAGGCCGAGAAATGAGATGTAGGACTCGATTGACTCGCGTAAGCTACCAACTTGGAGGTCTTACGTACTTAAGCTACTCGAGTGCGTGTTGAGACTAAATAGCAAGGAATACATAGGCTCTTAAAGTGCGATGAAATTACGAACCCACGGAAGAGAAATAAGGAAACGACGCACCTACTTGAAACAAGTAGGTGACTCACCTACTTGACACATGGCAGAACATGATAGGTACAAATGGCAGCTCAGGAAAGTGACACGTGGCAGCAGGTGACACACCATGGGGTGGACCCCCACCTGCCACATGGCAACCATGGATTGGTTGCATAATTGAGGTGGCTGCCAAGGGTGTGACACGTGTCACCCTTAGGGGATGATATGTGTCACTCTCCAAAAAGATACATATCTATGTATGGATGACTATTAAGTCATTTTAGCCAAAACCTTGAACAAAAATAGAGAGAAAAACGTGGAGAAGAAAGCAAAGGCAGCCATGGTTTGGACAAACACTGTTGTTAGTAAAATGAGTATAACTCCTTGTGTAAGGATTCGTTTTAAGTTATTCAAGATGTTTTGGAAAGATATTTCATAGGGATATAACTTTCATTTAGACTCTACAACCCAGTTTTGCTTTTCTCTTCTCGAAAAATGGTGGTGAAGCATGGGGGAGCTGCTGCCCAGATTGTGTTTTGGAAATCCTACACGGACAACTGTGAGTATTTTGGTCATATATTTTCGTACAAAATTGCTGTAGGGGTAATTAAAAATTGTTTGCGACCTTGATACACATGTATATAACTTTCATTGAGGCCACAAATCCTGTTTCCCTCAATTACCTCTCCGAAACTAAGCGACAATATAAGACAGTGGGCTGTCCAGATTTCACATCTTGGATAGTTTTGGCGAATTTGACAAGTTTAACGTAAGGTAAGGACTTTCCTTTTAAATTGGAGTTTATGAAATTTTTATATGGTGTATTACACCCCTTGTATGCTACTGTAATTTTAATAATGTCATAGAAATGCTCAACGTTCGAAATAAACTAAATTGGAATCGCTATAGTTAAATTGTCGTCGAAGGATAGTGTTGTTCGTGTGAGGTGCTGCTGCAGGGGTTTGATGTGTTGTTGCAGGGACTAAATATGTTCTAATATGGTTTAGGGTGCTGCTGGTTGAATCCACACGACCCCTCATTGCATATAATGAAAGGTGTTACAAAATAAAGGCTAGACGCCCTATTGTGCTACCGTATTTTTGAATAAGTCGTTTGAAGTTTATGTTGTATATTGTTGGTGTGAACTGCTACAGCTTGTTGTTGTTGGTTGTCTGTAGTTATTAGGGACCTAATTGGAAATTTGGATAGGGCACATTATAGGGGAGGTGCTGCCCAATTTTTGTCGATGCCTTAGCGAATAACAGAACTAGTCGGGGAAACGACTAAGGAAATAGATTCCATTAATACTAAGATGTAACCGAGGGTGCTGGAAAGTAAAAGGGGTTGATATTCATACTACTTTCATGTTGAATAGGTTCAAAGGACGGCGAGGCAGGTAGGATAAGGAATAATTCTGACAAGGTATATAAAGCTTTCTCTTGCCATGTTTTGATATAAGTTCATACAGCTATCTTTCTTTTCTTTTGGCAATGTTTAGCCTTAAGTAAATTATATATGAAGTGCGGGGATAATTCCATTCCCAGAATTCCGAGTATGTCTCATAACCCCTATCCACTGTTCAGTATTAGAGTTCTTGTGAAGATTAAGTATTGCCTAGTAGGGCTTCTATGTGTCAGAATGTAATGTATGGGAAGCTATCTCTCATTTCCATTGAGATGTATTTGATATGAAAATGAGATTACGATGCCATAGTGGTTCACTGAGCCCCATGAAGGGCCGAGTACAAAATATGTATATGAAGATCACCTGAAGAAAAGTACATACCATATAGAGCTTATTCTCTTTCTTCTTTTAGCATATCTTAGCTATAAGTTAAACATGATACGATCTCTGAGATAATGATCTAGCTTGCATATGGTTACTTACTACTCTGCTTGTGCATATGGTTTACATATCTTTACCGAGTCCCATAGAGGGTCGGGTACGACCGAAGTCCCAAAAAGGGGTCGGGTATGATATAAGATGATATAAATATTCACTGAGTTCCAAAAAGGGCTGGGTATGACCGAGCCTCACCAAAGGCCAGGTATGCTATGTGAATGCAATGATAAGACCACATGATTGCAGACCGAGTCTCATTAAAGGGACAGTTATGGTATATTTATGCTTATGATGACATAAAGATAAATTTGTAACACCGAGTCCCCGAGCGGGCCGGATACAGTATGTGATAGTGGTATACATGACTTTATTTTGTGAGGTGCAGGTACAGTACCCTATTAAATGTTATACTTGGTTTCCTATACCCCTGTTTCAGTTGTTATCTCAAGTTATGTTATGCTTATATACTCAGTACATGTATCGTACTGACCCCCTTTCTTTGGGGGGCTGCGTTTCATGCCCGTAGGTACAATACAGATTTTGGGAGTCCACCAGCTCAGGATTCCACTCAACCAAGTTTAGAAGAAGCTCCATTGATTTGGAGCCAAGTTTTGGTACCAAACCACCGATGTATATATTTGGTTACACAGGGGTACGGCGGAGGCCCTGTCCCGCCATAATTTGTCGTTCCTATTCTTAGAGGTCTATAGACATTTATGTGTGGGTTGTTTATCAGTTTATTTCGGATGTGCCTTTACGGCACGTTGTAAATGTTTTTACGTTATGACAGCCTTGTCGGCTTGCATTCTCTTCCATGATACGATATGAATGAAAGAGGCCACAAGTACACGAATTGTTTTTAACTCATTGGGGTTTTTGTGAGAAGTATCGCTTCGCTCATAGTTCAATTTGACTACAGTCGACAAATACGTAAACAGGGGTCCAGGTCAGACCCCAGTCGCGGCCTACGGGGTTGGGTCATGACATTTTTCTACGCCTCCGTCTATGTTAATAGAGGCATTGTCAAACTAGACTAGTATGCTTATGTTCATGTCATACGCTATGTTTTGAATTCTTTTTGCCGATATCTCTACATTTTGATATTTACCTTCCACATTTAAATTTTCTCTTGATTTTATGTTGTTTTATGTCATGCGATGTATATGATATGAGGTTGTTTAGGGTCTCTCGGGTTTAGGGTATCTCGGGATCGTAGGCGTAGTGTCACATCTAGGGTCTAGCTTGGGTCATGACATTTGTGTAGTTATGTTAGAGAATTACAAGTAGTTGTGGAAGAACAGTTTACAAATGGAAATAGTTTTTGTTCTTGTTTTCAAGGGGTAAACTTTGCTCATTCATATATTTCCACAATTTGATTTGAATAATATTCATGTTACATCTTTTCACATCACTCATACGACCTTATACACTGATCATTATCAACTCACGCTAATAACATCTCTATTAAAATTTCATATCGTTAAATTGATATAGAAATCACGTTCATTCCTAAATCTAGAACTACATATTATCTGATTTTTGTAACCCCGAGATACTTAAGAAACTTGAAAATGAATATTCAATCATAATATTTATCACAGCCCCATCTCGTTTCATCTGATCTGGCAATAGTATTTTTTTAGTCGGATAAAATTGGATAATATGTTAATGTTATTTATCCGAGAATTTATCTCTCATTCCTAGAGGAAAGAAGGTGCAGATGTTGACCTCCAATTTTGTCCCTTCTTTCTTTAAATTTACTCTTTTGAGCTCTCATTTATATTTTTAGGCCAAAATACTATTTTAGTCATTTTTATCAAATTTCATGCTAAAATCATATGTTATATGCTTCATTCCATTATCATTAGATTGCATAATTATCATTGTATCATTTGTCACTTGAAAAGATATTATATTACTCTCTTTGAATTTGTTCATCTTACTCTTTATAAATAATCATTTTTAAAAGCTCATTAAATATTGGTCGAATATTTTTATGCTCAAGCATTTCATAATTTTTAATTGTTTTATAAATTTGACTTTGCCTTGACATATTTTATTTAATTATTTTGTGACTGTTTTAATTAGATTAATTATTGTAAAATTAAATTAGCGAATCCATCTTCTTGCCAATTAGAACCCCGATAATTCATCCATTATACTTAGAGATTACAACATTTATTTTCCAATTTTTTCCTTATTCATTAAATCTTCTTATCTTTTTCCTTTTCAATCTCACGTAATCTTACAAAATAATTCATACAAATATTCCTCTCCAAAATTGATTCTTTTTCAAAAACTTCTTAGTCGTTTAATCTTCTTACATTTTTTCTTTTTAATCCCACATAATCCTAAGAAATATTAATACAAATATCCCTCACTAAAATTGAATATTTTCCATCTTTAATTCCTTTTCCCTAATGTCTCTTTTCTTTTTCCTTCTTAGAAATAGAGCCAAGATCATATAGATAGCAGTAGTAACCCTTATAGGGGAGGACTGGTCTTCTTTATATCAAGGCACAAAGAATTTGAGAGGAGACCTTTTTGGCATCTCCTTCGTCCTTTTTCTCCATTGAAGTCATCCTCATCCTTTCATAATTTTCACCATGTAAAAGATTTAATCACCTTACCATTTTGTTGCTAGCTTTAGCTACCCATCTCATCTCAAAAAAGCCCTGAAAATCTGTCACAATATGATTTTTCAGGTCATTATGACACCTACTACAACCTATCAGTAGGTAAACCTAACTCATAATGCGGAATCGGAGGCAACAGGCTATCAAGAAGAAGATAACCAAAAAGAGACAAGAGATCAGTAGTAATGAGAAGGAAGAGAAACCAACAGAAATATATATATATAAAGAACCATCCACAAGACCTAGCATAAGTTATTAATCGAGCGACTAATCAAAATAAGATTACAAAGCTTTTTACAATACAATATAAGTAAAAACTATCTTTAAGTACAATATAAAGACTAGCCTAGCCAAAATATATGGAAATCGATAACTTCGAACGCTAGGAGCTCACCCCCAGTCTCTGAAGTCCAAAAGCTACTATCAACGAATCCAATCAATAGGCAGAACTCGTACTATGATTTGTAGAGTGCAGAAGTGTAGTATGAGTACCAAATGAATGGTGCTCAGTAGGCATAGGCCGACTGAGCTCTATAGATAAAATAAGTATAAACAACATATAAACAAGGTATGTACATCACAAGTCACTAAACAGGAGATATAACATGATTGACCAAGAAAGAGAATGAATTAATAGATTACACAGAGTAAAGGAATAGAGTCAAAGAATGTACCTGAAAGTGCAAGTCCAACAACCTACTCGTAATAAGAAGTACTACACGAGTCAACAATACAAGGACAGAGTGACGACGACCACCGTTAACCACATAGCATACTAAATACTAATCCACCCCAACCTAACAGGAAGTACTAACAATAAGTCTAGAATAAGCCGCATGATTAACCAACTACCAATACAACACAAGATAAACACAATTATAATCAAACAATAACCGATTGGGTGACTATACCCCAGGAAGGTACAAATAACAAACATAACCCCCAACCCCTATAAAACGAGGATACCAAACAACCATAAATTATATTGGTGATAGGTGATGCATATGAATGCAATTTTGTAGTAAAAGTGAAGTATCACTTGTAACCAGTAGTAAGAGTGCAATTTGTAACCAAATGTATAGACCCACCCTGACCCTTGACTTTCCAAGTAGGACCCATGTGCCTCCCTCATTTGGTACAGTGGTACTCATGGACAAAGAGGCCCATAGGGGACGCGGGTAGCCAGTAAACATTGCCTAGGACTGAACCAGGTCTTATAATAAGTCATCTCCATCGTGGTAACAGAGGAATGAGTAGCCAAATCAAGTAAGAAAGAAAGACGATGTATAACTAGTCAAGTAAAAGCTGAGCAAATCCAGATGCCTTAAGTGTTTCTAGTAGAAAAATAGTACGTCCTCGATGCCTCATGAGTCTCAAATATTGTTTAATAAAGTGATCCAGGTGGTATGACTCCCTTTAAAACAAGTTTAAGAATATTAAAAAGTGTGAGAATGTGTCTTCTCAAAAATAGTACTGAAAATCCAATGTATAAACCAAGATCGTACCACAAAACACGTGAAAATGCTTAACCAATGCAATGCATGCCATCACCAGCAACTAAACAAGGTTTGCAATCAGAAATATGATACAAATCCTACCATAATACCAAGGCGGAGGAAACTAACCTGGTATCCAACTATTCCTCAAACATGACCTCGGGCCCAACAATATAATAACAGCTCATTAAGTATTATAAGCCTACAACTAACCATAAAGAAAAGGAAATAAAAAGCGACTCAGAATCAAAAAGAGAGAAAAAACTCAAAGGACGATGCATTGCCCCAAACATGCCACTCCAGCTCACACCGAGCATAGCTAAGCCAAACCTATGACTATGATGAGCCACTAAGGTCTTTGGCACTAGCATAATATACACTATCCTAAACAAGCCCTACCAAAAGCCACACCTAGCTACAAGGGAAATTGAACACATTCTAAGGCATCTAAGGCTTAAACCTAGCCTAAGGTCACCAATATCAATCCTAATAAGGATAAAAACAAGTAAGGTAGTAAGTCTAAACTAAGGATTCTCGAGACTACGCTAGTCTAAGGCTCAACAGGAGTCATGAAAATAGAATAGAAGGATGCAATCCTACTACTCAGCCACTACCAGCCTATATCACATGTAATTCATACAAAACCATTATCTATTAAAGTTCAATCAAAATAAGAGACCATAGTTTACCTCGAAGCCAACCACACGCATTTTTGAATCCTCCAAATTAAAGCTTTCCACCTGTGAAACACCTCTTTTCACTGCCACACTATCAAAATATCAATCACAACATCATTACAGATGTTTAGACACCAAATTTGCAATTATCGAAGATGGACCCAAAATTATGTCTAAAATAGGATTGTAGGACCCGTGCTGAGAATCCCAAATTGACTCCATGAAAAGGTTCATTTTACCTCCCTGAACTTGTTTCTCAAAATAGTATATAATTTGGGGCTCGAAATAGCCCAAAATTAACTTATAAAAGAAATTCACAAAAAAACTCTATTAAAGAAGTTGAGAATCCCTTCGAGCTAGAAATTACCACAATACAATAGTCCCTAAAAATCACCAGACACTCCAATGCGTATTCACAACCTTCCCAAATATACTTGTCTTTGAATCAACCAAAATGGAGCTCTAGAACTTGAGAAAACCAAATTTGAAGTTGGGGAGAATGAGATGATCACGACTTGTCTTTAAATTAAAAGACTAGTTCAATGGACTACCGCCAATGAAGAGGGGGAGGTTTGCTAACATAAAGACCAAACCCACAAAGCTCATTAAATGCGGCAAGGCCATAGTGAATGGGAGGGTCATCAAGCCTGACCTTTGCGAATGCGGGCTAAGCCACAAATGTGGATGCTTGCCAACCTTCTCTTTGTGAACGCGACTAAGAGGGCCCGCAAACATGAAGACTAAATCTTTCCTACACCAACTGATGCATATCAGCTGGTTTTGACCAGTCTGAAATCTCCAACAGTGTGTTCAATATTCATTAAGAACCCCATGCGTGCAAACAAACTATGTTACCCCACTAAATTTGACATTCTAAATTCAAAGGCGCCGTCGAAATTTTCATTTGATTTCATCTAGAAAAAAATTATATCCCACACCCAAGTGCTATTTTTAGCCAATTTAACAAGTGCCTCGAGATTAGACTAGAA
Source organism: Solanum dulcamara (assembly GCF_947179165.1). Classification (NCBI taxonomy): domain Eukaryota; kingdom Viridiplantae; phylum Streptophyta; class Magnoliopsida; order Solanales; family Solanaceae; genus Solanum; species Solanum dulcamara. The sequence continues at coordinate 51,199,698 of NC_077241.1, forward strand.
TCCTCAAGACCCACACAAAAGATTAATCTAGACCAAACTCGACATTCTAGAGCTAACCGCGCTGACAAAATTCTCATTCGAGCATATTTTCCAAGAATGTTGATCGAGGTCAAACTTAAACCACAATTTCAAAGGTAAATGTTTGATGGTTCAAACTTGCAATAAAAGCCTCGAGACTAGAGTTGACCATGCCATTAGCCTAAAATGACCCTTCTAGGGCTGATGGAAGAGTCATAATTCCATTCTAAACTTGTTTTTCTAGAGTTTTGACCACAATCAACCATTCAAACTCCAAGAGCTCCAAAACATAAAAATGGACATAATACTCAAATGAACAACCAGGCGACCCAGTTGTTAGTCCCAGCAAGTTATAAATGACTTGGGGTTACTACAAGAAATCTCTAAGCGCTGAAAAGATTAGAAAATGAAGGAAATGACTTGGAGGGCCATTACAACATTCACTACTATAAATGACTATCATCCATGAAAATAAAAGGACAGTTGCAACCTGCAAGCATAAAAAGACGAAGGTACTAGGCCTACATGCTCCGTTAGACCCTCATATGCCCTTACATATTGAATAATGCCATCATAGAACAGGCTGAGAGAAAACTCTTCAAGTTCACTCTAAAGCTACAAAAATTCTTCCAAATCCTTTTTCGGCTCCAAATCTCACCCATTACATCGATAGGTGTAACTCAACCCCCATATCAAAATACTTGCCTTATGCTCTAAATCCAACATCTTCTACTCACCAAGAGTAGTCTATCGGTCCTTAGCCTTTCTGAACATCTCTTGCACCATCCGAATTCCACCTTCAAGACCCCACATCACCAACTTTGAAGGACTTACATACTTCACCTGAACATCGGGGAACAACAACCTTCAAAACATAGAACTCAACCTAAGTCAAAGCCTAAATATCCCACTCTAACTCCTAGAACCATCAATCCAAGTTGAAACACAATCCTCTGAAACTGAGTACTCCTCTCCAAAGAAAGATCATCCCGTGAATGACAAGAGTGCACTAAGCGCTGCTCTAGTGGCCTTCCCTCACCAAGGGCAACTTCTAGAAAAAAAACACCACTTACCCATGAACTACCCTATAAGAGAAAATTTGATCTAACCACCCTAGCCCAAGGGAAACCAAGCCAGCAGGTGGCGTATAAACATAGTCATTGGACCGGTAATGGTCAAAGGGTTCCAACTCCTATCAACAGACATAGCAAGCTGCCCAATATGCCACAAGAAAACCTCGTATCCTAAATAAATTTCAAATCATATACTCTACTAATTAATTTGATCCAATCTTGTAAATGAACCTTCTAAGCAACTTTTCATCCTCAAGCTAAGGCTACATATGAAGCCACCAATGAACACCATTTCTACGACTTCAAATAATAAAAAAAAACTAAAGATCTACCAACACAACCATAGAAAACCAACCACCACCATAACAAGGTACACCAAGGAATCACAGTTTCAAAAGTCCAACTTGCCAGAGGTAAGCACCAAGATCATAAAAAGAGATAGTTCAAAAAAATGAATGAGCGAGTCACAACAAACACTGAGTTTTCTATGAAGAGACAAAATAGATAAATCAAACAGACAAACCACTACTACACAACCTCAGGAGTTAAGAACAAGATTCAAGTAAGGGAAGAAATAGCCAACTAGGACTACCACACTCCATAGAAGTTGATGCTACCCTTCTCATGACTCTAACAACCGCCAACTCCAAACCACTAATCCAAAGGAATGGCACACAACTAAGGCAAATATCCAAGCTAACTAGGTCCAACAGCACAACAAATTTGAGAATTGATAAAGCCGATCTAGCCACCTATCAAACAAGGGTGGGCATCACAATAACAAAAACCGATAAAAGAGAGAACTAACCCAACCGCAAACTCATAACACAACCACTAAGTCAAAGGCATAGGGAGTTAACCATTACTCCCAATCACAAAAACACAACCTCATCGTTCCACTACTAAAAAAATCAAACATAGTACTAAAACATGTAAACATAAGTATAAGTAAGGATGATACAACAATCATAAGATGAATAAAAAGTTAAATAGGAATGTATGGGTATGAAAACCCTAAAACTACACATACAAAAAATGAAGAACAAAATAATAAAATTACTGTCATAACCCAAGCTAGGACCTAGGTATGACACGATGATTAGAATCTTGAAGGAATCTAACCAAGCCTCTTAGCATATCATACATGAGCATACATAAGGTAATAATGCAATAAGACTAAATCATAAATGCAAAAATAAAGTCTCATCATGAATAACTTGATGAGGGAGAAAGCAATTCTGAGAAGTCATGACAATATAGACTTCATGAACATCTAACATGCCTCTACTAGTCTAGACGGGGCATAGGACAAGATCCTAGCTCACCAACATAAGAAATAAAGTCATAGGAAATGTAGAGAAAGCATAATGTCACATCCTCGAAACATGAGGACTCACCAACCATAGAAATAATAATCAAACTCTAGCCATGAGCGGGAGGTGCGTGATGATCATATGACCCTACATTATGAAAAAATGTAGGAAAAAGTATGCGTTAGTAGATGGAATGCACTAAGTATTTAGAAGTATACATGAATAATAATAATCAGACATAGTCAATATGAACATGGGATGCATGACCAATATCATAAATACATAAGTAAAACTTGAAAATATTTGAAACATATCATAATCATGTTATCAAAGCATCATAAAATATCATGATAACTTACACCATTACATATATATTTATGGGATAGGACCTTTAACCGATATATAAGACCATGCGAGCTATAACATAGAATTCGATGTTACTCCCACACAAAAAAGAGAGAGGCTACTAGCCAAGGTAGACTCTATGAGAGCATCATAACTTGAGCTATTTGTGGATCCACTAGCTAGTCTATTAAGGCAAACTTATGGTGGCACATAGTTAGGAACTAGAAATTGCTAGTCAAGTTCCTTGGGTCTCTACTTGAGCTTCCAAACCGAACTCCATCTGAAAGTCCTCTCGGTGCTTAGTCAATATCCCAAGAAAAATAATAAATCATATTCATTAATATCATTAATAAATGAAGTAATAGATACTATTCTAACATCATTAAATAGTCATAATAGCAACTCATTAACATGATGATTCATACAAGACCTTTCATCTTTATGAATTAGTGAGTCAGTGAGACAACCTTTCGCCTTTTTAACATGAGTGTGTGAGAAATCCTTTCACAACCATAGATACTTACTTAAGACATCATTGAGAATATCATTCATTACTTTCCATGAGTCATTCATAATTCCTTGATAATCATCCAAAAATTATTCATAAAAATCCATGATCAACTTCATAAGTTCATACTTGAAGATAGCATAAGTCATGGGTCCATGAAAATCAATTAAACACATGAAAATAAAACCTAAATCAAGCATAATTTGATCAATGATATTTAAATAAACCATAATTGAATAGACCCAGTGCAATTTCATTAGAATTAGGGCTAGAAGAAAAATATTGAAAAAACCCTTTAGGACTCTATGGATAAAAAGATCCATGGATGAATTTCCACATACCTTGATCAATTAAATCCCTAAATGCTATTTGAATTTGGAGACTTGAACTTGGAATTCCTTAGAGACCTTACTTGAGGAGGAAGATGAAATAAGGAGAAATTCTAGAGAGATGGTTTGGGCTTAGGGTGGATGAGGGATATAGGAGGGTTTGGGGAAGTTAATAGAGTAGGATTTGTACAAAAAAAGTCCAAATACATTATTAAAAAAATAAAGAAAAGACCAAAACAACCCTTTAAAATAACTGGATGGGGCCCTGGACAACGTATCTTCACGGACTGTGTTCCTCTTTATGGTCCATGGAACGACTCATGAACTAAAAGGGGAAATCTGACTATGAGGGGTTGACTCCCAAGGTCTCCTTCATGTATTTTGAAAGTCTTCATTGGTCATGGAGAGCCTAGCGAAGAATCACCCTTGCATTTTTCTGAAGGTTAGGTCCCCATGGACCATTTCACGGTCTGTGGAATGGTTCACGATTTATTGACCCCCTCGTAGATTTCACCCACAATCCTCCCTTTTCCCCACAACTCCATAGGACTATTTCATGGGTTGTGGTTCCTTTCATGGTTCTTTGAAAGGTCCATAAACCTTCCACCCTTTTTCCCCAATGCCCAGTACTCCACCATGGAGGCCTTCCACTACCCGTGGTCCTTTATATGGCCCGTGAAAGTCTTTGTGAAGGACCAAAAAGTTGTAATTTTTTTCAAATCTTCATTTAGACTCTATTTTCCAACTTTCCAACTTTCAAGGTCTTACAATATCTCCTTCTTGGGAATATTCATCCTTGAATGGGACTCAAACTAACATAAATTGAGTATGGAGGGAGACATAGAAGCGCAGTATGAATACAAAACATGTCGAATATTCATAAAACATGGAATACTCAATCTCAAGCTAAAACATAACTTTAAAACTTATCTCGTGAATATGCATGCATTTAAAACATGAGAATGACTAAAACACATGGATTGGAAGGAGTGAATCATGAAGGAACTCAATACCTTGACTATGAATGGAAAGAAATGATGAGGATATCATGAAATAATATCAGCTTCAGCCTCTCATGTAGCACCTTCAACTTCTTAGTTCCTCTATAACACCTTAATGGAAGCTACTTCTTTGTTCCACAACCTTCAAACTTGCTGATCTAGAATCTAAATCAGAATTTCCTCATAGGATAAGCTCTCTTTTACACCAACATTTTCCAAAAGCACAATAGAGCTAGGATCTTCCACACACTTCTTCAACAATGACACATAAAACACCGGATGCACCAACGACAACTCCGAGGATAAATCTAACTCATATGCCACCTTGCTAATCCACCTCAAAATCTGATATGAGCCTATATATTGGGACTAAGCTTTATTTTTTTGCAAAAATGCATCACACTCTTCAAGGGTGAAATTTTTAAGTAAACTCATTCATTGACCTCAAACTCAAGTTTCATTCTCCTCACATTCGAATAGGACTTTTGTTGGCTCTCTGGGGTCATCAATCTCTAATGAGTCCAACCTTCTCCTAGGCCACATGCACAAACTCAGGTCCAATCAAGACAACTTCACCAACTTCAAACCAACCAATAGGACCTACAACCTCCTACCATATAAAGCCTCAAATTGAACTATTTGAATGTTGTAATGGTAACTATTATTATAAGAAAACTCAATCAATGGCAAATGATCATCTCAATTATGCTCAAAGTCAATGACACACTCTCTCAACTTGTATCCAAGGTTTGACAGGTACACTCGGCTTGACCATCTGTCTGAGGGTGAAAAGTTTTACTAAGCTTAACTTGAGTACCAAGACACTTTTGGAAAGACCTCTTAAGAAAATGCATTGACTTAGTCATTCAGTCGGGATGTTACAATCCTTAAGGAAACTATGCCCCTCAAGTATCTGAGGTTATGAAATATATCCTCGTAGAATAAAATGATTCACTTCAACTAAATAGTGGTTACTCAAATTCCTTAATCTCGAACTCACTCAATGGGAGTAAATCATACTTGAATTTGAATAAGAAGGAGAAGTTTTAATTTCAAGATTTAGCACTTGGTGTGTACTATTTAATTTATTAATATCTAATAAAGAATCATATATTTATAGCTATCAAGAACTACTTCAAAGAAGACGTAGTGGTTTAGAGGTATGATAGCTAGCCTATTCATGATTTCACCCATATAAACCCTTTCAGATTTTATGGTTATAAGGTGGATAAGGATTCACAAGAGTTCATGAAGGGTATTGGTAAGATTATTAACATTATGGGTATTAGCTCGGTGGAAAAAGCGGACTTGGCAGCGTATCATCTCAAAGGGGTTGATCAAGTTTGGTATGATTAATGGAAAGATGAAAGAGGTAGAGATGATAGTCCCATTGATTAGGAGGAATTCAAGGGTGCTTTTCCAGGCATGTAGCTAAGGTGCAACAGTTCATAAATTTGTGCCAAGATAATATGAGTGTGAGGAAGTATCCCTCAAGTTCACTAAGTTGTCAAAATATATTCATTTCATGGTTGTTGATCCAAGGGATTGCAGGAGAAAGTTTGTTTCGGGTATGTTTGAATTGCTGGTCAACGAGTGTAGAACCTCCATTCTTATCAAGCGATGGACATTTTAAGGCTTATGACACATGTTGAGCAAATTGAGGAGGAAAAGTTGAAAAAGGAATCTAGAAGGAGTCCAAGACGGCTAGACCCAATGGTGGTAATTTCTTACATGGTAAGTCCAAAAATGGTTAATAATGTATTTAGAACTATTTCACGGAGTCATTTTTGGAATTTCTATGCGGGTCCCACAATTTCAATTTTGACCCAATTTTGGGTTTTCTTTGAAAAATGCAATTTTAGCGTCAAAATATTTGTATTAATGTGGTGATCAGCATTTTGATAGCGTGGAGGCATTTGCAATAAAAAGCTACTAGGAAGTTGACTTGGAGGCGCGTGTTCGGCTTTGAGGTAGGCTACAGTCTCATTTCTTTTGATTGAGCTTCATAAGGTATTGTTTAGTATAAATAGCTTGTAGTTTGGATTGTATGTGATGGGTTAGGCTCAATTACCAGTTTCTTATTTCTTTATCCCGGTGTGAGCCTTAGGCTAGGTTGCCTTTATGAAACTTCTAGTCTAGTGGGTAAGATTATTGATTATGCCTTAGTTTGGCCATGATTAACCCATTTTAGGTGACTTGATTGATGGATGTATGCCTTAGAATTGGGTTTGAGTTGATCCTTAATTGTTGTAGCCGTTGTTGGCGGGAGTTTATGAGACTTAGAGTTCTTCATTATTGTAGCACACTTATGTTGGAACCTTGGTGTAGTGCTTTTCACCGAGTTAGGCTTGTAAATTACTATCGGATCCCATTTCTAGATTTAGAGCTAGAATTCCCTATGCTTTCTTATTATCGTTTGGCGGGGCTAGCTGTGGTCGTATTCTTAGGAATGTATTCCCAGTTATATCTGGAGGTTTTGATTGACTAGCTGAGCACCGTTTCCTCACTTTCCTCCTCCTTGCTACCCAATTAGGGTTGAGATCCTTTTTGAGCCTTGTTGTTGAGTTAGAGGAGTAGATTTGAGCCATAGGCCTTGGTTAGAGGTCAGTTGCATGTGCTAGTTATGTTTCTATGCTCTAGAGAGTAACGAGCTTGTGAAGTAATTATTGTATATGATTGTGTTTATTGTTTGGGTGTTGGTGATGGCATGAATTGCATTGGATCATTGTTTTCTCATAGATGTAGTAGTAGAGATTTCTGATCCTCTCCATACATATTTGGCTTTTTATCTCCAATTACCACGATAGAGCAGATTTTGATGATCGGATGTACAGATTGATATCTATATTAATATAAGACCTGGATTAGGACCAGGTAGGTATATAGGAGCATTCTCGACCCCCATCCCCATAGAGATCATGGGTCCTACTTCCTAGTTAGGATTGGAAGTAGGCGTATATATTTTGGTATGAGGCACTTGGCACAGATGGTATTACTATTTTATTGTATGACTTTCATTCATATATGCATTGCCTATCACCAGCATAGTTGTTTGTACCTGTCAGTAGTATGGGATACTGTGCGGGTTTACCTGTTTATGAATGAACTTCCTAGGCACACAAGGGCTCTGGAGGTATTGTATTACTATTTGCGAACTTGTGGAGGTATAAAGGGTGGTCTCTTGTTTGAATATAGTTACTACCCTTGTTTTTATTTATCTAGATTTTTGTGTAGGGATTTAGTTGATATGGTCCTTTAGGACTTTATGTGATTTCTTTGTTTACTTCGGTTAGTAGGTTGTCACTTAGTGTTTCCCCCTTTTCGTAGTGTGTCGTCATATTTAGGTCTTGGGTTGGCACCACCAAGTAAGTCCTTGGTTTCCTTGATTATTTCTTATCTCTCTCTTTCTTATATCTGATGTTTCTTATTACAGGCTTCCATATTATTGTTGTTAGTTACTAGTTATATATACTCCTTGCTTACATGTTCTCTATACCTTCTTTATGTTTGGAGCTCAGTCGGCCAATGCCTAGAAAGTACCACTTGTTGGTACTCATAGTACACTTCTGCACCCTATAGATCATAGTATAGATTTTTACTACTTATTTGGATATCATGCAGAGCAGCTCTTGGATTTTGGAGACTTGGGTGAGCTCTTTGCGTTCAGAATTGCCTATCTCCTTCTATTTTGGGACTTGGACTAGTCTTTATTTGTATTTGGAGACAGTCTGTATTACTATTACTATTATGGTATTTGTATAAACCTTGTACTCTTTTAATTTGTTTAGTAGCTCGACTACCGATTCATACTAGGTCATGGGATTATCTTGTTGTATTGTTGTTATTCTTCTTCTCTTATTATTATTATTATTATTATTATTATTATTATTATTATTATTATTATTATTATTATTATTATTACCAAGTGTTGAGCAGGACCTTAGGGGTTATTGGAACTTTTTACATAGTCTGATAATTTTACAAAGTCAAATGTATTTTATGTAAACTGCGAAATAACCATCTAAAACCCAACCGGGAACATTTCTAGGCGATTTCATCAGCCATACAGGACTTACCAACGGAATCACAAGGTTTTCAACCCGATTAATTCATTGCTAACCATGTCGGAAACACCCCTTTTAGGGCTTACCAACACCATGGTTTAAGCTTGGTTTACTATAAAAAAAAATCAACTTTAACCTGACCAAAACCTTAACCCATTAAAGAAAAGCTCTTATTTTAGAGTCATTGCCATTTTATATTCTAACAATGTATATTAGTTATTATTTAACACTTAAATACTTAGCCCATCATGGGTCTAAGTGTAACGACCCATTATGTCGTTTTGAGAACTAGGGCTCTTATTGCATAAAAGGTTAATACCATAAATTGTTAATGGGTATTTTGGACTATTCGATAACCATAGTTATTTAGTTGAGGGGTAAATTTAGATAATTAAGTTAATTAGTGGACTAAATTGATAATTTAGTTAATATGTTATACCACTTATCCATATTTATTAAAATAAAGTGGAATAGGGTTTAATATTTCTATTACCCACTGCTATGCACGAACTGCAAACTAAAAGGGACGGTTCGGCGGCACAAAGAGAAGCAATCAATACTTCAGGTAATGACTAAAATTTCATTCTCGTTCTACACATTAGTTGCTAGGATCTACATTTTATATTAGTATATTAGTTGGCAATAAAATAATATTGAGAGGTGAGTGGAATTATGATTAGCCAGTGATGAGCAAGGAAGTGTTTAGCCTTAAAATTTCATTTAGTACTATTTTTTTTTGGCTTAAGTGGAACCCTCGTTGATTAATTTAATGAATGGTGTATTTCTTGAATTGTAGGTGCTTCTCGTTGCACAGCAAGTTGGTAGAACTTGATGTGTCATCGGTACAGGTGGCTAAGATGAATAGCCAACCTCTAAGTATATCACATTATGATTTAAGTTATAATATATTGAGATAGATAATTAACTATTAGATATATTATATTATATAAGTATTATTAAATCATGATATTGGAGGAATTGGGGCTTAACCCTAGGCTTGAGTTTTAAGAAATTGATTATAGAGTCGGGTGAGTTGTTGGGTTAGATTAAACATATGTATAATATTAGCATCTACGGATTAGTCTACTTATGAATATTGTATATTTGATAGATTGGAAACGTGAGGCTTCGAAGAAGGGAAAAACATTGGTGATTAGCTTGCTTGACTTCAGTTCTTCGGTTGAGGTAGGTTATGGTTTTATTCTATATCATAGATAAACTCTTAATAGTGATTGATATTCATTGAGTAATGTGTGAAATTTACTACGCATTTAATTGTTGTGGTTTGAATGGTTGATATGTTGTTGTGATTGGTCTGAAATCCCGAGGCCATGAAATCCATAACCTTGAACTTGCCCTATCAAAAATGGTGCCTTGAATAAAGAAGGCTTGATGAAATATTGTTAATGAAGTGGAATGTAATCATGAAGAATGATAAATTAATTATATTTGGATCGGGTGTCACGTTCCGACACGGTATATTTGGATCGGGTGTCACGTTCCGACACGGTATATTTGGATCGGGTGTCACGTTCCGACACAGTATATTTGGATCGGGTGTCACGTTCTGACATGGTATATTTGGATCGGGTGTCACGTTCCGGCACGATAATATTAAAGGAAATTAAATTAAAATGACATAATACTACCCAATCTCCAATAACTCATTTTCCAAAAGGGTGTGATATGGAGGCTTGAGTCCTCATGTGTGATCTTAATATTGTTGATTGGTTATGAAATGGTTCATTGTGTTGTCACTTGATCTTGATCTTGTTGGTTGACACCTGTTAAGTGTTACGGTTGATTTCCCGCTATTACTTATTGCATATTGATTCTTATTTTGAGTCGGCCGATGATACCTACTCAGTACATGTTGTCCTGTACTGACCCCTACTTGTATCTTTCTTTATTTTATTTTGTGGAGTGCAGCGAGTGTTCCACAGATTTCGACTCGATCTCAGCTCTAGTCCATCTCAAGTTCATCGGATTTAAGGGTGAGCTATCCTTCTAGCTCGTGATAGATTCTCTTAGTCATGACATAATGTCCTTAGTGTTCGGATATGAACTATGTCACTTATTTTATATTAGTGTTTGACATTCTAGACTTAGTATTTAGAAATATATGTCCTTGATGTGATGACTTTCAGGTTTTGGGAAAAATGTATTTATTTAAGCTTCCGCATTATTGATATATTTATTAGTTGGGGTTTGTATCGTTGGTTCTCCCACCCAGAAGGTTAAGTGTGGGTGCCACTCACGGCCCATTTTGGGTCGTGACAAACTTGGTATCAGAGCTTTAGGTTCGATGATCTCATCACACAAGGACAGATCTAGTAGAGTCTTGCGGAACGGTACGGGGACGCCTTTACTTTTCTTCGAGAGGCTACGGGACTTTAGGAAAACTCCATTCCTTCTTTCTTTCGTGCTATTACTTGAATCCAATTGGTATCTAGGTGATACAAATTGATATCTGACCTTCTTTACTCTATTTTCGCAAATGTTCAGAACTAAAACAATAGCATCGCCTGAGCCAGCCATTAGGGTTGTAGCTAGAGGTGGTTAGTAACGAGAGATCGTGGTAGAGGTCGCAGAAGAAAGCCCACCAGGGGCAGAGATCAGGCAGCTAGGAAACATCTTCTGACTTCTTCATAGAGAAGTATATCCCCTGGACCTAGAGGGACAAGAGGGGAGATGAGTTCCAAAATATAGAGCAAGGAAAGATATTCGTTATAGCCTGTGAGATCAGGTTTCGTGCCTTATCCAAATATGCAACTTTGCTTCAGTCTAGAAGAGCGGATTTTGCCACTTTGTGAAAGGATTGTGGTCAGAATCTCTATTGCAGTTTCATAGATTGAGTGTATATAAAAACAAGGGTCACGATATGACTACTATAATGATATCAATGCTTACTTGGCTAGATTATGGATTGTGTTACTTCTGCTAGCGACCTGACCTATGAAAGAATGCATATCTCTTGGGCTAGAGATGGAACACATTTGGTAATGTTTTGCAGCTATTCAATGGGTAGAAATGTGTGGGCCATTTGGGTATGATCTTCTTAATAGGTATAATGTGGTACTAGTTGTATATGGAAATGGATATGCTGATTATCAAGTGCGAATACTAACTACTTAAGGAGTTATCAATTATATCACATGCTCGTATAATGAGATCCGATGTTGCTTTTACAGTTGAGAAACCAACTAGTTTGTTACTACGGATGCTTGGGTTAAGCATTATTTATAAGGAAGATTTTAATGGTGGATCTTTGATAAGATTAATGTGTTTAGGTTGTTGAGTGTATCATGAGGATTCTAAATGAGGGCCGGTGATTTCATGATAAGCTCCAAGGAAGAAGATCGATATATGAACGACAAGATTATGGATAAAGAAAGTCCCAATGAGTAAACTTGGGTAAAGGTAATTAAAGATTTTAGTAAGAAAGTGCGTGTAAAATTGGGTTAGTCCTTTGGATTTGGTTGGTATATCTGGGTTTAAGGTTGTCATGTCGATGACAAGGTTGACTTGTGGTGATGGTAAGAGCTATTGAACATGATGGTAATAAGAGTTCATAATAGATTGTAGTTGGGATGCAACTATATGCTAAGAATTTTCGATTTAATAAATTTGGTATGATAATAACGACTTGCGAATATCTAAGATTGTGGTTTGCTACTATTTGGTGAGTCATGTGGTCGTATGGAAAGTTATAGGATGTGTTGAAACACCGCTAAAATAGAATTGAAAGGAGCTAGAGTCATAAATGGAAGAAATTAGTGAGATGTAGTTTAACATTTGGAAGGAGGCGAGAATGAGGATAATTACTGTGACTGCAAGACCAAAGATGTATCTTCAGAGAGAGTGGAGAATTGAATTCAAAGACACGTGATTTCATCTGTTTTGCTCTGGTTATGGTGATAGTGTTACGTGTCATTTATAGGCGTTAAAAACTGATGGATAGAAAAAAAATCTACATGCGTTCAACTCGAGTGTGGCGATAAGTTTTTTTTTGTGTGTGGTTTTGAGTTTGGTAACTGGTACAGTTGGATTTTTAACGAAGGATATAGTAAGGTCGATAGAGAGACAATCAATGATAATCTAAGATACGTGAATTCATAAAGATCTTCAAGGTGTGAGCTAACGTTGATAGATAAGAGAATTAGGTGACACATTCCCTTAAGGACGTTAGTTAGAATATGATCATAAAAAGTAGAGCTATGTGTATATTGATTCTTGAGATGTCAGTATGTACTTTAATGAGCCAATCTCAGGTGTTTAAGTGGCATGCTGATAGTATTATTTAAAAGTTATATAAAGAACATACTTAATTGAGTGATTTTTAATAGGTACTCTACCTGTTCTATTGTTGTTCTGGTATAATATCCGGATTGATATTGCAGAGATCATCAACATCTCAATCTGAGTATAGCCACATGAATCTAATCTCTTAAAATGAATTACCATAAAAAATAGCTAGTGAACCTGTAGATACTCAGATTTGGATTATTAATTGCGTTGGTGTCTCATTGGACTTGGAATGATTTTTTTTTTCTTTTCCTCAAGGATCTATTTTACATTGGCATTTGACTGATGTTTAACATAATTAGTATTTGTACCTCTATGTCGATATTAACGCTAGTCAACTGAAATGATGTAAACTTAAAGTACTTTCCAGAAAGTTCCTTTTCTTCAAACCTTGAAAGTTAATTTGGAAGATGGAGCAGTTATCTTTTTAATATTGTAAGAGGTGATGAAGATGGCAATGCATGTGGCAATTAAAGGATTTGGTGCAAGGTGTGAGTCTGTTAAGTATATGTAAGTCGTTAACACGGTTGGTATGTCCAAGAGGTTTTATGGTAGGTGCAGGGGTTGATAAGATGGTAGAGATTGACGATAAGCAAGCCTTTGATGTGGCACAATTGAAATTTCAGAGATGAAATGTTGCTATGAGAATACATAAAGAAAGTACGAGTTAAAGACCAAGTGACATGTGGAGAAACAAAATTTTAACTAGGATCCAAGTGACATGTGGAGAAACAAAATTTTAACTAGGATCGGGAATATATCTGTGATATCTCTCCTGAGCTAAAAATAAAATAAAATAAAATAAAAATAACCTAGAACTAACTTACCCAAAGGGAAAAGAGAAGTACACTGCTAGCATTATGTGGTGTTTTTGGACAGAAAGGAACAGATATGGTGTATCAACTCGAAACCACTCTATTAAACTCTAAACTACCGTTTGGAGCTTTTCACAGTCAAAGTAAAATGTTTGTCGGTGGCAACAAAGTTAGATGCTTTTTGTACTTATTTAGTTGGCACAATTTGCTCCATGTAGGTTCCCCTGAGCTTTTTATTGAATCACTGGTCCTAGAATAGTCCCTTATGTAATAGAGCTAACTCGTTATATTTTGAAACCTCTTTTGTAGTTCTGTAAAACTTTATGATGCCTTCAATGAAGATTCTTACTTCATCAAAAAAAAAATCTATCTCAAACATACGAGGTGTTAGTGGATATAAAGTGCTGTGGAAACAAGATGGAATAAGGAATATGATCTGTAGGATAGTGGAGTGCATATGATTTACCAGTGTTTATTTATCATTCAGCTATCCTATTTTGTCCGGAAGTGAAAATTAACTCAAGACTCTATGTGTCACACTGGGATTAAGTAGATCTAGTCCAATTATCACAATGGTGTATGGAGAGTGTCATGAATATCTGCATCTTGGCATACAGCGGAAGTTCTCTAGAGGTTGAGGTAGTAAGTTTTCATCACTCATGATATGTCCTGAACTGGTGTTCAGAGAGTTACTTAGTAGTTTACTGTGCTAGTCAAACGACTAGTTGAAAGGCGATTAAAAGGGCAATTATGAACGTAAAGGTAGACTTTAGTCAAAAAGGAAGAGAAAATTTGCTTGTTCAACTTAGATTTCCGTTTGAGAACCATTTACTACTTGAATGGTTAAAGATTGATGCAAAAGAATAGTAGAGAAAATGATTGATCGCCAATAAGGTGATTAGAAGGTTCAGTGGAAGAATCGTCCAGTTGAGGAGTCCACTTGAGAGACTGAGGCGGATATGCGTGGAAGAAATCCACATTTGTTTGTTGAGTCAGGTACCTTTTTCTACCCTCGCTCTTCTTTGACCGTTCGGGGACGAACGGTGGGTAAATTGGTATCTGTTGTAACGACCCATTATGTCGTTTTGAGAACTAGGGCTCTTATTGCATAAAAGGTTAATACCATAAATTGTTAATGGGTATTTTGGACTATTCGATAACCATAGTTATTTAGTTGAGGGGTAAATTTAGATAATTAAGTTAATTAGTGGACTAAATTGATAATTTAGTTAATATGTTATACCACTTATCCATATTTATTAAAATAAAGTGGAATAGGGTTTAATATTTCTATTACCCACTGCTATGCACGAACTGCAAACTAAAAGGGACGGTTCGGCGGCACAAAGAGAAGCAATCAATACTTCAGGTAATGACTAAAATTTCATTCTCGTTCTACACATTAGTTGCTAGGATCTACATTTTATATTAGTATATTAGTTGGCAATAAAATAATATTGAGAGGTGAGTGGAATTATGATTAGCCAGTGATGAGCAAGGAAGTGTTTAGCCTTAAAATTTCATTTAGTACTATTTTTTTTTGGCTTAAGTGGAACCCTCGTTGATTAATTTAATGAATGGTGTATTTCTTGAATTGTAGGTGCTTCTCGTTGCACAGCAAGTTGGTAGAACTTGATGTGTCATCGGTACAGGTGGCTAAGATGAATAGCCAACCTCTAAGTATATCACATTATGATTTAAGTTATAATATATTGAGATAGATAATTAACTATTAGATATATTATATTATATAAGTATTATTAAATCATGATATTGGAGGAATTGGGGCTTAACCCTAGGCTTGAGTTTTAAGAAATTGATTATAGAGTCGGGTGAGTTGTTGGGTTAGATTAAACATATGTATAATATTAGCATCTACGGATTAGTCTACTTATGAATATTGTATATTTGATAGATTGGAAACGTGAGGCTTCGAAGAAGGGAAAAACATTGGTGATTAGCTTGCTTGACTTCAGTTCTTCGGTTGAGGTAGGTTATGGTTTTATTCTATATCATAGATAAACTCTTAATAGTGATTGATATTCATTGAGTAATGTGTGAAATTTACTACGCATTTAATTGTTGTGGTTTGAATGGTTGATATGTTGTTGTGATTGGTCTGAAATCCCGAGGCCATGAAATCCATAACCTTGAACTTGCCCTATCAAAAATGGTGCCTTGAATAAAGAAGGCTTGATGAAATATTGTTAATGAAGTGGAATGTAATCATGAAGAATGATAAATTAATTATATTTGGATCGGGTGTCACGTTCCGACACAGTATATTTGGATCGGGTGTCACGTTCCGACACGGTATATTTGGATCGGGTGTCACGTTCCGACACAGTATATTTGGATCGGGTGTCACGTTCCGACACGGTATATTTGGATCGGGTGTCACGTTCCGGCACGATAATATTAAAGGAAAATAAATTAAAATGACATAATACTACCCAATCTCCAATAACTCATTTTCCAAAAGGGTGTGATATGGAGGCTTGAGTCCTCATGTGTGATCTTAATATTGTTGATTGGTTATGAAATGGTTCATTGTGTTGTCACTTGATCTTGATCTTGTTGGTTGACACCTGTTAAGTGTTACGGTTGATTTCCCGCTATTACTTATTGCATATTGATTCTTATTTTGAGTCGGCCGATGATACCTACTCAGTACATGTTGTCCTGTACTGACCCCTACTTGTATCTTTCTTTATTTTATTTTGTGGAGTGCAGCGAGTGTTCCACAGATTTCGACTCGATCTCAGCTCTAGTCCATCTCAAGTTCATCGGATTTAAGGGTGAGCTATCCTTCTAGCTCGTGATAGATTCTCTTAGTCATGACATAATGTCCTTAGTGTTCGGATATGAACTATGTCACTTATTTTATATTAGTGTTTGACATTCTAGACTTAGTATTTAGAATTATATGTCCTTGATGTGATGACTTTCAGGTTTTGGGAAAAATGTATTTATTTAAGCTTCCGCATTATTGATATATTTATTAGTTGGGGTTTGTATCGTTGGTTCTCCCACCCAGAAGGTTAAGTGTGGGTGCCACTCACGGCCCATTTTGGGTCGTGACACTAAGTTATACAAAAATAAATAAAAGAAAGTAAGAAACAAGTACCTGGAACACCACCAGTCTCATGGGATTGTGTTGCAAACTTCAAACTTTATTTATTATACAATAACTTACAACTATTACAAACTTAAATTCTTAGAGAGAGAGAGAGAGAGAGAGTGTTTTAGAGAGAAGGGAGAAGGGTATCTGGGCGTACCTAATGAATGCAAAAATGCATTCTTTTATAAACAAAAAAGTAAACAGTAAAATATCAAAAAAGTCAAAAAGGCCACAGTTCCAAACAGTAATGCACAGTGTCTAAACAATAAAAATGTACAGTAATGGCGTCTTTTTCAATGCTGAAACAGTAAAATCATTATTAACACAGTAAAATCTACTATGCTTGCCATCAAAATCTGTCTTTTTGTCTGCCTGTCGTTTTCACTGTGGTCAAATTTAAATTTTCTTTTTGGTTTTATATTGTAAAATTTCTTCTTCAGCCTTTTTTATTATATCTAGAATCTCACTTGAGGCTGTGTTGTTTATACTCTAAGAATCATTAAAGAGGTTATCATCTCCCAAATTATCTGGTATAGAATCATCATCAGTTCCAAACTGGGTCTGAATATCCCTTTTCACTTGTTCCATGTATGTTGTTACAAGTTCTTCCTGGGTTAATAATCCACCCTTTCTAATCTATAATTTTTTGGTAACTTTGGCGAAATGGCTTTCTTCTTCTGAGAGTTTAATTTTATCAAACCTGCCATATTTAATAATAGTTTCGCCAATATCATTTAACAACTCCTGGCCGTATAACTTGCCATTTTGATCTTTCTAGGTTAATTTTGACCAAAACTTTGTATGAAAAAGTCTGCAAATACAGGGTATGCCGTCTGAATCAGTCGTGACTTCAATAGTCCATCTAAAAATCCAAGGGATAGAGAATTCCAAGAAAAAATTCATTAATGAAGTTTCAGGGAACAATCTATCTTCTTTGTCTAACTCAACAATTTTGGGAGTTGCTTCAATCCAAAGAGAGTACTGGTCTAAAAACAGTGATGGTAAAATTGTGTTGGAGGGTCCGAAAAAAAGACCATTATTTAACAAACCAAGTTGGGATTGTCGTACTTTTTAAAACCTAGGGAAAAATTTTGATGAACCATGAATGCTTATGGTCATCATTTTCATAATAAAGAGTTTTTGAAAATGCTTCCACATAGTCCCAGTAATTAAAATTTACAATGGTTTTTGCCACTGGGTGTGAATATTGAGAATCTTTGAGGGTGCTCAATTCCCATTCTTCTGGTAAAATTAATTTTTTTAATAATAATCTTAGAGTAAGTAAAATATGATTTATTAGGGCCTCCTGTGTTATTGTGGGTAATTTCCACTGACCCTGTTGATGTCAAAATCATCTCAAAGTGTAATCTATTTTTATAAGTCTGCATTGGAAATAATGCATTATTTAAATATCTTTTCATTACGACCCATGGATTGTGCTTCCATTGAAAATCTTTTGGGTCTACATATAAAATCAATTCTTTTTTTGAATTTGTATCAAAAATCTTTTTGTCTGATTTGCCAATAATAGAGACAAAAGAATCTTTATTAGTAGGATCCTCAACTAAGATAGGTTGACTGGTAACATTGTTACCCCCGATAGTTCCGGCATTGCTGGCATTTATAAAATTCAAATAATTCTGATAATCTTGGTACGGCGGTCGAATACTGGCATTGCCAGCTGTTGAAGACGACTCGCCTGGGAAAGAAATCGCTCCCATTAATCTGTTAGGGCTTGGAATCTGTCCTAGTGTCTGAAATCTGTTTTGATTTCCTTGGGCTCTTCCTCTATTAGAGGACCCGGACCAATTAGGGTTTATTCTGCACATTTAAACTGTTAGTTTAAATATTTCCTTGTAAGAAAATCAAGAAGACTATTTCCAATCCCTTTTTTATATTCAATTTCAAAATCAAAAGGGGCTAATAAAGCTTGTCACCTTTCAAACATTTGTTTAGACACATTATGTTTACAATCTTTATTGAACATAAATTTAGCAGCCTGACAATCAGTTTTAATCAAAAACTTTTGTATATATAAGTCAGTTTGAAATTTTAAAACACATTTTACGATGGCTAAAATTTCTTTTGAAATAGTCGCATAATTCTTTTGACTAGTATTATATTTTCTAGAATAAAATTAGATAATAAAATCTTTTTTATCAATAAGAGAATACTGGGTTAAAATACCTTCGTAACCAATGTCAGAAGCATCTGTTTCAACAGTCTTTTTCCAATTTGGATTAGCTAAAGTTAAACATGGTAATTCTTTAACTTTTAATTTAATATTTTTAACAGCAGTAGTATGTAAATCGTTCTATGCTTTGGGATCCTTTTTTAATCTATCATAAAGAATTGCAGTATCTGTAGCTAAATCTTTTACAAAAGGGGAAATGTAATTTAAGCTGCCTAAAAATCTCTGCAACTAAGTTTTGTCAGTTAGAATATCAGGAAATTTAGAAGCAAATTCAATACTTCTGTTAATCGGGCTAATCTTACCTTTTTTAATATTATGACCTAAAAATCTAACATTTTTCTGAAAAATAAACATTTTTTGTTTAGAAATAACTAACCCATTTTGAATCACAATTTTCTGAAATTATTCAAGATGTTTAAAATGTGATTCAATATTTTTAGAGAATACCAAAATATTATCAATATAAACAATAATACAATTGGTATATGGTATAAAAATATTATTCATAATTTTCTAAAATTCTGAAGGTGCATTCTTTAAACCAAATGGCATAACATTCCATTCAAACTAACCCATAGGCACATTAAAAGCAGTTTTATACTTATCTATTTCAGAAATCTGAATTTGCCAGTAACCAGATTTTAAATCAAATTTAGAGAAAATAATAGCATCATGCAGTCTATCTAGTAAATCTTTTTTATTCGGGATAGGATATCTAATCCATTTTAAAATTTTATTAAGAGGTTTATAATTAATGACTAATCTAGGTACACCTCTTTCATGTTCATTATGTTTATTCACATAAAAAGCAGTACAAGACCAAGCAAAACTAGATTGCCTAATTAAATTCTTTTTCAATAAATTATCAATTTCAGTTTTGCATAATTCAAAATAATCAGCATTCATTTGACAAGGTCTGACCTTTGTCAGAATATTTAATTCATCAAAGGAATCTTCATACAGTAAAGTAACAACATATTTTTTCCTATTCCAAAAAGCACTAGGATGATCACCACAAATATTAAGAATAAACTATTTTTTTAATAAATCTATTTTTTTTGCAATTTAGAATTTTTTAAAATAAGATCTATTTCTATCAGACTAATTTCTTATTTAATAAAACCTATCTGTTGATTTTTTAAAACCAATTTATCAACAATCTGATTAATAGTCTTAGTAAATGGTCTAGTAATAAAATTTAATTGAAAATATTTATTTTTATAAGTTCCAATTATTTTATTATTATCCCACCATTTTAAAAGGAAAATAACATTCATAAACGGCACACCTAAAATAATAGGATAAGAAATATCTTCAACAATCATTAAATTTTGCAGTAAACAAACACTATTATTACACAGAAATGCTTTAGGTAATTTATAACATAATTTCATTTTGCTACCATTAGCAGATCTCAAACAATGGGTAGTTTTATGAAAATATCTAGAAGGATTAATTCCTTCTTGCACACAATTAACATCAGAACCACTATCAAATAAAGCAACAAATTCTTTTCTAAAATTATAATCTATCTGAAGAGTAATATTAGTATAAAATTTTTGTGAAGTGATAATACTGAGTTTTTGTAAAAAATCACTGTTATCATCAAATCGAATATTTTTCAAAAAGGTTGCATCCTAATTTTTCAAATTAGTTTCTATCAAAATTTCTTTATTTTTTTCATCAGGTGTATTAGCCTGTAAAAATAAATCAAAAGTTCTTGCATCCTTTAAACTAGAAATTCTTTTGTCATAACTTTTGTTTTGATTTTTTAACTCAATAATCTCTTCTTTTAGAATACCAATTTCCTGTTGTAAATCAGAAGTAGTAATTTCCTTAGAAATAAAATTTCTTTGATTCAAAATTTGTTTCAAATCAAACATAGAATAATAAGCAGGTTGTCTAATAATATCAGTAGATCGTTCTTCTACCTTAGTACTACTAGAACCTTCTTCAAAGATAGTATCAAAAATCTTATTTGTTAAATATTTATCTTTAACAGTTTTCAAAATATCAAATATTTTATCATCATCAATAACAGAAACAGTCAGATCTTGAAAATTAGATAACAAATTGTACAAATTATCATCTTTTTTTCAAGGCAAACCCTTCTTGCAGGGTACACATTCATTATCAGAAAAATATCTATCAGAATTTGAATATAAATCTTTATTTTGTAAAACAAGCACTTGATTATCAACAGAAGTAGAAGAACCGGAACAAGTTTTAGCAGTGGCAGAAGAAGGATACTCATGTTCAGAATTTAAAAGAATTTTGCACAAAGAATCTTTTAATTTATCATTGATATCCAATTGTTTAATCTTTTCCTGAGTTTTACACTCATTTGCATAATGACCAAATCTACCACATTTATGGCACTTAACATGCTTCTTATAATCTTTTTTACCAACTTTCCGTTTATACATTCTTTTATACTTTTTCGGAAATTCTTTAAGATATGATTTTGATAAATCTCTACTTTTAACCTTTCGAGGCTTTTTGTAAAAATTTTCAGTAGAGGGATGAAACTTTTCTTTTTCGGGTTTTAACGGCATATCAATAGCAAATTGGTCACAAAATTCACCCAATTGTTGTTTTTCATTTAATCTATTGTTCTTAATATGATAATTTATTTTACTATCATTACAAACATTTAAACCTTTTTGAGTACAAACGCTAATAATCTTTTCATATGTAAGCAATTCATAAGGAATCTTGGCATTACTATCACGTAAACTTTTCCTAACACGTTTAGCAAAAATAGAAGGCAATCCATCAATAAATTTGGACTTCCAATGTTCATTACTACAATCATGTAATTCCATAACTCTACTAAGAAAAACATCTTTATACCATCTAAAATCAGATAATTGTCTACAACGTAGATTTTGTAAAGTAGTTCTAATTGTTTCAGCTTTATCAGTCCATCTACCACAAAAATATTCAACCATTGTAGTGACTAGAGTATAAACTGCATTAGACCTTGGTTGGCCTTCAAAAGTACTAACATCAGTAGTTTCATAAGCTAATTGACCAGTTATAGTATGCACAATCGTGGTATTCATAATCGTAGTTCTTTGGTCTTGATTTAAAAAATTATTCCACCAGCCTTTTAATTGATCAGTAAAACCAGCAATAATCATAGAAGCAATATCTTTATCAGTATTTTTATTAACTTTGCAAATCGTGCTATACATTAACATTCTATGCACAGTAGTAAAAATCTGTTTGTCATTAAAACCATCAATATTCCATTCATAAATTTCTCGACTGTTATAACTGTTGTTAAAAATGTATTCTCCTTCTTCATTTAAAATATCAATAGGAGTAGGCCTATTATAATAATACATTCGTTGAATAGGCTTATCAGCCCATTTAGTATTAATTCTACTCACAGAAAAATCATGTCTTGCTTGTTGGCTAATAAAATCTTCTTCTTTTGCAGATAAAATCGATTGAGGTTGCAAATCCAAATTAGTAACAAGAGAAGATAAATCCATACTTTTTAACTTATCTCGTAACATTTGTTCAATATCACCAGAAGATTCAATTTTAAAATTTTGTACTTCAGGAGGTGGTTGTAAAGTATTTTTTACAATTTTTTGTTCAACCTTTTCCTTATTCTTTTTTGTAAAAGACTCAATTTTTTCATGTAAAATCTTAGTCTGTTTTAAATAATTATCTAGGTTTTTATGTAAAGACATAATATGTTCACCCAAAACACTCAAATAATAATTAGCATAATTTTATTGTTTTAAAATAAGATTAACATGTTCACAATTTAAAACAACATTTCTATTTTCAAATAGTTTGTAGAAAGCAGTAAAATTAATAGTTTTACCATCTTGACGAATATCAAAAGATTGCATAGGAGGTAAAGAAAAAATTACTTTATCGCTAGAAGCAGATAAATGATATTAATGTTCAATCACAGATAAATATTGTCCTACATATTTGATCATAAACCAAGGCACAAATGACAACATAATATTTTCTTTAGCTAAATCAGTATAAAAATCATCTTTGAAATATTTCTTTTCTTCTGGATAAAATGCTGAAAAAATCATATTCTAAAAGGTTTCCATTTCTGACAAAAAAATTCCTCCGATATTTGATTTCTTGTCGGTGAACTCGGACTAAAATTAATGGTTGTACTATCCATCTAAACCATTTGGAAAATTCATTTCGGAATTTGTAGGATCACTTAAATTATCTTTTCCTCTAGCAAAATTATTATTATCTAGAATAATATGATCAAAAGTTTAAGGAATAGTTTCTCTAATCTGGGATGTAGATGCCCTAGAGGCTATATCTACCAAATAATTAGCAGGAGAAATATTAGAAGATATAGATCTAGTTAATCTAGAAGAAGAACTAGTAATTCTATGAATATTATCATTTTTAAAACAAAGTCTAACAGTTCTATTAGAAGTTTGTGAAATCTCAAAAATTTCTTTACAAGTAATATTTTGAGGGACAGCAGCCTCCTCAATAATCCATTCATTAGGAAAATTAATTTCTTCCTATTTTATTAATCTACGTGTGATAATTTTAGATTTAGAAAAATTAATTTCAAACAAAACAGTTTCATTATTTTGGCCAGTAATTCGACATTGTAATGACCCGTTAGGTCATTTTGAGAACGAGTCTTCTTCCCTTCATAAAAGACTCATTCCGTACATTTAAATTGGAAATTTTAGACTATTCGATAACTTCATTTAATTAATTGATGGATGATTTTAAATAATTAATTTAATTGATGGGCTAAAGTATTAATTTATCTAATACTTATACCACTTTTCTTATATTTAATAAAATAAGTTAGTAGGGTTTGTTATTTTGGTACATAATTAATAAGAAAAAGAAGGAAAAAGAAAAGAAAATAAAAATAATAATACTAATAATATATATATATATATATATATATATATATAATCTGATGGCAAATGCCATCAGATGTAAACGAGTTGCGCGGCAGAAGAAAACTGGAAAACAAAAATATACGGAGGAAGAGAGAAAAGAAAGGGGAAAACAAAAATAAAGGAGAAGAGAAAAATAGGGATTTTCATTCCAAAGCGTCAAGGTAATTATTCTCATCCTTTCCATTAAATTTTCATGTGATTATGAACATATTTTTAGGGTACATTGGTGGAGAAACAATGTTGAAATAAGAAAATATGACCCTAGGGTTCTTCATATAAAATCTTGATTTGGAGGTCGAATAACGATCCGTTTTAGCTGAAATTTGACATGTGAGTTTATTTTATCATGAGTGAACATAATCAGAAAGAAAATTTCAGATTAGACTTCAATAACATAGAATGAGTTAGTTCCTGAATTTTGATATATTAAAATAGATAATTAAATATTAGGTATATTATATTTTATGAATTACATTAAATTTATAATATTGGGGAAATTAGAACCTAACCCTAGGCTTAAAATTTAAAAATATGAGAGTTGACGTGTTATTTGACATCAACATTAGGAACTTGATTATAGATTTGGATAGGTTTTGGGTCTAGGCTAGACATATAATAATATGGGTGTTGTTAGTTTCAAAATCTTATTGTGGTTATTTATTTGATTAGAATATACTTATTTGGAGGCCCAACGAAAAGGGAAGGCTCAAGTACCGGAGTAATTGCTTGATTAATTAAGGCAAGTGAATTTCTAAACCTCAGTTTAAGCTTGTAGATGCTTGTATTTCCGTATTATGTGTATTGGGGAGTAATGAGAATTGAACTGGGTTATTGACTGTATGATTGGTCTTAAAAATGGAGATAAGGGGTATAAAATGGTGATCTAATAACATGTATTGGTGGGATTGATATGTTGTCATTATGAGTTTATTTTGGACATGTAAAATGACTATGTTGATGTGAGATAGTAAAAATTATTGTTGTTGTCATGTTATTATTGTGAATTATATGAACATGAATTGATTGCATTGGTTCTGACATATTGTGTTGAGACTGAAAATGATATGAAACAAAGGGGTCAGGCCACACGCTCCGTGGCAGATATTATGAAACAAAGGGGTCGGGCCACACGCTCCGTGGCAGATATTATGAAACAAAGGGGTTGGGTCACACGCTCCGTGGTAGGTATTATGAAATAAAGGGGTCAGGTCATACGCTCCGTGGCAGGATATATATATGGAGGGGACGGGCCACACGCTCCGTGGCAGGTTACATGGACAGAAATGTCCCCCATGGGTTCCGGACTGTAATTCAGCGGATGTGTACTGATAGGACAGACATGCATCATCTTATTGCATTGCATCACATTTTGTTGATATTTGTGAATTCGTGTTTACCCCTTTATTGCTCTGTAGATGTTGAACTTGACTTGAGATGATTCATTGATGAGGTTATTGATGAGTATTCGTGGACTATGTTGCTGTTGTTATTGTACAAGTGTAGAGTTGGACTGGTTTTATGCAGGTTGTAGTTAAGGAGGTTCGGTTGGAAGGACAGGAGTACTTGTGTCTATCAAGTTGGCTTAGTTTTAGTTATCCACTTGCTGAGTACCGTGTTATTTGGTACTCACCCCTTGCTTCCACACTTGTGTAGGTTGTGAGGCGGACCTGCTTGATCTTCTAGAATTTTTTTACCACTTCCAAGGCTATCATTCCGAGTGTTGAGGTAGCTGTTACATCCATCTAGCGGACACCTCTTACTCTTTTAATATGTTTTAGTCCTATTCTAGAGACAAAGACATTATGACTGTATTTTCTTTCATATTTCATAAATGTATTAGTGGCTTGTACACATGACAACCAATCTTGGGGGAGTTTGAGTTTGTTTTACTTATTTTTGATTAAGTTAAATTTGGATTTATTTCTTTTTCTTTCGCATCTATTTTTCATTAGGTATTAGGCTGACTTATCTTGGTAGATTGAGATGAGTGCCATCACACCCGGATTTGGGTCATGACAAAATAGTATCAGAGCCCCAGATTCATAGGTCTCACGTGTATACAAGCCGAGTCTAAGTAGAGTCTTGAGCATCGGTACGGAGATGTCTGTACTTATCTTTGAGAGGCTATGAAGACTTTTAGGAAATATCTTCACCTTTTGATTCTCTATCGTGCGTCCTTGATCCGATCTATTTTCTATTGCCTTACTTCGTTCTCTCACATATTGTGGTGACTCTTGCCTGATCCTATGTGCGTATAGTTGAATCGTCATCACATGGTCTAGATCTAATTTGGAGGTAGAAGTAATAAACTTATGGAAAGGGTGTATAGTGAAACTTGTAATGCACGGTGATTTTAAAAGAGTGAGTAAGGTTATGATTCAATAATGTACTTTGAGGATATGGTATAGGAAGAGAAATAATGGTTTGGAGGATTATATGAACGTCTTATATTTCTGGATAGTGGTTAAGCATCGAGAATGATGCTTGTTTGTCCTATCCGATGTTTGAAGTGGTTCTACAATTGAGAATGATATAATTAGGGGAATGACTATGTTGTGAGCATTGTGCCCTCGGAGACTACAGACTGTGAAGTTTGTCGTGAAAGAATGAGTTATATAGTGTGCGATGAGGATGATTTTGTGCTAATCGAGATCAGAATTTCTACGGTGGTTTGATAGGGTGGATGTATATCAGCAAGCATTATTATAAGTCTACTACTGCGGTACTTGTAATTATTTGGTAAGGGTTACGGGTTATGTTGCTTCTGCTATTGACCTTACCTACTGAAGGGTGATATCGATTTTTACTGGAGACTGAAATGCGTTGGTAATGTATGATAGTTACGTAATGGATAAAAAGGTGTAGACTATCTAGGTATGAACTTTACGATGGGTATGATGTATTCTAGTGGTGAATCTATCAAGCTTTCACGGTGTGGTACTATTGGTATACAAAAACAAATACATCGATTATCAAGTGTGATTACTAACTACTTAAGGAGTTATCAGTTGTATCATCTTCTCATATGATGAGATTTGATGTTGCATTCACATTTGAAAAACAACCCAACTAGTTTGTTACTAGGGACGCTTGGGGTAAGCATTGTTTATAAGAAAGATCTTAGTGGTGGATTTTGGGTATGATTAATACGTTTAGGTTGTGAAGTATATCCCTAGAATTCTAACTAAGGACTTGTAACTTAACCGTAAACTCCAAGGGAGTGGATCGATATCATAATGATAAGCTTATGGATAAAGAAAGTAGCAGTGAGTATACTTGTGTGAATGAAATTAAGAATTTTAGTGAGAGTGCGCATAAAATTGGGTTATTCCATTGGATTTGGTTGGTATAACTAGGTTTAAGGTATTTTTTTCGATTGATAAGGTTGACTTCGAGATGATGGTAATAGTTATTGAGCATAACGGTAATAAGAATTTGTGATGGATTATGATCATGACACAACCATACGTTAAGAATTTTTGGTTAAATAGATTCGATATGATAATAATGACTTGCAAGTATCTAAATTACGATTTTCTACTATTTGGTGAGTGATGTGGTTGTATGAAAAGTCATAGAATGTGTTGAGACACCGCTCGAATAGAATTGAAAGAATCTAAATCCATAAATGAAAATAATTAGTGGAATGTAGTTTAGCCTTCGAAACAAGGCGAGAACAATGATATTTACTCTGGTTGTAAGGGCCGAATGTATCTTCAGAGAGAGTGGAGAATTAAACTTAGTGACACGTGGTTCTGTTTATTTTACTCTATTTATGGTGGCAGTGTTATGTGTTATTCATATGGGTTACCAATTATTGGATAAGATTTGAGATATAACTCTATAGGCGTTTGACTCGAGTGTGGTAATAAGTTCTTTTGTGGTTTCGAGTTTGATAATTGGTATAATTAAATTTTAATGAAGAATACAATAAGATTAATGGAGAGGTGATCAATGATAGCTAAGATGCGTGAATTTATAAAGATCTTCAATGTATGAGCTAATATTGATAGATAATGGGAGTGGGTTACATGGATGAAATTCAAAATTCAAGTTGTTCATTTTAAGTCTACATTATGGCGGTAGGTTTCGTTAAAGTATAAATCGACAAGATGAAAATTGATCGATCACATGGGTATTAAGCAGTTGAAAGAACTTGTGCAGGGTTTGAATTGTAAAGTTTATTGCTTTTGATCATTAAAAGGCCTAAGAAAGGGCTTCACTTAAAGTTTTGATTCAAAAGAATAAGATTGGTAAATGAGTTAGCAAAAGGAATAAGAGTCTGATATACTAAATAGTTCAAGGTATTTGGAATTTGCTTCATAGAAAGCATCTAAGAAATGATAAAAAAAATAAGACACCATGTGTAGATCTTTAGTTCAAAGTTGAAGATTATACGAATTTCCGCCCTTGTGTTCAGATATGACTATACAATGTCGATTGGTTCGACATAGACTTATGAGGGATGTAACAATGACTTTTCTAAAGGTTTGGTTTTGATTTGAATGACAAATAGTGAGGTGTCAAAGATTATATGTTTTATGTAAGGTTAGACTCTCAAATTATGGTAGGTGACTTATGGATGCACTACGAGATGGGATATAGTTCTTCGTGGTTATTAAGAATATCGAATTGGATTGATACTACTCTGTTGATGAGTTATACGAACTATTGTGATGTGTTACATAGGCACTAGAGGGTAAATAGAGGCTATGTGCTCATAGTATAAAGAATTATTTAGGTGACCAAGAATTTCTCTAAGTTTTGGTATGGGGAACAAACTGGTTGATTGTGGGTAGCAAAAAAAAAAATCAAAGTGATGGAGTCAGATGAATGAAAATGTTTGATATAAGCACTATGGGAGAAGTATCTTGTGTTATTCGATCTTGATTTCATACATTCTTATATAACTACCTATTTTGTTTCGGACATGATTTGAAGTATGATTCGCTCCCTATGCCCACAAGTGTTTCTACTTCGGTGGATGGATCTCTAGTGGTTGATCGGTGTATCGATCCTGCGATATCCTTTTGGTAGGGTAGGATGCTTTTGCAAACTTGGTTATTTCAGTTGTGATAGATTTGGTGTTGTTAGGGATTGTTGAAGTATAATAGTGATTTTACATGCACAACTCTTTTTATAAGAATTTGTAGAACAGCTACTATGAATATTTACAGTTGTCCGACAGTCTTAAGATTCAACTCTCGTCGGGGTCTCATTCTGGCTATGTATGGTAGAATGTGGGGGGCCTATGGATCTAGTGTTACCGCTCTTAAGGATTGTTTACAATCACAACTACTGATCTACCATTTTCGATAGTGTTATTAGAAATTTTGTATGCTTGGGTGTATCGCTCGCTAAGAGGGTATTCAATCATTTCATTCTTTGGGTTAGATAAATCATATTCTCTAGTAATGAGTACCTAATGTCTAAAGATCAGATTTTTATAGCTTAAACTCGTGGGAAGCTTGGGTAGCGAGAATGGAATCTTGACAAAACCTGTGATAGTTTGCACATTATGAGTATATGGTGGTTGTTCAAGTTCACTTCTGGTTGTAGCCGGTATTAAGAACTTCATCGTAAGTATGTGAGAAAAGACTCGCCTTGGTGGTTGTGCTATGATTCAATAGGTTCCGATTCAAATTGAATTCATGGGTTAGTTTATGGCTTGGTAATCACTCCTGATTTATAAATCTACCAAGGTTTGATTCAAAAATTCAGTTCTTAGTAGTTGATCTTGATGGAATGGTCTTAAGGAGGAGCTCACTTGGAGGGATGAACACCGACTCTAGAATATAATAACTTAAGCTTTAGATAACGTCGGCTATTCTTCCTTTTCCTTCTTTATGTTCGAGGACGAACATGATTTTTAGTGGTGGATAATATAATGACCCGTTAGGTCATTTTGAGAACGAGTCTTCTTCCCTTCATAAAAGACTCATTCCGTACATTTAAATTGGAAATTTTAGACTATTCGATAACTTCATTTAATTAATTGATGGATGATTTTAAATAATTAATTTAATTGATGGGCTAAAGTATTAATTTATCTAATACTTATACCACTTTTCTTATATTTAATAAAATAAGTTAGTAGGGTTTGTTATTTTGGTACATAATTAATAAGAAAAAGAAGGAAAAAGAAAAGAAAATAAAAATAATAA
Source organism: Solanum dulcamara (assembly GCF_947179165.1). NCBI lineage: Eukaryota > Viridiplantae > Streptophyta > Magnoliopsida > Solanales > Solanaceae > Solanum > Solanum dulcamara. The sequence goes on from NC_077241.1 coordinate 51,229,870, forward strand.
TACTAATAAAATATATATACATATATATATATATATATATATATATATATATATATATATATATATATATAATCTGATGGCAAATGCCATCAGATGTAAACGAGTTGCGCGGCAGAAGAAAACTGGAAAACAAAAATATACGGAGGAAGAGAGAAAAGAAAGGGGAAAACAAAAATAAAGGAGAAGAGAAAAATAGGGATTTTCATTCCAAAGCGTCAAGGTAATTATTCTCATCCTTTCCATTAAATTTTCATGTGATTATGAACATATTTTTAGGGTACATTGGTGGAGAAACAATGTTGAAATAAGAAAATATGACCCTAGGGTTCTTCATATAAAATCTTGATTTGGAGGTCGAATAACGATCCGTTTTAGCTGAAATTTGACATGTGAGTTTATTTTATCATGAGTGAACATAATCAGAAAGAAAATTTCAGATTAGACTTCAATAACATAGAATGAGTTAGTTCCTGAATTTTGATATATTAAAATAGATAATTAAATATTAGGTATATTATATTTTATGAATTACATTAAATTTATAATATTGGGGAAATTAGAACCTAACCCTAGGCTTAAAATTTAGAAATATGAGAGTTGACGTGTTATTTGACATCAACATTAGGAACTTGATTATAGATTTGGATAGGTTTTGGGTCTAGGCTAGACATATAATAATATGGGTGTTGTTAGTTTCAAAATCTTATTGTGGTTATTTATTTGATTAGAATATACTTATTTGGAGGCCCAACGAAAAGGGAAGGCTCAAGTACCGGAGTAATTGCTTGATTAATTAAGGCAAGTGAATTTCTAAACCTCAGTTTAAGCTTGTAGATGCTTGTATTTCCGTATTATGTGTATTGGGGAGTAATGAGAATTGAACTGGATTATTGACTGTATGATTGGTCTTAAAAATGGAGATAAGGGGTATAAAATGGTGATCTAATAACATGTATTGGTGGGATTGATATGTTGTCATTATGAGTTTATTTTGGACATGTAAAATGACTATGTTGATGTGAGATAGTAAAAATTATTGTTGTTGTCATATTATTATCGTGAATTATATGAACATGAATTGATTGCATTGGTTCTGACATATTGTGTTGAGACTGAAAATGATATGAAACAAAGGGGTCAGGCCACACGCTCTGTGACAGATATTATGAAATAAAGGGGTCGGGCCACACGCTCCGTGGCAGATATTATGAAACAAAGGGGTCGGGCCACACGCTCTGTGGTAGGTATTGTGAAATAAAGGGGCCGGGCCATACGCTCCGTGGCAGGATATATATATGGAGGGGACTGGCCACACGCTCCGTGGCAGGTTATATGGACAGAAATGTCCCCCATGGGTTCCGGACTGTAATTCAGCGGATGTGTACCGATAGGACAGACATGCATCATCTCATTGCATTGCATCACATTTTGTTGATATTTGTGAATTCGTGTTTACCCTTTTATTGCTCTGTATATGTTGAACTTGACTTGAGATGATTCATTGATGAGGTTATTGATGAGTATTCGTGGACTATGTTGCTGTTGTTATTGTACAAGTGTAGAGTTGGACTGGTTTTATGCAGGTTGTAGTTAAGGAGGTTCGGTTGGAAGGACAGGAGTACTTGTGTCTATCAAGTTGGCTTAGTTTTAGTTATCCACTTGCTGAGTACCGTGTTATTTGGTACTCACCCCTTGCTTCCACACTTGTGTAGGTTGTGAGGCGGACCTGCTTGATCTTCTAGAATTTTTTTACCACTTCCAAGGCTATCATTCCGAGTGTTGAGGTAGCTGTTACATCCATCTAGCGGACACCTCTTACTCTTTTAATATGTTTTAGTCCTATTCTAGAGACAAAGACATTATGACTGTATTTTCTTTCATATTTCATAAATGTATTAGTGGCTTGTACACATGACAACCAATCTTGGGGGAGTTTGAGTTTGTTTTACTTATTTTTGATTAAGTTAAATTTGGATTTATTTCTTTTTCTTCCGCATCTATTTTTCATTGGGTATTAGGCTGACTTATCTCGGTAGATTGAGATGAGTGCCATCACACCCGGATTCGGGTTGTGACAGACATCTAGGTGATAAAGTATATAAAGGTCTGTAAACAATTCTAGTACAAATACAAATAATTTCAGTACCAGATAAATAATTATAACAATTAATTTGTACATTTAAAATTAAAGACTGTAAAACATTCACATCAGTTAATGCAACATTCAAATTTGGATAAACATTAAAATACACAGGACCATAAGCTAAACTAGACTGAATTGTACCAATCAAAGAATTATTCCAATTTAAATTTCTATCATCTCTTAAAGCAGCAATAAAACTTTCAGGCAAATCTTTCAAAGTTAAAGGTTTAAAAGCAACTTGTATTTAATCCAATATGCAAAAAATTAAAATCTTTATGTTTATAATAATCAATATTATTATTAAAATTATTATTATTATTATTCGAATTTTTTTGTCAGAAATGGGAACCTTTTAGAACATGATTTTTTTCATCATTTTCCCCAGAAGAAAAAAAATATTTCCAAGATGATTTTTATACTGATTTAGCTAAAGAAAATATTATGTTGTCATTTGTGTCTTGGTTTATGATCAAATATGTAGGACAATATTTATCTGTGATTGAACATGAATATCATTTATCTGCTTCTGGTGATATAGTAATTTCTTCTTTTCCAAAACTCTTTATTATAAAAATGATGACCATAAGCATTCATGGTTCATCAAAATTTTTCCCCAGGTTTTTAAAAGTACGACAATCCCAACTTGTTTTGTTAAATGGTGGTCTTTTTTCGGAACATCTAACATAATTTTACCATCACTGTTTTTAGACCAATACTCTCTTTGGATTGAAGTAACTCCCAAGATAGCTGAATTAGACAAAGAAGATAGATTATTCCCAGAAACTCCATTAATGAATTTTTTCTTGAAATTCTCTATCCCTTGGATTTTTAAATGGACTATTGAAGTCACAGCTGATTCATATGGCATATCATGTATTTGCAGACTCTTTCATACAAAGTTTTGATCTAAATTAAACCAAAAAGATCAACATGGCAAGTTATACGGCCAGGATTTGTTAAATGATATTGGCGAAGCCATTATTTGCATCTGCACCACTATCAAACAAAGCAACAAATTCTTTGCAAAAATAATAATCTATTTGTAGAGTAATATTAGTATAAAATTTTTGCGAAGTGATAATACTGAGTTTCTGTAAAAATTCACTGTTACCATCAAATCTAATATTTGTCAAAAAATTGGTATCAGTATTTTCTAAATTGGGTTCCAACAAAATTGCTTTATTTTTTTCATCAGGTTTATTAGTCTGTAATAGTAAATCAAAAGTTCTTGCATCTTCTAAACTAGAAATTCTTTTGTCATAACTTTTGTTTTGGTTTTTTAACTGAATAATCTCTTCTTTTAGAATACTAATTTCCTGTTGTAAATCAGAAGTAGTAATTTCTTTTGTAATAAAATTCTTTTTGTTCAAAATCTGTTTCAGCTCAGACATAGAATAGTAGGCAGGTTATCTACTAATATTACTAGAATTTCTTCTACTTTATTACTACTAGAACCTTCATCAAAAACAGTATCAAAAATCTTATTCCTTAAATCATTATCTTTAACAGTTTTAAAAATATTAAATATTTTATCATCATCAATAACAGTCACAGTTAAATCTTGAAAATTAGATATTAAATTATATAAATTATCATCTTTTTCAAAGGTAAACCCTTTTGACAGGGTACACATTCATTATTAGAAAAGGATCTATCATAATCTGAATATAAATTTTTATTTTGTAAAATACGCACATGATTATCAACAGAAGTGGAAGAATCAGAACTAGTTTTAGCAATATCAGAAAAAGAATACTCATGTTCAGAATTCAAAAGAATTTTGCACAAATAATCTTTTAATTTATCATCTATATCCAATTATTTAATCTTTTCCTGAGTTTTACACTCATTTGCATAATGACCAAATCTACCACATTTATGGCACTTAAAATGCTTCTTATAATCTTTTTAACCAACTTTTCATTTATACATTTTTCTATACTTTTTCGGAAATTCTTTCAGATCTGATTTTGATAAATCTCTATGTTTAACCTTTCGAGGCTTTCTGTAAAAAAAATTAGTAGAGGGATAAATCTTCTTTTTGGGGTTTTAACAGGCATATCAATAGCAAATTGGTCACAAAATTCACCCAATTGTTGTTTTTCATTTAATCTATTTTTCTTAATATAATGATTCATTTTAATAGCATTACAAACATTTAAACCTTCTTGAGTACAAACACTAATAATCTTTCCATATGTAAGCAATTCATAAGGAATCTTGGCATTACTACCACATAAACTTTTTCTAACACGTTCAGCAAAAATAGAAGGCAATCCATCAATAAATTTGGACTTCCAATGTTCATTACTATAATCATGCAATTCCATAACTCTACTAAGAAAAACATCTTTATACCATATAAAATCAGATAATTGTCTACAGCGTAAATTCTTTAAAGTAGTTCTAATTATTTCAGCTTCATTAGTCCATCTACCACAAAAATGTTCAATTATTATAGTAACTAGAGTATAAACAGCATTAGACCTTGTTTGGCCTTTAGAAGTAGATATTTTCATAAAACTATCCATTGTTTGAGATCTGCTAATGGTAGCAAAATGAAATTACGTTATAAATTACCTAAAGCATTTCTGTGTAATAATAGTGTTTGTTTACTGCAAAATTTTATGATTGTTGAAGATATTTCCTGTCCTATTATTTTAGGTGTGCCGTTTATGAATTTTATTTTCCCTTTGAAATGGTGGGATAATAATAAAACAATTGGACCTTATAAAAATAAATATTTTCAATTGAATTTTATTACTGGACCATTTACTAAGACTATTAATCAGATTGTTGATAAATGTGTTTTAAAAAATCAACAGATAGATTTTATTAAATAAGAAATTAGTCTTATAGAAATAGATGTTGATTTGAAAAATCCTAAATTACAGGGAAAAATAGATTTATTAAAAATCAATTTATTCTGAATATATGTGATGATCATCCTAGTGCTTTTTGGAGTAGAAAAAAATATGTTGTTATTTTACCTTATGAAGATTTTTTTGATGAATTAAATATTTTGGCAAAGGTCAGACCTTGTCAAATGAATGTTGATTATTTAGAATTGTGCAAAACTAAAATTGATAATTTATTGAAAAAGAATTTAATTAGACATTCTAGTTCTGCATAGTCTTGTACTGCTTTGTATGTGAATAAGCATGTTGAACAGGAAAGAGGTTTACCTAGATTAGTCATTAATTATAAACCTCTTAATAAAGTTTTAAAATAGATTAGATATTCTATTCCGAATAAAAAAGATTTATTAGATAGACTGCATGATGCTATCATTTTCTCTAAATTTGATTTAAAATCTGGTTAATAGCAAATCCAAATTTTTGAAATAGATAAGTACAAAACTGCTTTTAATGTACCTATGGGTCAATTTAAATAGAATGTTATGCCATTTGGTTTAAAGAATGCACCTTCAGAATTTCAGAAAATTATGAATAATATTTTTATACCATATACCAATTTCATTATTGTTTATATTGATGATATTTTGGTATTCTCTAAAAATATTGAATCACATTTTAAACATCTTGAATTATTTCAGAAAATTATGATTCAAAATAGGTTACTTATTTCTAAATCAAAAATGTTTATTTTTCAGACAAGTGTCAGGTTTTTAGGTCATAATATTGAAAAAGGTAAGATTAGCTTCTAAATTCTTTGATATTCTAACTGACAAAACTCAAATGCAAAGATTTTTAGGTAGTTTAAATTACATTTCTCCTTTTGTAAAGAATTTAGCTACATATACTGGAATTATGTATTATAGATTAAAAAAGGATCCTAAAGCATGGAGCGATCCATTTGACTTTGTAAAATTATCAGACTATGTTAAGAAATTCCAATAACCCCTAAGGTCCTGCTCAACACTTGGTATCAGAGCCATAGAAGTATTCTAATAATTTATTGAATGTTGTTATTTAACACTTTTTGCTTAAATTGTTTATTATGGATTGGTTTAAAAAATGAAAAATAGTTAAAAATATGTTAAAAGAACAGATAGATTTACCTGTTAACCAAGATTTATTAAACATATTAGATTTGATGGTAACAGTGAATTTTTACAGAAACTCAGTATTATCACTTCGCAAAAATTTTATACTAATATTACTCTACAAATAGGTTATAATTTTCGCAAAGAATTTGTTTCTTTGTTTGATAGTGGTGCAGATGTTAATTGTGTGCAAGAAGGGATCATACTTTCTAGATATTTTTCATAAAACTACCCAATGTTTGAGATCTGCTAATGGTAGTAAAATGAAATTACGTTATAAATTACCTGAAGCATTTCTATGTAATAATGGTGTTTGTTACCACAAAGTTTTATGATTGTTGAAGATATTTCTTGTCCCAAACTAGGTCTGAATATCCTTTTTAACTTGCTCAATGTATGCGGCAATAAGTTCTTCCTGGGTCAATAATCCACCCTTTTTAATTTGTAATTTTCTGGTGACTTTGGCAAAATGGCTTTCTTCTTCGGGAAGTTTAATCTTATCAAACCTGCCATGTTTAATAATGGCTTCGCCTATATCATTTAACAACTCCTGGACGTATAACTTGCCATTTTGATCTTTCTAGGTTAATTTTGACCAAAACTTTGTATGAAAGAGTCTCCAAATACATGGTATGCCATCTGAATCAACTGTGACTTCAATAGTCCATTTAAAAATCCAAGGGATAGAGAATTCCAAGAAAAAATTCATTAATGGAGTTTCTGGAATAATCTATCTTCTTTGTCTAATTCATCTATCTTGGGAGTTGCTTTAATCCAAAGAGAGTACTGGTCTAAAAATAGTGATGGTAAAATTGTGTTGGAGGGTCCGAAATTAATCACCATTTAACAAATCAAGTTGGAATTTTCGTACTTTTAAAAACCTGAAGATAAATTTTGATGAGCCATGAATGCTTATGGTCATCATTTTCACATAAAAAGTAGTACAAGACCATGCAGAATGATATTCTTTTTTAATCTATCATACAGAATTGCAGAAGCATCTGTTTCAACAGACTTTTTCCAATTTGGATTAGCTACTTTTCCTGAGTTTTGCACTTATTTGCATAATGACCAAATCTACAACATTTATGGCACTTAACATGCTTCTTATAATCTTTTTATCAACTTTTCATTTATATGTCAGATTTTTAGGTTATAATATTGAAAAAGGTAAGATTAGCCCGATTAACAAGAGTATTGAATTTGCTTCTAAATTTTCTGATATTCTAACTGATAAAACTCAGTTGCAAAGATTTATTCTCAAAGTGTGAATATCATAGCTTCTAATGAGATTCCTGATATTATCAAAAAAGCTGAAGAAGAAATTTTAAACCAGACAAGAATGATAGCGACCCTTTAGACAGATTTAGACAGCTACACAATGGACTTTACTGTGTCAACAGTGATTTTACTGTTGAAGCATTGAAAACGATGCCATTATTGTACACTTTAACTATTTAGGCACTGTGCATTACTGTTTGGCACTGTGACCTTTTTGACTTTTTAAATTTTACTGTTCATCTTCTTTTCTATTTAAGAATGCATTTCTGCATTCATTAGACAGGTTCCCTTACCCCTGTATCTAATTCTCTCTATATTTGTACTACTATAGTTTGTAATAGTGTTATATAAATAAAAAAAATGAAGTTTGAAGAACAACTCCAGGCAACTGGTGGTATCCAGGTACTTATTTCTTTCTTTCTTTTATTTATTTTTGTATAACTTAGACCTATGATGGGCTAAGTATTTAGGTTTTAAATAATAATTAATATAGATTGTTAGAATATAAAATGACAATGACTCTAAAATAAGAGCTTTTCTTTAGTGGGTTAAGGTTTTGGTCAGGTTAAAGTTAAAATAATTTTATAGTAAACTAAGCTTAAACCATGGCATTGATAAGCCCTAAAAGGGGTATTTCCTACATGGTTAGTAATGAATTAACGGGTTAAAAACCTTGTGATTTCATTGGCAAGTCCTGTGTGGCTGATGAAATCGCCTAGGGATGTTCCCGGTTGGGTTTTAGACGGTTAATTCGCGGCTTACATAAAATATATTTGACTTTATAAAATTACCAGACTATGTAAAATAAATTCCAATAACCCCTAAGGTCCTGCTCAACACTTGGTATCAGAGCCATGGAAGTATTCTAATAATTTATTGAATGTTATTATTTAACACTTTTTGCTTAAATTGTTTATTATGGATTGGTTTAAAAAACAAAAAATAATTAAAAATATGTTAAAAAAACAGATAGATTTACCTGTTAACCAAAATTTATTAAACACTTGGACGATTCCTAAAATAGATGTGCAGACTATTTATCAACTTGAAATTTTTGAAAAATATGCTAGTAGAACTACTGTTAAAACTAACGAATTGAGTTTTACAATTAAGGCTATTTACCCGCCCCAAAACCCTTTTATATTTCCTAATAATACAGGCCTCACCTTTTTGGCTTTTTAAAATTTTATTGAAAATGATGTCGCAAAAATTAGCATAAAGGAAATTAATAATTTGATTGCTCAAAATAATTATTTGAGTCTTTATGTTAAGGTCATGGTTGAACACATTAGTTCTCTTGATGCTAAACTTGAGCAATTAATCTTGCTAGTAAAAATCTTAAGTCGAAACCAACCTTCTGATATAGCTTCCACGTCGGAAAATTAGGTCATCTTTCAGACTCCTACTCATATCCAGCGTCCAATAGAGGTAAAGGAGTTCAAATCTAAGTCATTAACCAATTTAGAAGCACTTCTTGAAAAGAAATTAGCAAACTTAAATGCTAAACCTATTGGCATGATAGCCAACCCTCCAATTGAGGATGATATTTTTGAACTTAAGCCATTTCGATCCAAAGGCACTAAAATGAATTCTAAGTTTAAATCCAGTAGCAGATATGCTACTAAACCTTCTATGCTAACCTATTATTATCCTCGCCCTACTCCTCAAAATGTTCTCATAGAGGAAAAAGATTGGATCCAAACCAACATATCTTATAGTGGTGATCAAATTTATGAATGGAATGTTGAAGGCTTAACTGATAGACAAGTCTTCATTCTTCAATATAGAATGTTAATGTACGCTACCATTTGTAAATCTACAAATCACAATAATGACAATACCACTTGTAAAATGATAGTGGCAGGATTTATAGGCCAATTACGAGGTTGGTGGGATAATTGTTTAACAACTGAAGCTCATACGACTATCACTTCTTCAATAAAAAGAGAAGTAACAACAGAGGCAGTCGTCTCCAAAGAAGGAATATCTCAAAGATCAGTCGAGAATGTTCGACAAGATGTTGTTTATACTTTGGTTCTAACCATATTAGAACACTTAAATGGTAGATTTACCAACCAAAATGAGATTCTTAGAACACTTCTAAATGGACTCCGTTGTAGACATTTAGGTGAATTTAGGTGGTATAAAGACACCTTTTTAAGTCGAGTAATGGACTTGCCCGAAAGTAATAATATTCATTGGAAGACTAAGTTTATAGATGGCCTTCCTCCTTTATTTGCAGAAAGAGTTCAAAAAACTCAATGAGGAACTCATTCTGCTATTCCTTATGATGTCTTCACTTATGGCCAGTTAATTGACACTTGCACTCAAGACGGATTAAATCTATGCAATGAGCTTAAATTAGCTCAGCAATTAAAAGCAAAAAGCAAAATAGAAAAGTCTCAATTAGGAGATTTTTGTACTCTATTTGCTGTTGTAGGCCCTTCTCATAAATTGGGTAAAAAATTCAAAAAACATCATCGTTCTAGAGAAGATAGACCCTATAAGTATCGCCGGAATAAGGAAAAGTGTGAGGCAAAAAGAACTCACCGTAAATCTTCTAGATTTATAAAAAATTATTCTAAAAGAGATCTTAGCAAAATAAAATGCTACGAGTGTGGTCAATATGGGTATATTGCTCCAAATTATAAATTACAAAAACTAAAAAGCTTAAACCTTGCTGAAGATATTCATGATAAAATTTATGGTTTATTATACACCTCGGGTTCAGAATTAGATTTTTCCTCTGAATTCGAATCAAGTACTGAAGAATCTGAAAGTGAAGTTGCACTTAATGATTTTTCTGATACTGAGAATGAAGTTTCTCCTAAATGTGGTATTAATTGCACAGGTAATAATTTTCCTTGCAAAACTGATGAGTTTTATAAACTACAGTCTCAATTTCAAGATTTGAATATGCATATTATCACTTCTGATAATGTGATTGAACTACTGAAAGAAATTTCTGATGAACAAACTAGGAGCAAAATCATTACTATGGCTTCTGCAACCATTTCCCAGTCTAATAAAACTAAAACTTAAATTGATATTGATTTAAAACCATACTCTCTAATAGAAGTTTTGGCTCGTCTTGATACAAAGACTAATACCACTGTAAGAGATACTTCTTTGGATGATTTGAAATTTGAAGTTGAAAATCTTAAACAAGAGATTAAATCTCTCAAACAAAGTCAAATTATTCATAATCATCGGATTTCTCAATTAGAAAACCTTGATCATATAGTATCACCACCTTCTACTGATAAAGGAAAGGGTGTTCTTGATGAAGATGAAAAGATAGACGAAATTGAAACTCTTAAACATAATTCATTTTTAGGGATGTTACAGATTGTAACTGCTCATAGATGGTATATTAAATATACCATTTTGATTAATAATGAGTTTACTATTACTAACACAACTATGATTGACAGCGGAGAAGATGTTAGTTGTATTCAAAAAGGATTAATTCCTATCAGATATTTTGAAAAAACAACACATGCGGTTAAATCTGCATTCGGTCATGCCTTAGATATAAAGTATAAACTATCTAATACATATATCTGTCATAATAAAGTCTGTATTCCTCATTTCTTCTTATTGGTGAAAGATCAAATGCATCCTCCAATTATACTTGAAACTCCTTTTATTAATACTATATATCCTTTTTCTAAGATAGATTTCAAAGGATTTATAGCTAGTTATAAAAATAAGGATATCTCTTTTTCGTTTATAACTGAACCAGTTACTAGAGATATTAATGCTTTAATTGATATGAAATAAAAGCATGTTAATTCTTTACAACTGGAAATTTACAGTTTAAATATTCTGGATACATTAAAACCTACTAAGGTACAAGAAAAAATTAAATTAATTTCTAAATAATTAGCAATTGATATTTGTGCTGATCATCCTAGTGCTTTCTGGAATAGAAAAAAGCATATTGTCACTCTTCCATATGAAGACAATTTCAGTGAAGAAAATATTTCTACTAAGTCTAATCCCTATCAGATGAATAGTGAGTTAGTGGAATTTTGTAAGAAAGAAATTGATAATATTTTACAAAAGGGTTTGATTAAACCCTCCAAGTCACCATGGTCTTGTACGACCTTTTATGTTAATAATACTGCAGAAAAAGAACGTTGTATGTCTAGGTTAGTAATAAATTACAAACCATTAAACAAGTATTTAAAATGGATTAGATATCCTATTTCAAATAAAAGAGATTTATTATCTAGATTATATGACGCCAATATTTTCTCAAAATTCGACTTGAAATTAGGATATTGGCAAATTTAGATTTTTAAAAAGCATACTTATAAAACTATTTTTAATGTTCATTTTGGGCGATATGAATGGAACGTAATGCCTTTTGGGTTAAAAAATGCCCATCTGAATTCCAGAAAATAATGAATGATATTTTTAATCCCTATCTTGATTTTATCATTGTTTATATTGATGATAATTTAGTCTATCAAAGACATTTGAAACTTATATTAAACATCTTGATATCTTCAAAAGAATTGTGATACAAAATGGTTTGGTTATATCTAGACCCAAAATGAGTCTATTTCAAATGGAAGTTAGATTTCTTGGACATAATATTTGTCAAGGTAAAATCACACCTATTAAATGGTCAATTGATTTTGCTTCAAAATTTCTTGATATAATCATGGATAGAACTATGCTTCAAAGATTTTTGGGAAGTTTAAATTATATTTCTCCATTTTACAAAAATCTGCCTAGAGATTTATCACCATTATATGAAAGGTTAAAAAAGAATCATAAACTCCCTTAGACTGATAGTCTAACAGAACTCGTTAAATCAGTTAAATAGTGGGCTAAATCCTTACCTTGCTTAACACCGGCTAACCTAGCTTGGACAAATATTATCGAAACTGATACTTCTAATATTGGTTATGGAGGAATACTCAAACAAGTAAATCCCAACGATAAAAATGAATATCTTATAAGATTCCATTCAGGTAAATGGACCGAGGCCTAATGCAAATATGCAACAGTGGCCCATGAAATGTTGTGTATAGTTAAATGTGTTTTAAAATTTCAAGATGATTTATATAATCAATGATTCCAGATTAAAACAGACGTCCAATCGGTAAAATATATGTTTGATAAAGATTTTAAGCATGATGCTTCAAAATTAATATTTGCTAGGTAGCAGGCTCAGTTAGCCCCATTCGACTTTGATATTCAGTATAAAAAGGGAATTGATAATTCTTTAACAGACTTCTTATCTAGAGAATACCTGACAAATTAATCATGCATTATTTCACAGCTTTCTTTGAAGATAAAACCCTTATAACAATCTTAAAGGCTATCCCTTTAGGAGAAGATATTCAAACCAAGATTTTGGACAAAATCATAGAAAATATTATCACAGAAGAAATGGAATTATTCCACTTCTCCATTCATTCCTATGAGGACGATGAAGGTCCTTACTATCTTGATATAGATGATTTCTTTGAATATCATTAATGGTTTATATTTGCAGATATGGAAGACCCACCATGGTCTATAATCAGAAGAAAAAATACTACTCGAGCTAGAGGCAGGGGAAGATCGGCCCCTTCACCAAGGCCATCATATGGCTCATCATCATCTAGCAATTTTCTTGTTCTAAGAATGGGTAACAAGAGTTTGATAAACTCCAGGGTCGGTGAAACCTCTTCATCAACCCAAAAGGAAGATATTTCTTCATCAATATGGAAGATATTCCAAAAAAAAGTCCATTATATGGACAACTGAAAGCATACTTGGAGTCAAAGACAAAAATATACTTTTGCTACAATAACGAAAGAAATCGATGATAACAAGAATTATGAAGAAGTACCCACAAAAGAAATAATATTTCTTTTAGAAAATTCTGATATTTAGAGGCAAGATAAACCCTAGAAGATTTTCTAGCGATACTTGGTATGGGGATTATATTTCCCAAGCGATTCATACAAGACTCGAACATATTATGAAACAATCTTGATCAAAACAGAAAGTGCTGACTTCCAACATTTTACCATAGAAGAGAATGTTTATCACTTCTCAAAAGTCATTATCAGACAAATTATATTTGTCGAAGAGTGGGGAATCTCCACAATAAACAAACGATAGGTTTGTGTTAATAACATGAACATTAATCTTACTTATTGGGATTATATCCAAGCTTTTCACAAAGTTTTCTATTACAACAATGATAAACATAAACACACCTAGTTCATAAAGGTTTGTTCAAAGGTTTTTGAAGGACCAATCCCCAATTGGTTCATAAGATGGTGGATATTTCATGGTCCCACGGTAAAGATTTTACCGTATATCTATCTTAACTTCTATAAAGAATGGACAAAGATTTCTCCATTTTTAACAGAATTAAACCTAGCTGATCATGTATGCAATCTCGATAAAATCGACCAGATATATTTTTTCATTGAGTTTTCTATACCATGAATCCATAAATGGCTTTCTGAAGTGGGATATACCCAGAAGAAAAAATAACTTGTCTCTATCGGGTGTATTATAAAAAATTTTGGGATAAATTAACAAGAAATGATCCCAAAACCAAACAACCTTATGGTCAAGGATTCATTGATACTATTAAAACAAAGCTCCAAGAACATACTAAGCACCCTCAAAAAAACTTGGTGGCTGATAATTCAGTCAAATATATTACTCGAAGAATTTCAGTTCAGCAAGGTGATAAATGTAACAACCCCCAAAATATTTTATGTCGGTATTTCAATTCTCGATGAAAATAATATAGCCTTTGTATTTTGGGCATAACTTTTCATAGGTTGGTCCAAATTAGGTGATTCAAATTTCTGAGTAACCACAACATCATTACCTACAACGTTCATGCAGAATATATCTTAAGTTTTGGAGTATAAGTAGATCAAATAAATTAATCTTTGCAAGATATAGTGTTATGATGGAATTAAGTATTTATAGAAGAAAATTCATATCTCACTGTAGGATACTCCAAATTGGTTGATTCTTGAACTATATGAAACTAGACTTCCATATCTACAATTCTTATGAAGCAACCAAATCCTAATAAGGAATTTATCTTATTCAAACGCATCTCCAAAAAAGAGTATTCTGTTAAAAAGTCTTTCTTTCAGAAAAAGTCTTCCAATTATGCACCTTCCCCAACAAATGCTTTTACACCTAATACCAGGTATGATCAGAGATTGCTAAGTCACCAAAACTTCCGAGCTCAGGGTTCTCAGTCCTAATTAAGTGTGGCTCAAGGTTCTAGAAGAAAACCACTATGTGTTAGATGTGGGAGGCTCCATTTGGGAGAGTGTCGTGTGGGCACCAATGCTTGCTACGGATGTGGAAAGATAGGTCACTTCCAGAATGAGTGTCCTTCAAAGAGACAGGGAGATGGAAGTAGTAGAGCTCAGTTTTCTTCTGTAGCTCCACAGAATAGAGGTAATCATAGAGGTGCAGATTCAAGTGCAGGTGGGGGAACCAACCGTCTGTATGCTATGGGTAGTCGCCAAGACCAAAAGAATGCACCCGATGTTGTTACTGGTATGCTCCGAGTCCTTTCTTTTAATGTGTATGCCTTACTTGATCCGGGTGCTACGTTATCTTTTGTGACTCCTTACTTGGCTAGTAAATTTGAGATCCTTCCTGAGTGTCTTCTTGAGCCTTTCAGCGTGTCTACTCCTGTTGGTGAGTCTATCTTAGCTGAGAGGGTCTATAGAAATTATACTGTGTCAATCTATCATAGGGATACCATGGCTGACTTAGTTGAGTTAGACATGGTTGATTTTGATGTGATTCTTGGCATGGACTGGCTTTATTCTTGTTATGCTTCAGTTGATTGTAGGACCCAAATTATCAAGTTTCAATTTCCAAACGAGCCTATCTTAGAGTGGAAGGGGAATTCTGTAGTGCCTAGGGGTAAATTTATTTCCTACCTTAAGGCCAGAAAATTAATCTCTAAGGGATGTATATATCATATAGTCCGAGTCAAAAATATTAATGATCAGACTCCATCTCTTGAGTCAGTTCCCATTGTGAATGAGTTTCCTGAAGTCTTTCCTGAGGATCTACCTGGAATCCCTCCTGATAGAGAGATAGACTTTGGTATTGATGTCCTTCCTGATACACAACCTATCTCCATTCCTCCTTATAGGATGGCTCCTGCTGAGTTGAAAAAGTTGAAAGAACAACTGAAAGACCTCCTAGATAAGGGGTTTATTAGGCCAAGTGTCTCACTTTGGGGCACTTCTGTCTTATTCGTGTAAAAGAAAGATGGGTCCCTTAGAATGTGTATTGATTATCGACAACTAAAAAAGGTCACCATAAAGAACAAGTATCTTCTCCCCAGAATAGATGATTTATTTAACCAACTTCAGGGTGCCACATGCTTCTCTAAGATAAACCTCAGATCAGGCTATCACCAATTGAAAGTGAGAGAATATGACATCCCGAAGACGGCTTTTTGAACCCACTATGGTCATTTTGAGTTTCTTGTTATGTCCTTTGGATTAACAAATGCTCCAGCAGCTTTTATGGACCTCATGAACTGAGTATTCAAGCCATACCTAGATACGTTTGTAATTGTTTTCATCGATGATATTTTGGTCTACTCTAGAAGTAAGAGTGAGCATGTTAATCACCTTAGGATTGTCCTTCAAACTCTTAAGGAGGAGGAGTTGTATGCTAAGTTTTCAAAGTGTGAGTTTTGGCTTGAGTCTGTAGCATTCCTAGGCCATATTATATCTGCAGATGGAATCCAAGTTGATACTCAAAAGATTGAGGCAGTTAAGAACTGGCCCCGACCTACCTCTCTAACTGACATAAAGAGTTTCTTAGGTTTAGCTGGTTACTACAGGAGGTTTTTTGAGGGATTTTCATCCATATCCTCACCATTGACTAAGCTGACTCAGAAGAAGGCTAAGTTTCAATGGTCTGATTCTTGTGAGAAAAGTTTTCAAGAGTTGAAAGCTAGATTGACTATTGCTCCAGTACTATCCCTACCCGAAGGAACGGATGGTTTTGTAATCTATTGTGATGCTTCAAGAGTTGGGTTGGGATGTGTATTGATGCAGAAAGGTGAGGTCATTGCCTATGCCTCCAGGCAGCTTAAGACTCATGAGAGAAACTACCCCACTCATGACCTTGAGTTGGCAGCTGTGGTATTTGCTCTTAAGATCTGGCGTCACTATCTTTATAGTGTACATGTGGATGTGTTCACAGACCATAAGAGCTTACAGTATGTATTCAGCCAGAAGGAGCTGAATTTGAGGCAGAGAAGATGGCTAGAGTTGCTCAAAGATTATGACATGAGCATTCTCTACCACCCAGGTAAAGCAAATATAGTTGCTGATGCTCTTAGCAGGTTGTCTATGGGGAGTACAACCCATGTAGAAGAAGAAAAGAAGGAGTTGGCAAAGGAAGTGTATAGACTTGCGTGTTTGGGAGTTCAACTTATTGACTCTAGTGAGGGGGGTATAATAGTACGAAATAGAGTTGAATCATCTCTAGTTGCAGAGGTGAAATAAAAGCAAGATCAAGATCCCATTCTTCTTCAACTGAAGGATAAGGTTCACAAGCAGAAGGTAATGGCTTTTACCAAAGGGGGAGATGGAGTGTTGAGATATCAAGAAAGATTATGTGTTCCAAGTGTTGATGGTATTCGGGAGAGAATCATGAAAGAAGCCCATAATTCTAAGTATTCCATCCATCCAGGTTCAACAAAGATGTATCATAACTTAATAGAAGTATACTGGTGGAGATGAATGAAGAGAGATATAGCAGAGTTTGTGTCCAAGTGCCCGAATTGCCAACAAGTTAAAGTTGAGCACCAAAGGCCTTGTGGAGTGGCTCAGAATATAGAGATCCCGGAATGGAAGTGGGAAATGATCAATATGGACTTCATTACTGGTTTACCACGAACCCGCAAACAACATAACTCTATTTGGATGATTGTAGATAGGATGACCAAATCAGCCTATTTCTTGCCGGTTAAGACTACGAACACTGCAGAGGATTATGCCAAACTGTATCTTAGAGAGATTGTTAGACTGAATGGAGTTCCTTTGTCTATCATCTCTGATAGGGGAGCTCAATTTACTTCTCAGTTTTGGAAGTCATTTCAGAAGGGTTTGGGTTCAAGAGTGAACCTGAGTACTGCTTTTCATCGGCAAATAGATGGCCAGGCAGAGCGTACGATACAAACTTTGGATGATATGTTAAGAGCCTAAGTCATTGACTTTAGAGGTAATTGGGATGATCATTTACCTCTTATTGAGTTTGCATACAATAATAGTTTCCATTCGAGTATTCAAATGGCTCCTTATGAAGCTCTATATGGGAGGAGATGTAGATCACCAATTAGTTGGTTTGAAGTTGGTGAAGCTGAGTTGATTGGACCATACTTGGTTCACCAAGCTATGGAGAAGGTGAAAACCATACAAGAAAGGTTGAGGACTGCTCAAAGTCGCCAAAAATCCTACACTGATGTTAGAAGAAGAGATTTGGAGTTCGAAGTGTACGATTGGGTATACTTGAAAGTTTCACCCATGAAGGGTGTGATGAGATTTGGAAAGAAAGGGAAGCTTAGTCCCCGCTACATTGGTCCTTATCAGATTATGAAGAGGGTAGGTAATGTAGCCTATGAATTGGAGTTGCCCCCAGAATTAGCTGCTATTCATCCCGTGTTTTACATCTCTATGCTTAAGAAGTGTTTGGGAGATCTTTCACTTGTTGTCCCAGCTGAGAGCATTGGGGTGAAAGAGAGTTTGAGTTATGAAGAGATTCTAGTTCAAATTCTTGATCGTCAGGTTCGCAAATTAAGAACTAAGGAAGTGGCATCTGTCAAAGTCCTATGGCGAAATCAATTTATTGAAGAGGCTACATGGGAAGCTGAAGAAGATATGAAGGCTAACTATCCTCATCTATTTGTGCCTTCTGATGATGATATTCAAGGTAATATTCCTTACTTCTACCTTTGAGTTGATGTTTATTCTTGAGTTTGAGTCATTGACCATTTGAGTATCGGAGTTTTTGAGAAATTGATGTATTGATGATATTCATTCTTTATGTCTCCTATTTTCATCTTCATTCGAGGATGAATGATCCCAAGGGGGAGATATTGTAACAACCCCCAAAATATTGTATGTCGGTATTTCAATTCTCGACGAAAATAATATAGCCTCTGTATTTTGGGCATAACTTTTCATAGGTTGGTCCAAATTAGGTGATTCAAATTTTTTCGTAACCACAACATCATTACCTACAACTTTCATGAAGAACATATCTTAATATTCGGAGTATAAGTAGATCAAATAAATTAATCTTTGCAAGATATAGTGTTGTGAAGAAATTGAGTGTTTATAGAAGCAAATTCATATCTCACTGTAGGATGATCCAAATTGGTTGATGCTTGAACGATATGAAACTAGACTTCCATATCTACAATTCTTATGAAGAAACCAAATCCTAATAAGGAATTTATCTTATTTAAACACAGCTTCGAAAAAGAGTATTCTGTTAAAAATAACTCATCTTACCTACCATGGAAAGATCTAGATACATTTGAAATCATTCATGACATAAATTGTCGTCCATTTAACATCATCAATAACATCAATATATTCCATTAAATTTTTAGATGTTTCTTTATAATTATTTTATTTATTGTTAGGTCCCTCTTTCCCACCTATAAATACCCACCTTATTTCCTCATTTTATTTATCAAGCTTTCTTAAGTATTTCTTCTCTCTATATACTTCTTCTCAAATATAGTTTTAGTTTTAGTAGTATAAAAATACTACTTCGGTAATTCTTATACTTCAGGTAGTACACAAAACGCTCTGGCGAGAAGAAAAGGCTAGGGGTCCAAGAGTGTTCCAATTCGGAGTAAACCTTCGAATTTAAGGTATGTAAGGCTTTCATAGCATTGGATTGAGTTCGTCCATGCGCCCAATATTTAAATTCATTATAATTGAGTTATATTTGAGTTTTATCCAAATCTTAAATTCTAAATAAATTAATTCTTCTATTGAGTTTGATATATTTATGCATTAGTATTATTGTTGTTATCTCTCATATTATTGGAATTATTATTCATGGTTACTTTTCCATAAATTCTAATTGATTTGATATTCATGAATATTTTTACACATGTTTTGAGTAAAGATGTTGGCTTTTTATTATTTTCATTGATTAAAAGAAAGTTATATGAATTAATACTATATATGTATTTTATTGAGTTTTGAAAGAGCAAAAGAGTTGAGTTTGAATGAATTTGAGCAAATGATATTTTGAGCAAGATGTTTTGATGAGATGTAAATGATGTTTTTGGAAGTATAATGATTGGTGAACATGAAATGAGATGAGTTTGATGGTTTAAATTAAAGTCCAATGAGACTAAATGATGAGTTTAATATGAGCACATATTTTGGGAGTAGTATTGAGCACCGAGTTGGGTAAGAGTTTAATTGACTCAAACCCCAGAACTACGTAGCCAGCGTAGGATGGAGGCTATGCCTCTTAAGTCCCAAAAAGAGGACTTTGATGAGTGTATCCAAGATGGTGATGTCCTTTACCCTGGCAAGGTATTGGATGGATATGACAACGACATCGCTTCATTGTATCATCGCTAGCTCATAAGTGATTGTTGTCGGTTAGAGAAACTCTCAACTGAGTAAGCATTGCTTATTACTATTATTTTTATTATTATATTTTAAACATGTATTACATATTGATGTTGAGATGATGTTGAGTTTTGAGCTGAGTTTTCTTCAGAGGAGTTTATTGATATCTGTCCTTACCTTTCTGCCATTTTACATACTCGTACATTCCACGTACTGACGTCATTCGACCTGCATCGTTTTATGATGCAGATACAGGTGTTAGAGATCCTCAACAGGCATTTCGTTGAAGATCATTATTTTTCAGCTATTTGGTGAGTCCTTCTTGTATTCAAAGGAACTCTTTATCCTTTAATTATTGTTAAGTATTATGTTTCTTTTAAGGTAGCCATGGACATGTCATTGGCACCATCTAAGAGTATTAGAGGCTTCATAGACAGAGTTTGATGATGTAATCGGAGTAGTTCTCCTTAGAAACTACTTCTTCTAAGAATTATCTATTTTTACTTTGATTATGACAAGCCCACATTAGTATTCTTAAGTCTTTCGTTGATGAATAAATAAGAAATGAGACCAAGTGGTTCTCTCGGAAGCCAGAAATAGTTTCTGAGTGCCGGCCACACCTAGGGTATCCTCTCGGGGTGTGACAATAAAAGTGAACTGATCAATGATTATTTGGAAGAAGTTAAAAGGAATTTACTTTAGACCCTAACACAATATGATAAATCAGACACTTCTATGAAAAGTGAAGCAAGCGATGATATCGCTGATGCTCAGTCTGATGGGCCTCGACCTATATTGTAGGAAAGTGAACTTGAAAAGGTAGAAGAATTCCTTGAATCTCTACAAGATAAGGAAGAATTCCATCGCACAGCTGTAAAAGGAAAAGGAAAAACAGAATGAGATGGCCACTAAAAACTACCAAAAGATTGAAAAGATGGCGGGCCATGCGAGGATATTTCCCCAGCAACTTCAAATGGAGACAAATTATATTTGTAACCCCAGTAGAAACATTGTATGTACACAGTAGATATACTATTTTAGAAACCCACATAAGGGACCCACTTGTACTATTTAGGGACCCATATGAGCACTACCTTTCTCTTTGTGTGTCTCCTTAGCCCTCCTATATAAAGGGTATTTCATTTCACTTCTTAGGCAGAGTTTTGCTACTCCCCTTCTCTCTCTACTACTATCTTATCTCCCTTCTCTATTGTAAGCATAATCTTGTGTAAAATATTAATAAAGGTTGGTGGTTTGGAATAGCCTTCGAGACAAGGTACGTCCTTTATTTAATGTTTTAATTATTGTCTTCTTTTATCCATAGCCATGACTATATCCGGCTAAAAACCCTCATATCTATTCCGAATATCTAAGTTATATAAAATATGTAATATGGAAGACTTAGACTCAATCAGCTTATAAGAAAAATTTATCATAGTTCCATGACTTGGTTCTGAGATAACGGTACAGTCGATTCTGGCACTACTATTTTACTCCAGCCTAGCAAGCAGTGGAGGTGTAAGTCCTCGGTAAAAAGATAAAGGGGCAGTATTTTCACACTTTTAGAACTGCTAGTTGCCGGATTAATAATAGTATATATCAGAATATCTGTCAGGCCCTTTGCTCAGGTGAAAGCTTCCATACAGCCATGAACTAAATAAAATCTTCTTCTATTTTGATTTTAATCTTGTTAACTGCAAGTTTAAGGATATAGTTTCAAGCAAGATCTAGATGACCGCTCGGACTACCGCCAGTCTTTTAGATCCAGGTTGCGATGGTATCAGAGCCTCAGAACTTTCATAATTCATAGATTATAGATCTGTAATATCTGGCATAGATATGACTTAATTTTTCTATGAATATTGGAGAAATTAGTATTAAAAGTACTAGATTAGAAGAGGTAGATATACCTCAAAATCTTAATTTATTAAACAAATGGACTATTCCAAAGATAGATACTAAAACCATAAATGACTATGGATGGTTTGATAAATTTTCTACTAAACAGTTAATAAAAACAACTGAACAATCTTTAGCTCTTAATTCTGACGAGCAAACTATTTGTTTATTAAATAAACGAGATATTGAATCTTATAGATCTAAATATAATTTTATGCATATAGGCATGGTTCAAATTGCTTTTAAACCGTTAACTCTTAAAGGGTTACCAGAAACCTTTCTAACCGCACTTAGGGATGCTAGAAATTTAAACTTTAGACAATCTTTAATGGGTTCTATTAAATCAACTGTAGCGTATGACCCAGTTTATTTCAATACACAACATAACCTACAATTATCATTTTGGATGTTAATATTTTAGATGCATTAATATTAAATGTTAAAACACATGGTTATAACTATATTCCAGGTTCTGAGTTAATATGTTTGTCTTATAGAATTTATTTCAAACTGTTATCTACTTTAAATCCTAGATGTAAATTATATGATATATCTAATCAGACTATATTAGTTGAAACTAATTTTACTAAATCTAAAGTCACTACTAGAAGACCTATTCGGTGGGAAGAAATTAATTTCCCAATCACATGGACTTTAGAATCAATTATAGCACCTAATCAAGTTACCAACAACTTGACAAACAATGAATATTCTCATATAACTCAAAATCCAGATGGAAAAATATGTATCCAGTTTTCTGATAATAAAACTCCGATTTATAAAACTCCTATGTATAACCGACGGTCATTTTCCGACTATATATCTTTGCCTGAGATTCAGCATATTTCTCCTATTTCTTCTGAAACTCCTCTATATGGTCCAGCTCGTAATAAAGCTTTATCTTTGCATACTCTAAGTGATGCTTTGAGTGAAAAACAGGTTGAAAAAGTTAAAATTATTCCTGTCACTAATATAGTACAGGCCATTGATAAATTGTCTGATTTAGATCCAACTGCATTAAAAATGGATTGACCCTAATGAGGGTATTGATAGAAATAAACTCTGAATTATGATGACACACCAAATAGATTTTAGTCCAGGATCCCTGGCACGTCAACATATTCAGAAAGAATTTCATCAAAATAAAAGGAACAAGTTTAAAACTTGGTTTTCTGAGACTTATAGTCAAGATGATTTACATAATATTTCCCAAGAATTCTATGAATTTTGTGCACTGCATAATCAAATTATATATTTTATCCCATGGTTCATAATCACCTATTTACCATTATATGTCAAAGTTCTAGAATCAACAAACCTTTAAAGATAGCACTGGTAATATTATTAAGGCTATTTACCCGCCTCAAAACCCTTTTATCTTTACTAATAATACAGGCCTCACCTTTTTGCCTTTTTAAAATTTGAATGAAAATGATGTCGTAAAAATTAGCATAAAGGAAATTAATAATTTGATTGCTCAAAATAATTATTTGAGTCTTTATGTTAAAGTCATTGGTGAACACATTAGTTCTCTTGATGCTAAACTTGAGCAATTTATCTTGCTAGTAAAAACCTAAAATCGAAACCAACCTTCTGATATAGCTTCCACATCATAAAATAAGGTCATCTTCCAGACTCCTACTCATATCCAGCATCCAATAGAGGTAAAGGAGTTCAAATCTAAGTCATTAACCAATTTAGAAGCACTTCTTGAAAAGAAATTAGCAAACTTAAATGCTAAACATATTGGCACGATAGCCAACCCTCCAATTGAGGACGATATTTCTGAACTTAAGCCATTTCGATCCAAAGGCACTAAAATGAATTCTAAGTTCAAATCCAATAGCAGATATGCTATTAAACCTTCTATGCTAACCTATTATTATCCTCGCCCTACTCCTCAAAATGTTCTCATAGAGGAAAAAGATTGGATCCAAACCAACATATCTTATAGTGGTGATCAAATTTATGAATGGAATGTTGAAGGCTTAACTGATAGACAAGTCTTCATTCTTCAACATAGAATGTTAATGTACGCTACCATTTGTAAATCTACAAATCACAATAATAACAATACCACTTGTAAAATGATAGTGGCAGGATTTATAGGCCAATTACGAGGTTGGTGGGATAATTGTTTAACAACCGAAGCTCGTACGGCTATCACTTCTTTAATAAAAAGAGAAGTAACAACAGAGGCAGTCATCTCCGAAGAAAGAACATCTCAAAGACCAGTCGAGAATGTTCGACAAGATGTTGTTTATACTTTGGTTCTAACCATATTAGAACACTTTAATGATAGATTTACCAACCAAAATGAGACTCTTAGAATACTTCTAAATGGACTCCATTGTAGACATTTAGGTGAATTTAGGTGGTATAAAGACACCTTTTTAAGTCGAGTAATGGACTTGCCCGAAAGTAATAATATTCATTGGAAGACTAAGTTTATAGATGGTCTTCCTCCTTTATTTGCAGAAAGAGTTCAAAAAACTCAATGAGGAACTCATTTTGCTATTCCTTATGATGTCTTCACTTATGGCCAGTTAATTGACACTTGCACTCAAGACAGATTAAATCTATGCAATGAGCTTAAATTAGCTCAGCAATTAAAAGCAAAAAAGCAAAATAGAAAAGTCTCAATTAGGAGATTTTTGTACTCAATTTGCTGTTGCGGGCCCTTCTCATAAATCTGGTAAAAATTTCAAAAAACATCATCATTCTAGAGAAGATAGACCCTATAAGTATCGCCGGAATAAGGAAAAGCGTAAGGCAAAAAGAACTCACCGTAAATCTTCTAGATTTATAAAAATATTATTCTAAAAGAGCTCTTAGCAAAATAAAATACTACGAGTGTGGTCAATATGGCATATTGCTCCAAATTGTAAATTACAAAAACTAAAAAGCTTAAACCTTGCTGAAGATATTCATGATAAAGTTTATGGTTTATTATACATCTCGGGTTTAGAATCAGATTTTTTCTCTGAATCTGAATCAAGTACTGAAGAATATGAAAGTGAAGTTGCACTTATTGATTTTTCTGATAAAGAGAATGAAGTTTCTCCTAAATGTGGTATTCAAAAAACATCATCGTTTTAGAGAAAATAGACCCTATAAGTATCGCCAGAATAAGGAAAAGCGTGAGGTAAAAAGAACTCACCGTAAATCTTGTAGATTTATAAAAAATTATTCTAAAAGAGATCTTAGCAAAATAAAATGCTACAAGTGTGGTCAATATGGGCATATTGCTCCAAATTGTAAATTACAAAAACTAAAAAGCTTAAACCTTGCTGAAGATATTCATGATAAAGTTTATGGTTTATTATAACCTCGGGTTCAGAATCAGATTTTTCCTCTGAATTCGAATCAAGTACTGAAGAATCTGAAAGTGAAGTTGCACTTATTGATTTTTCTGATAATGAGAATGAAGTTTCTCCTAAATGTGGTATTAATTGCACATGTAATAATTGTTTTTGCAAACTGATGAGTTTTATAAACTACAGTATCAATTTCAAGATTTGAATTTGCATACTATCGCTTCTGATAATGTGATTGAACTACTGAAAAAAAATTCTGATGAAGAAACTAGGAGCAAAATCATTACTATGGCTTCTGCAACCAGCTCCCAGTCTAATAAAACTAAAACTAAAATTGATATTGATTCAAAACCATACTCTCTAATAGAAGTTTTGGCTCGTCTTGATACAAAGACTAATACCACTGTAAGAGATACTTCTTTGGATAATTTGAAATTTGAAGTTGAAAAACTTAAATAAGAGATTAAATCTCTCAAACAAAGTCAAATTATTCATAATCATCGGATTTCTCAATTAGAAACCTTGATCATATAGTATCACCACCTTCTACTGATAAAGGAAATGGTGTTCTTGATGAAGATGAAAAGATAGAAGAAATTGAAACTCCTAATCATAATTCATTTTTAGGAATGTTACAGATTGTAACTGCTCATAGATGATATATTAAATATACCATTTTGATTAATAATGAGTTTACTATTACTAACACAGCTATGATTGACAGCGGAGCAGATGTTAGTTGTATTCAAAAAGGATTAATTCCTTTCAGATATTTTGAAAAAACAACACATGCGGTTAAATCTGCATCCGGTCATTCCTTAGATATAAAGTATAAACTATCAAATACATATATCTGTCATAATAAAGTCTGTATTTCTCATTTCTTCTTATTGGTGAAAGATCAAATGCATCCTCCAATTATACTTGAAACTCCTTTTATTAATACTATATATCCTTTTTCTAAGATAGATTCCAAAGGATTTATAGCTAGTTATAAAAATAAGGATATCTCCTTTTTGTTTATAACTGAATCAGTTACTAGAGATATTAATGTTTTAATTGATATGAAACAAAAGCATGTTAATTCTTTACAACTGGAAATTTACAGTTTAAATATTCTGGATACATTAAAACCTACTAAGGTACAAGAAAAAATTAAATTAATTTCTAAATAATTAGCAATTGATGTTTGTGCTGATCATCCTAGTGCTTTCTGGAATAGAAAAAAGCATATTGTCACTCTTCCATATGAAGACAATTTCAGTGAAGATAATATTTCTACTAAGTCTAATCCCTATCAGATGAATAGTGAGTTAGTGGAATTTTGTAAGAAAGAAATTGATAATATTTTACAAAAGGGTTTGATTAAACCCTCCAAGTCACCATGGTCTTGTACGACCTTTTATGTTAATAATACTGCAGAAAAAGAACGTTGTATGTCTAGGTTAGTAATAAATTACAAACCATTAAACAAGTATTTAAAATGGATTAGATATCCTATTCCAAATAAAAGAGATTTATTATCTAGATTATATGACGCCAAAATTTTCTCAAAATTCGACTTGAAATTAGGATATTGGCAAATTCAGATTTTTAAAAAGCATACTTATAAAACTATTTTTAATGTTCATTTTGGGCGATATGAATGGAACGTAATGCCTTTTGGGTTAAAAAATGCCCCATCTGAATTCCAGAAAATAATGAATGATATTTTTAATCCCTATCTTGATTTTATCATTGTTTATATTGATGATATTTTAGTCTATCAAAGACATTTGAAACTTATATTAAACATCTTGATATCTTCAAAAGAATTGTGATACAAAATGGTTTGGTTATATCTAGACCCAAAATGAGTCTATTTCAAATGGAAGTTAGATTTCTTGGACATAATATTTGTCAAGGTAAAATCACACCTATTAAATGGTCAATTGATTTTGCTTCAAAATTTCTTGATATAATCATGGATAGAACTATGCTTCAAAGATTTTTGGGAAGTTTAAATTATATTTCTCCATTTTACAAAAATCTGCCTAGAGATTTATCACCATTATATGAAAGGTTAAAAAAGAATCATAAACTCCCTTAGACTGATAGTCTAACAGAACTCGTTAAATCAGTTAAATAGTGGGCTAAATCCTTACCTTGCTTAACACCGGCTAACCTAGCTTGGACAAATATTATCGAAACTGATACTTCTAATATTGGTTATGGAGGAATACTCAAACAAGTAAATCCCAACGATAAAAATAAATATCTTATAAGATTCCATTAAGGTAAATGGATCGAGGCCCAACGCAAATATGCAACAGTGGCCCATGAAATATTGTGTATAGTTAAATGTGTTTTAAAATTTCAAGATGATTTATATAATCAACGATTCCTGATTAAAACAGACGCCCAATCGGTAAAATATATGTTTGATAAAGATTTTAAGCATGATGCTTCAAAATTAATATTTGTTAGGTGGTAGGCTCAGTTAGCCCTATTCGACTTTGACATTCAGTATAAAAAGGGAATTGATAATTCTTTAACAGACTTCTTAACTAGAGAATACCTGACAAATTAATCATGAATTATTTCGCAGCTTTCTTTGAAGACAAAACTCTAATAACAATCTTAAAGGCTATCCCTTTAGGAGAAGATATTCAAACCAAGATTTTGGACAAAATCATAGAAAATATTATCACAGAAGAAATGGAATCATTTCACTTCTCCATTCATTCCTATGAGGACGATGAAGGTCCTTACTATCTTGATACAGATGATTTCTTTGAATGTCATTAATGGTTTATATTTGCAGATATGGCAGACCCACTGTGGTCTATAATCAGAAGAAAAAATACTACTCGAGCTAGAGGCAAGGGAAAATCAGCCCCTTCACCAAGGCCATCATATGGCTCATCATCATCTAGCAATTTTCCTGTTTTAAGAATGGGTAACAAGAGTTTGATAAACTCCAGAGTCGGTGAAACCTCTTCATCAACCCAGAAGGAAGATATTTCTTCATCAATATGGAAGATATTCCAGAAGAAAGTCCATTATATGGACAACTGAAAGCATACTTGGAGTCAAAGACAAAAAGATAATTTTGCTATAATAACGAAAGAAATCGGTGATAACAAGAATTATGAAGAAGTACCCACAAAAGAAATAATATTTCTTTTAGAAAATTCTGATATTCAGAGGCAAGATGAACCCTGGAAGATTTTCCAGCGATACTTGGTACGGGGATTATATTTCCCAAGCGATTCATACAAGACTCGAACATATTATGAAACAATCTTGATCAAAACAGAAAGTGCTGACTTCTAACATTTTACCACAGAAGAGAATGTTTATAACTTCTCAAAAGTCATTATCAGACAGATTATATCTATCGAAGAGTGGGGAATCTCCACAATGAACGAACGACAGGTTTGTGTTAATAACATGAACATTAATCTTACTTATTGGGATTATATCTAAGCTTTTCACAAAGTTCTCTATTACAACAATGATAAACATAAACACATCTGGTTCATAAAGGTTTGTTCAAAGGTTTTTGAAGGACCAATCCCCAATTGGTTCATAAGATGGTGGACATTTCATGGTCCCACGGTAAAGATTTTATCGTATATCTATCTTAACTTCTATAAATAATGGACAAAGATTTCTCCATTTTTAACAGAATTATACCTAGCTGATCATGTATGCAATCTCAATAAAATTGACCAGATGTATTTCTTCATTGAGTTTTCTATACCATGGATCCATAAATGGCCTTTTGAAGTGGGATATACCCCAGACGAAAAAATATCATGTCTCTATCGGATGTATTATAATAATTTTTGGGATAAATTAACAAGAAATGATCCCAAAACCAAACAACTTTATGGTCAAGAACTCATTGATACTATTAAAACAAAGCTCCAAGAATATAGTAAGCACCCTCAAAAGAACTTGGTGGCTGATAATTCAGTCAAACATATTGCTCGAAGAATTTTAGTTCAGCAAAGTGATAAAACTGAACTAATCAATGATTATTTGGAAGAAGTTAAAAGGAATTTACTTCAGACCCTAACACAATATGATAAATTAGACACTTCCATGAAAAGTGAAGCAAACGATGATATCGCTGATGCTCAGTCTGATGGGCCTCGACCTATATTGTCGGAAAGTGAACTTGAAAAGGTAAAAGAATTTCTTAAATCTCTACAAGATAAGGAAGAATTCCTTCTCACAGCTGTAAAAGGAAAAGAAAAAGCAGAATGAGTCGGCCACTAAAAACTCTCAAAAGATTGAAAAGATGGCGGGCCATGCGAGGATATTTCCCCTGCAACTTCAAATGGAGACAAATTATATTTGTAACCCCAGTAGAAACACTGTATGTACACAGTAGATATACTGTTTTAGAAACCCACATAAGGGACCCACTTGTACTATTTAGGGACCCATATGAGCACTACCTTTCTCTCTGTGTCTCCTTAGCCCTCCTATATAAAGGGCATTTTATTTCACTTCTTAGGTAGAGTTTTGCTACTCCCCTTCTCTCTCTACTACTATCTTCTCTCCCTTCTCTCTTGTAAGCATAATCTTGTGTAAAATATTAATAAAGGTTGGCGGTTTGGAATAGCCTTCGAGGCAAGGTACGTCCTTTATTTTCTACTTTAATTATTATCTTCTTTTATCCATAGTCGTGACTATGTCCAGCTAAAAACCCTCATATCAATGCCGAATATCTAAGTTATATAAAATATGTAATATGGAAGACTTAGACTCAATCAGTTTATAAGAAATATTTATCATAGTTCCATGACTTAGTTTTGAGATAATGGTACAGTCAATTCTGGCACTACTATTTTACTCCAGCCTAGCAAGCAGTAGAGGTGTAAGTCGCCGGTAAAAAGATAAAGGGGCAGTATTTTCACACTGTTAGAACTGCTAATTGCCGGATTAATAATAGTATGTATCAGAATATCTTACAGGCCCTTTGCTTAGGTGAAAGCTTCCATACAGCAATGAACTAAATAAAATCTTCTTCTATTTTGATTTTAATCTTGCTAACTGCAAGTTTAAGAATATAGTTTCAAACAAGATCTAATGACCGCTCGGACTACCGCCAATCTTTTAGATCCTGGTTACGATATTATTATTATTGCGATATTATTATTATTATTATTATTGTTGTTGTTGTTGTTGTTGTTGTTGTTGTTGTTGTTGTTGTTGTTGTTGTTGTTGTTGTAGTTGTTGTTGTTGTAGTTGTTGTTGTAGTTGTTGTTGTTGTTGTAGTTGTTGTTGTTGTTGTTGTTGTTGTTGTTGTTGTTGTTGTTGTTGTTGTTGTTGTTGTTGTTGTTGTGGTTGTTGTTGTTGTGGTTGTTGTTGTTGTTGGTTGTTGTTGTTGTTGTTGTTGTTCTTATTGTTTTTGTTGTTGTTCTTATTATTGTTGTTGTTATTATTATTGTTTTTTGTTATTATTATTATTATTGTTATTATTATTATTGTTGTTATTATTATTATTATTATTGTTGTTGTTGTTGTTGTTGTTATTCTTATTATTATTGTTGTTGTTGTTGTTGTTGTTGTTGTTGTTGTTCTTATTATTATTGTTGTTGTTATTATTATTGTTGTTATTATTATTGTTATTGTTATTATTATTATTATTGTTGTTGTTATTATTATTGTTGTTATTATTATTGTTATTGTTATTATTATTATTATTGTTGTTATTATTATTATTGTTGTTATTATTATTGTTATTGTTGTTATATATGCTTTTAACACTAATGAAAGTGCTCCAGACTTTGAGAGATTAGAGGCTTTCTACCAAATTCTCAAAGTGTGAGTTTTGGCTTGACTCTGTGGCATTCTTGGGGAATGTGGTTTTTAAGGATAGCATTATGGTAGATCCGGCAAAGATTGAGGCTATTTTTGATTGGGCTAGGACTATTTCTGTGATTGAGATTCGTAGCTTCGTCGTATTCACAAGGTACTACAGGCTCTTTGTTAAGGGATTTTCTACTATAGCAGCACCTCTGACTCGGTTGACTCGCTAGAACATTTCCTTTGTATGGTCAGAGGAGTGTGAGAGGAGCTTTCTAAGGCTCAAGTAGTTGCTTACCACATCTCTTATATTGAATCTTCCCGTTAAGGGCAAGGACTTCACATTTTATTGAGACGCATCTAGTGGTTGTTTGGGTTGTGTAATTATGCAGTGGGGCTGGGTTATTACTTATGTGTCAAGGCAGATTAAACTTCACGAGCGCAACTACCTTACTCATGACTTAGAGTTGGCGGTGATATTTTTCGCACTTAAGATTTAGAGGTACTAAATGGATGGAGTTCAATGCGAGATGTACACTTATCGTAAGAGCCTTCAATATATTATGAGTGAGAGGAATCTTAATTCGAGGCAGCGATGTTGGATTAAGCTCCTAAAGGACTATGACCTCTCTATCCTCTACCATCTGGACAAGGCGAATGTAAAAGAAGATGCCTTGAGTTGGAAGGTAGTAAGTATGGGTAGTCTAGCCTTCTTTTCTTCTGTGGAGCGATATTTGGCTTTGGACATCCAGTCCTTATCTAACAAGATGATTCAGCTCGATGTTTTTAATTCCAGGTGTGTGCTAGCTTATGTGAGAGCCTATTCATCTCTATTAAATTGGATTCGCAGCCATCAGTTTGAAGATGAGGATTTGCTTTCTCTTCGAGATTGAGTTTTGGAAGGTGACGCTGGCTAGGCTACTTTAGATTTGGATGGGGTATTGAGGTTCGATTGTCATCTCTATATTTTAAGAGTTGGGGGTTTGATTTATTTAATCCTTAGCGAGGCCTATACTTCCAGATATTCTATCCACCCGAGTACAGGTAAAATGTATTGTGATTTGAGGAAGCATTACTAGTGGAATGGTATGAGGAGAAACTAGGTCTCAATCATTGGTCTTTTCCCCTATGATGCCCAAACCCTTTTTCAATCATTTCACTAAGTTAAGGTTATGAAGATTGCATGGGCTATTACCCTTTGATCTCAAATGCTTTTATTATGTTATATTCAGTATTATTTAATTGTATTCGGTACCTAATGACTCTTAATTTTATGAAATTAGTAATCATAATGAATTACATATATTAAGCGTGTTAGGGTTTTGAAAGATATGTTGGGTTGATTGAAGTATGAGGTCAAATTGTTTGGTTTTATAGATGTTATGTTGTGTTTAGCTAAATTACAAGTTTCAATGTTGGTTTGCACAAAACCCAACTAAGATGTCTTATTTTTAATGCATTGTGACTTGAATAAAAAAGGTGTCAAATGAAGATTTACGAAAGGTACAAGAATGATTGCAAAGGTTATTCTATGAACGGATTATTGAAGAACTGATTAGGAAATGATGGATTCTACTTGTGAAAGATCAATTATTACTTGTGTGAATCAAAGAAGTGTTTTTAATGAGTTATTCTATCGAATGATGTTTTGATGATCTAAATCTATGTAAATGATTATGTTCCTATATTATATGAATTATTCCGTAGGATTTGACTTAGCACTGAATGAGGCTTGAGGTGGGTTCGGTAGGGGAATCCTAGTAGCAACCTCTAGCTTCTTGAACTATGTGCCAACATAGGAGTCCTTGTAGGCTAGGCTAGTGGATCCACAAATAGCCCTAAATATTAAAGATATAAATGAAGTTTGATGGAGTTCTACCCGACAAGTAGTCTCCTCGTGCCAACATAGCAGATTATGTTGGATTCCATGTAATAGCTCACATGATTTTAGATGTCGGTTATACTCATATTCCCACAAAATGAACGTTTCAAGTGCAATTCATAATGATTGCTTATGTATGCATCTACTTATGTACTTTATCTTACAATGCTTTAACGTTTCATTGAATTGCATGCCTACATACTTAGTACATTCAAAGTACTAGTGCATACTCTTTTGCCTATATGATATCACCATTTAGGGACCGACATTTCTCCACATTCACCTCCACGTGGCTAGTTAGTTTTGTTGAAGGTTGCTATTTGGTGAGTTTCCTTATTTCAAGAACAATATTCCTTTCCTTTTCAAGCTTATGTTATGTAAAGACTTTTGGATACCTTTTATAGTACTTATTTCCATTTCAATCGAAGGTGAGCTAAGGACATATTTTAACCCCTCCAAGTCTATAAGTATAGGTATGTTTGGACATAAATGGGTGATGATTTGAGGTTGATAATGACTTTTATTCTATGATGTTCTTCCTTATTCTTGTTTCCCATTTTATTTTTGCTTATTTTTTATCTTCATTTCTCATGAAGGCTAAATGAATAATAAGAGGCTTGAGTGAGGTACCTCTGGGTTTCTCATCTGTTATATCGTGTCTAGGACCTAGGCTTGGGTCATGACAAACTTAGTATTAGAGCTTCAAGTTTTGAATAGTCCTCAGAGTCCAACATACCACATCGAATAGGGTATAGTTGATGGTTTTGAAGTGCGCCACAACTATGAATAGGAGACTATGGGACATTTAGGAAAGTTTTTCCTTCTTTTATGATTCGTGTTGTGCCCTAGATTTGGCCTAAGAATTCCTCTAACTAACGAATCATTTTAATGACTTCTAGATCATGCCTCTAAGAAGAGAACCTCCACCTAGAGCAAGGGTTGAAGATGAGGACCAAGCTCATCCAGTTCTCGAAGCTCCATAACATGAGAAAGGAGTTACACATGCAAAATTTTGAAACATCATCACTTTGTTGGTCCAATCCGCAGCCAACCAAATTAACCAAGGCAATGTTCCTCCTCCTCCTCCTCAAGTGCCTACTCCGGCTTCTAGAATTCAAGACTTCAAGAGAATGAATCCACCTGAATTTAATGGTTCTAAGGTAGATGAAGACCCTATGGAGTTTATTAAGGAATTTTATCAAATTGTGGCTATCATGGGAGTGCATCTAAATGAAAAGGCCAAGCTAGTGGACTATCAACTCAAGTGCGTGGCATGAGTTTGGTATGAGAAATGGTTCATTGATAGGGGTGAAGATATGGCAACCATAGAATGGGAAGAATTTAAGGGAGCCTTCCTAGATCGTTTCTTTAATTTGGAGCAAAAGGAGGCAAAGATTCAAGAGTTTATCAATCTTCTCCAAGGTGGTATAAGTGTGAGGGAATATTCTCTCAAATTTATTAAATTGTCTAAGTATGCTTCTTTTATGGTCTTCGACCCAAGGGAAAGGATGAGCAAGTTCATCTCTGGTGTTTCTAGTATGGTATCCAAAAAATGTAAGATGGACATGCTGGTCAAAGTGATGGACATCTACCGACATATGACATATGTATAACAAATTGAGGATGACAAGTTGAGGGAGAGGTCAAGAGAGTTTAAGAAGGCTAAAGTTGATGTTAGTGGATTCAATCACCAAAGGTCCGCTTATAGTGGTAGTGAAAAGAGCTAAGGTGGGCAACGATTCGTGGGGCAACGTCCCACCCATACTCTTCCTCTAAGGTTCAACAAGTACAAGGGCTAATCCGACAGTTCCAACGGAGAATATTTGTGCTCAAGCTTTCCCCGCTTGCAAGAAGTGTGGGAAGACTCACAAAGGAGAACGCTTAGCTGGATCCAATGCATGCTTCAAGTCTGGTAAACTGGGCAACCAAGATAGAGAGTTTTGAGGTGGTGATGGTAGGACTCAAGGACAAATTTCTCATGGTCAACAAGTTCAAGGGAGTGTCTAATAAACCAACCGATTTTATGCCTTGCATGGGAGACAAAAGGCTGAAAAGCATCTGATGTTGTTACCGGTACATTAAAGGTCTTTGATTTTGATGTGTATGCATTGTTAGATCCGGATGTCAATTTGTCGTTTGTTACTCCATTCCTTTCTAATAGATTTGATATGTTAGCCGAAATGTTAATAGAGCCCTATTTGGTATCTACCCCTCTTGGAGAGTAGGTTGTTGCTAGAAAGGACTATAAGGGTTGTTCTATGTCCATTTTGCATAAAGTTGTTCCTTATGATCTCATTGAGCTTGACATGATAGATTTTGATGTTATTATTGGTATGGACTAGTTGCATTCATCTTATGCTTCTATTGATTGTAGAACTCATAGGTTCAAATTCTAATTCCCAAGAGAGCCTATTCTTGAATGGAAGGGTCATGATTCGGTAGTTACGGGTAGGTTCATTTCTTGTTTTAAGGCCCGAAAGTTTATTTCTAAGGGTTGCATCTACAACATTGTGAGGGTTAGAGATGTCGACTCCAAAAGTCCTTCTCTTAAGTCAGTTCTCGTGGTCAATGAGTTTTTCTGATGTCTTTTTCGATGATGTTTTTGGTATCCCTCCCAAAAGGGAAGTCGATTTCGGTATCAATATTCTCCCTGATACCCAACCTATCTCTACTCCTCCCTACCGAATTGCCCCGATGGAATTAAAGAAGTTAAATGAAAAATTGAAGGACTTGTTGGAAAAAGGATTCATAAGTCTAAGTATTTCATCATGGGGTGCTCCCGTATTTTTTGTGAGGAATAAGGATAGGTCGCTTCAAATGTGCATAAACTATTGATAATTGAACATAGTGACCATTAAGAACAAATATCTGATTCCTAGGATAGATGACCTATTTAACTAATTACATGGGGCAAGTTATTTCTCAAAAATTGATATTCGGTCCGGCTATCATCAATTAAGAGTAAGGAAGTGCAATATTTCTATGACGACATTACAAATACGGTATGGTTACTTCGGATTTTTAGTGATGTCATTTGGATAGTATGGATATAAATGAATGGGGTGTTTAAAAACTACCTTGATACTTTTGTGGTGGTCTTCATTAACGACATCTTGATTAACTCTCGGGCTGAGGAAGAGCATATGAATCATTTGAGAGTTGTGTTCCAAACCTTGAGGGATAGGCAATTGTTTTCCAAATTTAGTAAGTGTGAATTTTGGTTAAAAGAGGTAGCGTTTCTTGGTCACATAGAGTCGCTACATTAAGGGTGACATTGAGTGGTTTTGATGATTGTGGTGCATTTGTTCATAATGGGTCTGAATCATCTTTGATAGTGGATGTTAAGTCAAAATAAGACCTTGACCCGATATTAGTGGAGTTAAGGAAGTTGGTGAAAGAAATGAAAGTAGAAGTATTTTCAAAAGAGAGAGATGTGTTACTTCTCTAAAAAGGTCGGTTATGTGTTCCGGATGTGGATGGCCAAAGGAGTTTGATCTTGAAGAAGACTCATAATTCTTCATATTCTATTTAACCCCAATCGACTAAAATATACCACAACTTAAGGAGATCTATTGATGGGGTGGCATGAAAAGGGACATAGAAAGGTTCGTGGCCAGATGCCCAAATTGCCAACAAGTTAAGGCCGAACACCAAAAGGCCGGTGGCCTCGCACAAGACATTGAAATCCCACTTGGAAGTAGGAAGATGTGAACATAGAATTTGTAGTGGGTTTGCCTCATACTCAGAAACATCACGACTCAATTTAGGTGATTGTCTATAGGATGATGAAATTATCTCACTTTCTACCGGTCAAGACATCTTACAGTGCCGACGATTATGCTAAGTTTTATATTCGGGAATTGGCGAGGTTGCATGGTGCCTTTCTCAGTTATTTCATATCTTGGTACCCAATTTTCACTTTTCATTTTTGGAAATAGTTCTAAAGGGGTCTTGGCACCAAAGTGAAGATAAGTACTGCATTCCATCCTCAAACTGATGGACAAGTCGAGCAGATAATTCAAATACTAGAGGATATGTTAAGGGCTTGCGTGTTGGATTTCAAGGAAAGTTGGGATGACCATCTACTGCTTATTGAGTTTGCCTATAATAATTGCTACTACTCAGGTATTGAGATAGCGCCGTTTGAGGTTTTATATGAGAGACGATGTAGGTCTCTAGTTGGTTAGTTCGAAGTGGGTGAGATGACGTTTTTGACTCTCAATTTGGTGCTTGATGCTTTAGAGAAGGTGAGAGTCATTAGACAAAGGTTGAAAACAGCTAAAAGTTGCCAAAAGTCCTATTTCTATACAAGGAGAATAGATCTTGAGTTTAATAAGGATGATTGGGTATACTTGAAGGTTTCACCCATGAAGGCTGTAGTTCGGTTTGGTAAGAAGAAGAAGTTGAGTCCTATGTATGTAGGACCATATAAATTCTTGAGACGTGTCGGCAAGGTTGCTTATGAGTTGGAGTTACCATTGGAAATGGCCATAGTTCATCCGGTGTTCCATGTGTCTATGTTAAGGAAATTTGTAGGTGATCATAGTTCCTTTGTGCCATTGGAGTAGAGAATGTTGAAAAAAACATGACCTATGAAGAGATCCCGATTGAAATTTTAAACCGGCAAGTGAAGAGATTGAGGAATAAGGAAGTTGCATCCATTAAAATCCTTTAGAGAAATCAACAAGTTGAAAGCTCTACATAGGAACCGGAAGCGGATATGATAAAGCGATACCCTCATCTCTTTTATTCTACTCAAGCCTAAGGTGTAACACCCCATTCATTTGAATATTGGAATTAACTTCTACTTTTGGAATAATACTAAGACTTCGTAACATATTAGGGAGGATGTTTTATGGGTTACTTTAATTGAACAAATTTTGTATGTCAAGTGTGAAAGTCAGGGAAGTTACCAAAGAAAAATGGAAAAACTATTGTAAATATTATTAAGAAATTCTCTAAAATTTTGGGACAAATGTCTCAGATCTTTTATCTTAATATTAAAGAATTAGAATATCTATTACCTATAAAATCGAAGTTCTATGAGTCTAGTTTCCAATAAACTAAACCACTCATCCATACGACTTTAGAATAGTGAGATATGCGTGTTTTCGTGAAAATGCATAAGCAGGCACCTCTAGGTGGGTCCCCCCTATATCTAAGCCGAAAGTCATATGCACCCACAGAGGAGCGTATGAGCAGAGCACCGCCTACTAGGGTAGTTCAGTCGGAGGAAGTGGGAGAGACATCTTTACATCCCTTCCCGGCACTATATTCACATCAGAAGACCCAGGATCTACAGGACTTCCGAAACTCTATCTCCACCTATTCCTACAAATCAGGAATTCAGAAGTGCAGTATATATATTGGCTCAATTAACAGCCAGGCAGTACCAGCCAGTGGCGACAGATATAGCCGGAATTTTTGAAGTGCTCAAAAGTTTGAAGGTTCGAAAGTTCCTTGTTTTGAGTCCTCCCCAGTATACAGGGACTGACCACAGGGAGGAACCTCAATACTTTACTGACCAGCTGTATAGGATTTTTAAGGTTATGCATGCTTCAGCTGCAGAGTCTATTGAGTTAGAAGTACTTAGGCTTAAAGACATAGCAGCTTTATGGTACGAGGATTGGAAGAGGTCCAGAGGGGCCAATACAACCCCAGCCAATTGGGATCACTTCACTAAGGCCTTTTTAGATTAATATCTACCTAGAGAGATCCGATATGCTCGAGTTGATCAATTCTTAAACCTTAGCCAGAGCAGTATGAGTGTTAGAGATTACAGACTGTGATTTGATTCCCTAGCTAGGTATGCACCGATGATTGTAGATACAATGAAAGCTAGGATACGCAGGTTTATAGGGGGTTGGCTCTAGAGTATGTTGAGGCCTGTACCATAGCAGCACTAAATAAAGATATTCATATCTCGCTTATACAGGTTGTTTTTTAGTATCTAGAAGAGTTTAGACATCAGTAGTTTGGAGCAGAGCGAGCTGAGAGGGGGCAACAAAGGCGGTCCAGACCTGCCGACCTTTAGAGAGATTTTCATGAGAGTCCTAGACCCAGGTATTTTAGTAGGCTACCTAGGCCTCCACTACAGCAGTTGTAGGGCAATAGATATAATAATGGGGGAGAGTTCACAGACATTGAGCTTGCAGTAGTATTACCGCTTAGAGCAGTCTAGACTACTTATGCCACATTGTGATACCTGTGGTAGATCACATTTTAGGAGATGTCTTTCCAAATGAGCTACCTGGTATTCCCCTAGAATGGAAAATTAATTTTCCTATTGATACATTTTTAAATGTCCAATCGATATTAATTCCTCTGTATAGAATAGCACCATCAGAATTAAAGGAATTGAATGAGATACTAAATCATTTATTAGATAAGGGTTTTATCAAGACAAGTGCATCATTGTGGGGTACACCAGTATTATTTGTATGGAAGAAAGATGGTTCATTGCACATGTGTATAGACTATTTACAGCTCAATAAGGTTACTGTGAAGAACAAATACCCTCTTCTAAGAATTGATAACTTATTTGACCATTTACAATGTGCCCAATATTTCTCAAAGATTGATTTACGTTCAAGGTACCAACAAGTGCGGGTTTGAGAGAGTGATATTCCAAAGACAACCTTTAGGACCAAATATGGTCATTTTGAATTTCTTGTGATGTCTTTTGGATTGACAAATGCCCCAGCTATATTTTTAGACATAATGAACAACATACTTAGGCCATTCTTAGACTTGTTTGTGATTTTGTTTATTAATAATATTCTCATATATTCACGATCAGAATCGGAGCATAGTGACCATCTTTGAGCAGTATTTTAGGTACTTCGAGCTCAGAAATTGTATGCTAAGCTCTCAAAATGTGAATTCTGGTTGCATTATATGGCCTTTTGGGTCATATTGT
This sequence comes from Solanum dulcamara, assembly GCF_947179165.1. NCBI lineage: Eukaryota > Viridiplantae > Streptophyta > Magnoliopsida > Solanales > Solanaceae > Solanum > Solanum dulcamara. The sequence continues at coordinate 51,269,742 of NC_077241.1, forward strand.
ATCAGATGCTGGAATACAAGTTGACATGCAGAAGATTGAGGCGGTGAAGACTTGGTCTAGAACTACGACCCCAATAGAAGTTTGTAGCTTTCTGGGGCTAGCAGGCTATTATAGGAGGTTTATAGAAAGGTTCTCTTCACTCTTAGCACCTTTAACTAAGCTAACTCAGAAAGCAACTAAGTTTCAGTGGACCGCAACATGTGAAAAGAGCTTTCATGAGCTGAAAGATAAATTAACTTCAACCCCAGTTTTGACCTTGCTAGAGGGTTAAAAAGACTATGCGGTGTACTGTGATGCTTCAGGTATCGGATTGGGTTATGCTATAATGCCACATAGTAAGGTAAGTTAATCTCTTATCTTTCTAGGTAGCTCAAGAAGCATGAGAAAGACTACCCAACCCATAATTTAGAGTTGATCGTAGTTATTCATCCCTTAAAGATCTGAAGGCATTACTTATATAGTGTACATGTTGATGTCTATATAGATCATAAAATCCTCCAGTACATTTTCAGGCAAAAGGAGTTAAATCCATGACAACGCCGATGGCTTGAGTTGTTAAAAGACAATGACATACACATCTTGTACCATTGAGTGAAGGTGAACATAGTAGTAGATGCCTTAACTCATAAATCTATGGGAAGTTTAGCATATTTAAGAGTAGAGAAGCGGGAGATAGCCCGAGAACTTCATCAGTTAGCTAACTTGGGGGTTAGATTATTGGATTCTGATGATGAGGTCATAATTCAAGACACAGCCATATGGTTGCAGAGGTGAAGGCACAATAACATGAAGATCCCATCTTTGAGCAGCTTAGGGGAAAGGCTCAGTATCAGGAGTCTTCAGCCTTTAATATAGCAGAAGATGGAATCCTTAGATATGAACATCAATTGTGTGTTCCAGATATTGTAGGTCTTCGGCAACAGATTATGAAGGAAGCATACTATTCTCGATATTCTATTCACCCAGGTTCTAAAAAGATGTATCATGATATTAAAGAAATTTACTGGTGGTCTGGAATGAACAAAGATATTGCTGAGTTCATACCAAAATGTCCTAATTCTTAACAGGTGAAGGTCGAGCACCAAAAACCTAGTGGACTGACTCAAGAGATAACTATTTCACTATAGAAGTGGGATTTGTTACAGGTTTGCCTCGCTCGCGATGAAAGTTTGATTCTATTTGGGTGATTATTGACAGGCTTACAAAATTAACCCATTTCTTGCCGGTCAAGACCACATTTTCAGCTGAAGATTATGCAAAGCTATATATTAAGGAGGTTGTTAGGTTACATGGTGTCCCTATGTCAATTATTTCGGATAGAGGAGCACAATTTACAACACACTTTTGAAAATCTTTCTAGAAGGGTATGGGGATGTAGGTAAACCTTAGTATAGTATTTCATTCCCAGACAGACGGCCAAGCTGAACACACCATCCAAATACTCGAGGATATGTTACGGGCATGTGTGCTAGATTTCAAAGGAAATTGGTATGATCACTTTCCACTTATCGAGTTTGCTTATAATAATAGCTATCATTCCAGCATCAGTATGGCATCGTATAAGGCTTTATATGGTAGAAAATATAGATCCCCTCTTGATTGGTTTGAAGCTGGAGAATCAGGATTATTGGGACTAGACTTAGTGTAACAAGCCATGGGAAAAGTTAAGTTAATTAGAGAAATGTTGTTAACAGCTCAGAGCCGTCAAAAATCATACGCAAATGTTAGGCAGCGAGACTTGGAGTTTGATGTTGATGATTAGGTTTTTCTGAAAGTTTCTCCAATGAAGGGTGTTATGAGATTTGGCAAAAAAGGAAAATTAAGCCCTAGGTACATTGGGCCTTATCACATCTTGCGACGGATAGGTAAAGTTGCCTATGAACTAGAGTTAACTCCAGAGTTAGATACAGTACACCCAGTATTTCATATTTCTATGTTATGAAAGTGTATTGGAGATCCAACACGTATAGTGCCCACAATAGATGTTTAGATTTTAGAGGATCTATCTTATGAAGAAGTACCTATTTCCATAGTTGATCGCCAAATAAGAAGAATGCGGAATAAGGATATAGCTTCTGTGAAATTATTATGGCGGAGCCGTAATGTTGAAGAGCTGACTTGGGAAGCTGAGGAGGAGATGAAGTCTAAATATCCCCCATTTATTTGTTCCTTTAGAAGAGTAGCCCCACATTTGAGTTCATGAGGTATGTTATTGTATGATTCCTTTTTCTATCACTGATGTTGCTTCAAATATCATAATCATTCGAGGACGAATGTCCCTAAGGGGGGAAGGATGTAACACCCCATTCGTTTGAATGTTGGAATTAACTTCTACTTTTGAAATAAGACTAAGACTTCTTAACATATTAGGGAGGATGTTTTATGGGTTACTTTAATTGAACAAAGTTTGTATGTAAAGTGTGAAAGTCAACGAAGTTACCAAAGAAAAGTGGGAAAAAACTATTGTAAATATTGTAAAGGAATTCTCTGAAATTCTGTGTCAAATGTCTCAGATCTTTTCTCCTAATATATAAAGAATTAGAATTCTCATTACCTATCAAATTGAATGTCTACGAGTCTATTTTTTAATGAAGTAAACCTCTCATCCATACGACTTCATAATAGTGAGATATGCGTGTTTTCGTGAGACTACACAAGTAGGCACCTCTAGGTGGGTCCCCCTATCTCTAAGTTGGTTGTTCTTATAAAAGGGCCTCACCTTCATTATTTTTTCATTAGAAATAGATGATAACTTAGATAAATACCGTACCCACCTTCCAAATACACCTTGGATGCTTAGATGTTCGACTCGGAAGTTTAATGGAAGTTGCTCTATGTTGCGAGCTTATCAGTATGGTATAATTTTCTTGTTGATTTAAGCTTTGTTTGTGGTTTCTGTAAGGGGAAAAATTTTCAAGATTATTATTTCAAACATTTTGGTTGTGGTAATCTTATTTTTATAACACTCCTTCGTAGTTCCATATCCTAGTAGCGTTTCTATTAATTTTTAAGCTTCATGGTGGTGTTTTTTATAGTGTGGCTGTGCGTATCCCCTTTGTCTTAAATATTTGGGGTATTAATATTGTGTATTGATGGTGTTAAGGTGCTGGAGGTAATATGGTAATTGGTTTAATTCTTATTCGGGTCATATTGGATGGTTGTTAGGTTGAATGGCGTGGAGAACGCCTAGTTAAGTTGCCTCAAAAGCTTGTCGCTCCTTTGAGATATTGTTGGAATTTCATCAATGGATTTAGCTGTTGATTATTGTTGTTATTAGACTCATTTTATGCTTTGGACTTTGCTGGTCACAAGTGTAGCATTAGAGCCTTATCGATTAGTTATTGATTATCTATAGCCGTGTTAATTTTTGCGTTGGTACATTTCCTTTGGTTGGCAAAGCTGTATAAAGACACCTTTTGGGAGTTGGTTGAAAGGTATGTTAAAGCAATTAGTTCTCTTCTGGCATGATCCTAATGGTCTAAGCTTGTTATGGCCTATTTATATTTCTTATAAGATTTATAGCCTCATCCTATTGAGTTGGCCACCACCGTATGATTAATGTCTACCATCGACACTCTACTCCTTACCTAGTGTCCTAGAAAGGTATGTCATAATTATGATTTGATCAATTATGATTACTTATTATTGCTTTGATATTTTATCGTATAGTTGTCGTCTATGAACTTGTTTTGGCCTCAGTAGACACTAATATTGCAGGTTTTTTGAGCATACAAATTGATTTGTTTTACCGAGCCTACAAGCCAGGTAGACTAAGCCTATGGGTCGGGTAGACCATACCTATGGGATGGGCAGATTGTACCTAAGAGGTAGCATATATGTATTGCACCATGGAGTCTCAGATCTACATTAATTCATGGCACAGGTACATTCAGACAGTTCAGATCATATTATCATTGAGGTCTAGATAAAGGGGCTACTATGGGTATTTAGCGACTGTTTGCACTTGTTCGGACTTATAGTGACTGTGTGATGTTTGCACCTGTTGGGCTTATGGGGGCCAGGTCAGGTTATTGCTTGTTATGTGTTTATATTGCCTTATTATAGGGAGATAAGGTATTGTACTTATGTTCCACCCCTAGCCTTTTCATTTAGTACTTATACTTCAGTTTTAGTTCTCAGCTGTCTTACATACTCGGTACATTACTTTGTACTAATGCCCCATTACCTGGGGGCACTACATTCATGCCTACAGGTTCTAAGCGATGCCCAGACAAACCTGCCGAGTAGCACAACTACCTATCCAGTTGATTGGTTGACTCCCTTCTTCCAAGGGTTGCCAAAGTCTCAAAGGTTTGTTTTTTTCTTTTTGTTTATAGGTTTTGGTAGGTTTGGGCCCTGTCCCACCAAGTATTATATCCATAGAGGCTTGCAGACTAGTCAGTTGCGTTGTATAGCAATGATGGTTTACATTATGTATACCTATTTCAGTTATTATATAGAGATCATGGTGGCCTTGATGGCCCGCATAGAGTTTATGCCTTTCTAGATATCATGGCGGCCTCGACGACCTAAATAGGACTTATGTCTACCTACTTATTGCTTCATATTAATTATTTGCGAGTAGTTGTTTTCTTTCTAGAGCAGTTGACAGGGGCCTTGCCGCCTGAGGGCTTTTTTTAAGCCGAGATATACTTGTTTATTTTCTTGACTGTGTGTAGCTGTCATACGCCAATAGCAAGTGGTCCAGCATGGTCGACTCAGGCCAAAGTTTTGGCATTAGGTGTTAGTTGCGTCCTTGAGTTTGGGGTGTGACATAAGGTACTAAGCTATTTATGCTCGAATTGTTTAAAACTCCGACATTTTAGATTTTTCTAAGTCTTCATATACATGCATATTCATAAAGTTGAGTTTAAAGTCATATGTTATGTAAAGTATGAAAGTCACATGGTTTATGCATGTTTATATGTCATTGCATTCAAGTTGGATTGCTAGTCCTCATTCTGTGTTCTTTGTATGCTAGTTAAATCTCATTCGAGGAAGAATATTTCCAAGGGAGAGATATTGTAAGACCCTGTAAGTTGAAAAATTGAAACAAAGGACCAAACCTTAGAAAATGGACTGCATCAGTCTCTACGACTCAACCTATAAATCAAAGGTACTTCTATGAGTCATAGAACTAATCGTAGAAGTGATGTTGAGGTGGAGAATTGAACTAAGGGAAGAGGGAAGTCTATGAGCAGAGGTTATGAGTCATAAGACTTTTGATGAGTCGTAGACATGACTCGTAATAAAAGTTTTGAGACTCAATCCTTAGGGTTTCTCAAACCCTGTAGGATGAGCCCTTTCTACAAATCATAGAAGAGTCTACTACCTATAGAGAAGAGTCATATTAAAATTATTAAGGGTCAGTTCTCAGGGTCTTCTCAGACCCTGCAGGACGAATCGTTTCTATGACTCATTGACCCTTCTACAAATTATAAGGATGGTTCGTAGGGTCTTCCGACCAGATTTATAAAGAGGGGTATTTAGTTCTTTTCCCATATTTTATCATCAAAGTGTGGTTATTTTGGGACTGAATCTACCCTATTAAATGACCCCAAACCCCTCGTTCTCATACTTAGGCTCAAACTCTCAAAACCCTTCCTCCCCAAAGTTTCTCTCTAGGTCTTCTCCATCTTAAGCAAAGTATAGGATTCACCAAGATCTTCAATTCTCCATTTTCAAGATTTCATTAGGATTTTATTCCCCAAGGTATGTGGGTCTCAATCATCGGCCTTTTCCCAAATGACGCCCAAACCTTTTTTCAATCATTTCACTAAGTTAAGTTTATGAAGATTGCATGGGCTCTTACCCTTTGATCTCAAAATCTTTTATTAAGCTATATTCAGTATTATCGGATTGTATTCGGTACCTAATGACTCTTAATTTTATGAAATTAGTACTCATAATGAATTCCCTATACTAAGCATGTTAGGGTTTTGAAAGTTATGGAGGGATGATTGAAGTATGAGGTCAAATTATTTGATTTTAAAGTGGTTATGCTTTGTTTAGCTAAATTGGAAGTTTCAATGTTGTTTTGCACAAAACCCACCTAAGATGTCTTATTTTCAATGAATTGTGACTCGAATGAAAAAGGTGTCAAATAAAGATTTACGAAAGGTATAAGCATGATTGCAAAGGTTCTTCTATGAACGAATTAGTGAAGAAATGATTATAAAATGATGGATTCTACTTATGAAAGGTCAATTCTCACTTGTGTGAATCAAAGAAGGGTTTTTAATGACCTATTCTATCGAATGATATTTTGATGATCTAAGGATATGTAAATGATTATATTCTTATGTTATATAAATTATTGCGTGGAATTTGACTTAGTACCGAATGAGGCTTGAGGTGGGGTTCGGTAAGAAAATCCAGTAGCAACCTCTAGTTTCTTGAATTATGTGCCAACATAGGAGCCCTTGTAGGTTAGGCTAGTGGATCCACAAATAGCCCTAAATGTTAAAGAAATAAATGAAGTTTGATGGAGTTCTACGTATTCGGTAAGTAGTCTCCCCGTGCCAACGTACGGGGTTATATTGGATTTTATGTAATAGCTCGCACGGTCTTAGATGTTGCATCTTCCCACAAAATGAACGTTTCAAGTGTTATTCATATTGATTGCTTATGCATGCATCTACTTATGTAATTTATCTTATAATACTTTAACGTTTTATTGAATTGCATGCCTATATACTTAGTACATTCAAAGTACTAACGTATACTCTTTTGCATACATGATATCACCATTTAGGGATCGGCGTTGCTCCACATTCACCTCTATGTGGCTAGTTAGTTTGTTGAAGGTTGCTATTTGGTGAGTTCCCTTATTTCAGGAACAATATTCCTTTCCTTTTCAAGCTTATGTTATGTAAAGACTTTTGGATATCTTTCATGGTACATAATTTCAATTGAGGGTGAGTTAGGGACATGTCTTAGCCTCCACCAAGTCTATAAGTAGAGGTATGTTTGGACACAAATAGATGACGATTTGAGGTTGATAATGGCTCTTATTCTATGATGTTCTCCCTTAGTCTTGTTTTCCATTTTATTTCACTTATTGTTTATCGTCATTACTTATGAAGCCTAAATGAATGCTAAGAAGCTTGGGTAAGGTACCTCCAGGTTCCTTATCTATTGTGTCATATCTAAGCCCTAGGTTTGGGTTGTGACAGCATATGAGTTGGATTTGCCTTCTGAGTTGGCATTAGGAGTGGGCATAAATACAGAAAGACCAAAATACCAAACCGAACCAAATTATTTTGGTTTTTTGATTTGGTTACGATGTATTAATATTTTGGTTCGATTTTTTTATTATTTAGTTACGTAATTTGGTGTTTCGGTTTAAACCAAAATTTACAATACTCTTTTTTAAAAATTTTTATACATACATATATATATATATATATATATATATATATATTATACAATAGCCCAATTGCCCAAGCCCAAATTAAAATTAAAATAGGCCCAACTAGCCAGCCTATTCCTATTTCCTAAATCCTAATTCTAATAAACAATCAAAATAACCTAAAACCTACAATGTGTCGTTCTGAGTTCTTCGACCTTGTTAAGCACATGAAAGCTGACTTTATTGTGACTGCTACTAGTTTCATATCATTCTGAATAGAGGATTTATAAAAAGAAAGGATAAGGAGTGAATTTGTAAATAACAGAGGGAGGAATACAGATATTTAACTCAAATTATTAGCGCCACTAAGAATTGATAATTACATAATTGATGTTTTTAGGTTCAAATAATTGATAAGATCATGATTCATTTCTGGAATAAAACAAAAGTATAAAGTGATCACTAGTGTGTTGGTCAAAATTTGTGAGCCCGAGATATGGACATAGAGCCCGTTTGGATGGGCTTAAAAAAGTAACTTTTATGTATAAAGTGTTTTTAGAATTTTGAAGTGCTGAAAGTTATTTTTATAAATAAGCAGTTGAGTGTTTGGATAAAAGTGCTTATGATGTGAATTTTAGGGTTAAAAGAATAAAAAAAGGTAGTTTGAGAATTTAGTTAAAATATAAAGGATATAAAAGTAATTTCCATGGTCAAAGAAAATGACTTTAAGCACTTTGAAAAAAAAAGTTAGGAATCCTAACTTTTCATTTCTGACCGACTTTAAGAACTTTATGGCTTAAAGCCAGTTAGGCAAACACATCCAAAAGCTAAAAAGGGGCTTTAAGCCAATCCAAACGGGCTCATAGAAGCAGACTGGAACAGGAAAAAATCTTACCCAACTTTTCAAAGACATAATGTATCTAACCTAACTAAGAGCCCATTTGGATTGACTTATAATTTGCTAAAAACAGCTTATAAGCGGTTTTCAGCTTTTTTGAGTGTTTGACTGACCGACTTAAAACCATTTTGTTCTTAAAATAAGCCCAAAAAAATAATTGGGCCTATTTAGATTAACTTATCTAAAACAACTTATAAGCTGCTTTATAAGTTGAAAGTAGCTTATATGTTGTTTTATATAAGCTAAGTCAAACAGACACTAAGTAACCCCACAACAAATGGTCGAATGGATTACGAAAAAAAAGCAACACAATATTATGAATCAGTTTACGAAATTTATCAAATGGAAAAACGGACAATAGAGTTTTTGGAAAAATTAAACCAAAAATTCAAAATTATTAAACCAAAACCAAACCAAACCGAATTTACAAAAACTGAACTGAACTAATTCAGTTCAATTTTTGGTACACATAATCTTAAAACCAAAAACCAAAATAAAAAAAGAAACCGAACTGAATTACCTAACTCCCACCCCTAGTTGGTATCGGTGCATCCGATATTCCACGTGTCTTTGTTGAGGAAGTTTGTTGGTGATCCTAGCTCCATTGTACCTTTGGACAACATTGGTGTGAATGAGTCTTTCATATGAGGAGGTTCCGATTGAGATCTAGACTGGCAAGTTAGAAAACTAAGAAACAAGGAAATAGCTTAAGTTAAAGTGTTATGGAGGAACCAAGAGGTTGAAGGTGCTACATAGAAAGCCGAAGCCGATATGATGTCACGAAATCCTTATCTTTTTCCTTCTATTCCTAGTTGAGGTATTGAGTTTCTTCATAATCCACTAAGTCAAATTCATGTGTTTCAGTCATCCTCATGTTTTCATATGCATTCATGTTCATGAAATGAGTTTTAAAGTTATGTTTTTATCTTGAGACCGAATATTTCATGTTTTAGGCATTTTCAGTATATTTTGCATTCATATTGGGATGCTATGTCTCTTCCCTATTCCATTCATACTAGCTTGGGTTTCATTTAAGGACGAATGTTTCTAAGAGAGAGATATTGTAAGACCCCGAAAGTTAGAAAGTCAGAAAATGAGGTTAAGATGAAAATTTGCAACTTTTGGCACCAGGCAGCCTCCACAGAGCCCTTCATGAGTCATGGTACTCTTCAGGAGTCGTGAAGGGGTACTGGTTGATGGAAAATTGGGGCAAGGACCACGGTAGGGTCCATGGCTCGTGGTGCTTACCATGGACCGTGAAGCCAACTGTAAAGCTAACCCTTCAAGACTCTCTCCAACCCAAAACAGAGTCCATCACCACGACCACCACCACGGGCCGTGGTGGGCTTCACGGGTCATGGTGATGGACTTGGGCATTACCTTCTCCATGATCTTCCCCTATAATTGTCATTGTTAATGTCATGTTATGTCAACCTTTTGTATGCCGTTACTAATACTACTAGAGGCATAAGAAAAATAATATGAAACAACATTTATGAAATCATGTGAGATGAAATTATGATATGAAATCATATGAGATTAAGTTAAAATTTTATTTGAAAATGCAGTTTGAATTTTGTAAGTTGTATTTTTTTACTCATAAGCATAAAAATTTCATAAATTGTGAAAACTATCGAAACTGCCGCAATTCTTTACATAATCTCACCAAATAAGCAAAAGTTCATAACAAAATGATAATATACTATTACAAAATTATTCTTAAAAAAATACTTTAGTTCAATAAAAAGTAAAAATTAAACATGAATTGTAGTATATTAATATCAACTTTATTGGTTGGTGAGAATAATAGTTATATTCGATATAAATAGTTTAAAGGTCGGTAAAAATACTAATATCAACTATAAATTAATTTTATTTACATATAAAATAAATGATTGATAAATATAAAATAATAAATTTTTTTTATAAAATATATACTTGTAGATCAATTTTTATATTTGAAAAATATGAATCATAATATGAAATTCTCAAGAGAAGAAATCACATATTCACATATCCAATCCCCTACTTTAGTTTTACAACAAAAGGCAATAAACAATATTACTTTAATTACAAAAAGCGAAAAAAAAAAAGAAGGTAGAAGAGGGGCAACATTCATAGTTAGTATAACTTAAGAGGACTACCAATATAATTTCCATCAAAAAAGAAGCAAAAAGAAAAGAGGCAAGTTATCAGTCTAAAACCCTAGCTCCTCCCTTGTTATTCTTGTTGAAACCCGCCGTAAATCTATCCAAAAACCAAAAATCTCGAGTGATGGCAAGCAGTACAGCAGAGCCTAAATTGGAGAAGAAAGAAGAAGAAGTAGAAGCAGAAGTAGAAGAAAACCCAACTGGTGATGATGAAGATACTGGTGCACAAGTTGCTCCCATTGTTAGGCTACAAGAAGTTGCTGTCTCCACTGGTGAAGAAAATGAACATGTTCTTCTTGATCTGTTAGTAACCCTTTTCTTTCATGTCTTTATTTTTTTCCAAACTAAAACTTTAATTTCTTTGAGAGACAACACCCATATGCTCTAATCTTTTTTTTTTCAAATTGCCCAACGTACTAAACCAATCAACTAAGATCCTGTGCTTGATCTGGTAGTAAAGCTTTACATTTCTACTTTTGAAAATAATTTTTACATGTAAAGAAACTGTTATTCTTATTTCAGAATGATCAATGTAGTCCGTCAATCTATCTAAAGTATTCATCCCACTCCATTTGATAGCTAAACGCAAAGAAAAAAGCTACTAATTGTTTTTTTTCCTTTGATTACAAACGACTGACCTCCACTGTCTGTTGGGGTCGGCTATGTGAATTTATTACTAATCATGTCCCGTGGCGGATCTAGTTTAAGGGATTCGAAAAATAAAAATGTAGTGCTTGGGATTTGGACTTGTAACCTCAAGCTCAATTTTGAATCCCTGAACCCCTGAATCAATCTCTGGTATAGTGTCATTCTTTTCCTACCCTCACCCCCTCCTAGATCCGCCCCTGGCTCATCTAGACTTTTTCATTTGATTATGATTTCAAATATTGATACGTTTAAAGCATAATTATATTAACTTGTATCTCCTTTTAAATATGTAAATCTTATTCTAAAAGTTCAAGGAAAATGAAATGAATTTATTCTTCCAAACCCCGCAATTTTAATTAGGAAGGGATGGAGTTATATTTCAAAAATTTGGCAAAAGATTCCTTTTGGAAGCAAAGGGAATGTTCATTTTTTTGTGGTTGTAATCCTGATGTGGATTTTTGTAGGAAGTCAAAGTTATACCGATTTGATAAGGAAGGGAGTCAATGGAAGGAGAGAGGTGTTGGGACTGTGAAGCTTCTCAAGCACAAGGAAACTGGAAAGGTTAGGCTTGTGATGAGACAATCGAAGACACTGAAAATCTGTGCCAACCACTTGGGTCAGAATCCTTCTTTTCTAATTTTGTTGATTTCTCTTTTTAGTTTTTCTATGTTTTGTTAATGTGTTTGTGGTTGTATTTATTCTGAACTGTTAATCTTTTGTGTAGTCCTTCCTACTATGTCGATCCAAGAACATGCTGGGAATGAGAAGTCCTGTGTGTGGCATGCTGCTGATTTTGCTGATGGGGAACTAAAAGACGAGACTTTTTGCATTCGGTTTGCTTCAATTGAGAGTGAGTACTCTCTTTATGCATCTTCTGGATGTTATTATTATGCTTTTAGTTAAGAGATGCTTTTTGAGTATTTTCTCTTCATCGCATTTCATACGTACTTATCACCTGGAAGTCCTTTGGATAGGATTTCCGTTTGCTATTTGAAATCTTCTAGTTTCAATCAAAATGTGCTTTATCAAGTGCTAAATGAAAAATGAAATAAGTTCAATGCATCCACAGATTGGATCACTAGTTAAATCACATGCAATCTCTTTTGTTGGTGTTGAAAATTCAGACGAGTAGTTTAGAGTTCCCTAATTTGTATTAAAAGACATCATTTAGTGTTGAAATAAAATTGCTCCAAACAGAACAGGATGGATATAGAAGATTCATATTGCCAAGTCCAACCATACTTAAGAATGGTGTTTGTAATTGGTACTCAATGCAGGTTTAGGTTATTAATTATGATTTGTTGAATTATGGTAATTAACCTATTTAATGTGGCACACACTCAATACATTCATGAATTGTACTCTTGCTAGTGCTTCTTCAGGAGTTGTCTAGCTAATTTTCCCTGAAGACTGCTGAAATATCTTGGACAGTGGATTATGTCATGCCACATTTGATATTCACCAATCTTTAATTTTGAGGTTGATGTATTGGGAATCAGAAATGAATTTCCTTAATGTATTCTTTACTTGTAAATCACAATTTTAGTGTGATTACTGATTAAAGGCTTACAACCTCCTTGAATACATTCATTGAACTTGATGACATCCTTGCATGGGCTGTAATCATGTAAGTCATCTTAAATGTTTGGGATTACTCCAGATTTATAGAACCGAGTTAAATGAGATAATTGGAGCAATTCCTAGCGCTACCTGCGTGTTTCAAACTAGATTTTAACTATGTTTTTATCTTGGCTGACAGATTGCAAGGCTTTCAAAGAGAAGGTTGAAGAAATTGCTGAATCTCAACAGACAAAATCTGGAGAAAGTGAAGAAGCTGGTGCTGCTGCTACTGAACTTATTGAAAAGCTTAGTGTTGAAAGCAAAGATAAAAATGACAAGCCTGAAGACAAAGAGGCCTCTGCAGCTACAGAGGAAAAGGAAGATAAGAAGGAAGAGAATAATGCAGATGAGAAGAATTAAAATGTTTGTATTTGTCGGCCAGAGTTTTCTTTTTTTGAAAGGTTTATAATATTCATTGTTTCTGTCTGATCCTATAGATATGATAGATATAAGCAATGTGTCTCTTGTGGTCTTATTTGTCGTGTTGGGATGGTTTGGATTTTTATTTGGGTCTTGAGTCGAGTGCAGCTTCATGTTTTATTATGGTCTTTGGTCTTTTCTTGTACTTATTGTGTGTTTGCAAATTTTGGTTCACGGGGGTACACCACCCAGTATAAGGGATTACGTGAGTTAAAACTTTAGTGCTGTTACCGAGATTATTTTTGAGGTACAGTTGTGTGATTCTTCTTTGTTAGGGAAGTGGGCTAATAAGGGCATCTCCAACCCTAACACTAAATTTTATACCAAAAAGAATTTGTTTTTCCTTTTTATTATTATATTATTATTTCATTTATATTTTTTTATTTTATAAAATAAAATTCTTTTTAAAAAACATTCACTATATATAATTTTCATATTGTTTCAAATTATAGTTATTTAATATAAAATTATTTTATATCATAATTTTTTAAATAATATAAATTGCTAACAAATATTACATATTATACATAATAATGAATAACACAAATAAAAGTGAAATTATTAACGAAATATAATTAAATAAATATTAAACAATTAAAAATTTTATTTTAAATTCTACATGAATATTCAATTTTCAAGGTCATTACGGTACTCCCGTAAATGCTCTATTAATGCATTACGTAGTTTAAAATGAGCTTCTTTGTCCTTAATTTTTTTATGTTGAGATTTATATTTTTGCATATTTAATTTTTGTCAAGATTAATTATACTTATATCCAATTTAAATTTATAGTAGAACTAATATAAATTTAATTTCAAAAAAAATTCAAGTAAAGAAAAATAATATATATAAAAATTAAAAATTTAATCTAAAATTAATATTATAAAAATATTACGTAAAACTAATAAAATGTTTTAATTAAAACATACCAATTTATATAATATTTAATTAAAAATATTGTATAATAAAATAATAATGAAGGACAATTGGTGTGATGAATAGTGTAGCAACAAATTTGGTGTTTCACTATTCACATACCGAATTTGGTGCAGAATTTGGCATGAATTGGAGCAACTTTGCACTAAATTTTACACCAAATATAGCATTTGGTGTAAAATTTGAAATGAGTTGGAGATGGCCTAAGGGAACTCTTTCCCTGTTTGGATCTTTTAACATGAGAGCTGAAAGTTCAATGTCTTTTTTTGATGGCCTCTCTTAGCTCTGTTATGTAGGAGATAATTTGGAGGAAATTTGGACGTTGATGAAACCAAAAATGAAAGAAAACTATTCTTTCACATTCTTGACTTCATATATATATATATATATATATATATATATATATATATAGTAATAACCTTGGGGGGAAGATAAGGACAGGATGTTAGGACCAATGGTGTGGATTCGATCAATAAAGTGGGCAATAAATAAATAATTTTTAACTACCTATAACTTCGTTGATTGAGTTATCCAATACCTCAATAGTTGAGGTGAGCATAATAAGCTGCACTTATTAGTTAGGCTGTTGGACATAACTAATATTTGAAAATAAAGTAGTATTTGAAGTAGAAGTGTGGATATGAAAACACATGAGAAGTTGTGAGTGAACTTGAAAAACTCTTAAAAAATCTCCAAAATGTTATAAAAATACTAGTTTAATAATAAAAGGAGAAACAAGAACCAAAAGATTAATAAAGAGAGATAATTTCTTTTTCTTTTGAATCTGTGTTCATATGTATAATTTTTATGCCAAGAATGGCATATATATAGAGAGAGGAATTACAACATGATAAGAACAAAAAGCCCAAGTGGGCAACTTGCCCACTTTTAAGTGGGCCCCACTTGGAAAAGCAACATCCACTTCCAACACTCTCCATTGGCTGTTCATGTGAAAACAAAACTTTACAAGAAACAATATACATAGTTATCGTAAATATCCATAAATATTGTGTCTTTTTAAAATATAATTAGGAAAAATCCAGTGGAAAAAAACCTAGTGAAGGAAAAAGAGCACATATCTGATTATAAGCCTTGATTGCTGCCTCATTAAAAATCTTACTAGAAAAACTCAGTGGGACAAAACCTTGGTTAAGGGAAAAAGAGTGCAGTGCGTATTTTACTCCCCCTGATGAAGACATCATTTAATATCTCAAAGATGACGCGTTCCAATCTTGTATCTTAATTTCTCAAAGGTTGAAGTTGGCAATGCCTTGGTGAACATATCTGCTAAATTATCATTTGAACGAATTTGTTGAACATCTATTTCACCTTTCTTTTGAAGATCATGGGTAAAAAAGAATTTTGGTGAAATATATTTTGTTCTGTCTCCTTTAATGTATCCTCCCTTTAATTGAGCTATACATGCAACATTGTCTTCATACAATATTGTTGGAACGTCTTTTGTCAAAGAAAGGACACATGTTTCTTGAATGTGTTGAGTTATTGATCTTAACCAAACGCATTCTCGACTTGCTTCATGGATGGCTATTATCTCTACATGATTTGAGGAAGTGGCAACTATAGTTTGCCTTGTTGAACGTCATGATATAGTTGTACCACCACATGTAAATAAATAACCTGTCTGTGATTGATCTTTATGAGGATCAGATAAATATCTCGCATCTGCGTAACCAATCAACTGTGACATGGATTCATTTGAGTGAAACAATCTCATATGTATGATCCCTCGGAGGTATCTGAATATATATTTAACTCCATTCCAGTGTCTTTGAGTTGGGAAGAACTAAATCTTGCTAACAAGTTTACTGAGAAAGTTATATCTGGTGTAGACTTGTTGGCAAAATACATTAATGCACTAATTGCCCTAAGGTATGGTATTTCAGCACCAACAAACTCTTTATCATTTTCATGAGGTCGAAATGGATCTTTATTAATATCAAGAGATCTCACAACTATTGGGGTACTCAGTGAGTGTGTTTTATCCATGTAAAATCTTCTTAAAATATTTTCTGTATATGTAAATTGATGGACAAATATCTCATTTGCAAATTGTTCAATTTGTAGACCAAGACAAAATTTTGTCTTTCCGAGGTGTTTTATTTCGAACTCCTTTTTCAGATATTTTACTTCCTTTGAAAGTTCTTCAGGAGTTTCAATAATATTCAAATCATCAACATATACTGCTATTATGATAAATTCAGATCCAGACCTTTTTCATAAAGACACAAGGGCAAATTGAATCATTTTTATATCCTTCTTTTAGCAAATATTCGCTAAGACGATTGTACCACATTCGCCCTGATTGTTTCAGCCCATATAATTTTTTTTGAAGTTTTATTGAACAAGTTTCCTGGAAATCTTTATATATTTCAGGCATTTTAATTCCTTTAGGATTTTTCATAAAGATATTGTTATCCAGAGAACCATATAAATAGGCTGTAACGACATCCATCAGATGCATGCCAAGTTTTTCATGAACTGCCAGATTTATAAGATACCTGAAAGTGATTGCATCCACCACAGGAGAATATGTTTTCATATAATCAATGCCGGGTCTTTGCGAAAATTCTTGTGCTACAAGTCGTGTTTTATATCTTACGACTTCATTTTTCTTATTTTGTTTCGCACAAAAACCCATTTGTATCCCACTGGTTTTATACCTTCAGGTGTTCGGACTATCGATTCGAAAACTTCGCATTTTTCAAGCAAAGCTAATTCAACTTGAATTGCATCTTTCCATTTTGGCCAATCATTCCTTTGTCTATATTCATTGTCAGATTTTGGTTCAAGATCATTATTTTGTTGCATTATTTCCATAGTAACATTATAAGCAAAACTATTATCGACAATTACATTATTTTAGTTCCATATTTTTCCTGATGAGACATAATTTATTGAAATTTCTTTATCATTTTCAGACGCCTTAACCTCTTCCAAGGTTTTATCAATTGTTATGTTTCCTTGCTCTTCTTGAGTAGGTTCTGTCATATCATGACCATCGTGATTACTTGCTCCTTTTCTTTTTCGAGGATTTTTATCTTTGGAATCGATCGGTTTACCACGTTTTAAATATGGTTTAGACTCATTTGTATTATTTAATTGTCCGATTGGGACATCAACTCGAATTGGAGCATTAACAGCTGGGATATGAGATTTAGTAACTCTTGATAGGTCAGTGAATGCATCTGGCAGTTGATTTGTAATATTTTGCAAATGAATTATCTTTTGAACTTTCAGTTCACATTTATTTGTACTAGGACCTCAATGAGATAGTGATAATGTATTCCAATCTATTTTCCTTTTCAGCTGCTTATTTTCCCCCCTAATGCTGAGTATTCTGATTCATCAAAATGACAATCAGAAAATCTTGTGGTGAATAAATCTCCAGTCATAGGTTCTAAATATTTTATGATAAAAGGAGATTCATACCCAACATATATCCTCAATCTTCTTTGGGGTACCATCTTTGTGCGTTGTGGTAGAGCAATCGGAACATATACTGCACACCCAAATATTCTAAGATGAGAAATGTTCGGCTCCTAACCAAAAGTCAATTGTAATGGGGAGACTTTATGATAAATTATAGGTCTGATCTGCACAAAACTTGCTGCATGCAAAATAGCATGACCCCATAATGAAATAGGAAGTTTTGTTCTCATAAGCATTGGTCTAGCAATTAATTGGAGACGTTTAATTAATGATTCCGCTAGACCATTTTGAGTATGAACATGAGCAACCGGATGCTCAACTGTTATTCCAGTAGATAAACAATAATCATTAAATGCCTGAGATATGAACTCACCAGCATTATCAAGTCGAATTGTCTTTATTGCATAATCTAAAAATTGTACTCTTAACTTAATTATTTGAGCAAGTAATCTCGCAAATGTCATATTACGAGTTGATAATAAGCACACATGTGACCATCTTGTAGATGCATCTATTAAAACCATATAATATTTGAATGGTCCACATGATGGGTAAATGGGCCCACATATATCACCCTGTATACGTTTCAGAAATATTGGGGATTCAATGCCTACTTTGATTACTGATGGTCTAGTAATCATTTTTCCTTGAGAACATGCAACACAAGAGAATTTTTTGAATTAAAGAATCTTTTAATTCTTCAAAGAGTGTCCATGTGAACTCTCAATTATTTTGCGCATCATATTAGAACCGGGATGGCCCAACCGGTTATGCCAAATAATAAAATCATTTGAGTTAGTAAACTTTTGGTTTACTATGGCATGTGTTTCAACCATGCTAATACTTGTGAAGTATAAGTCGGATGAAAGAGCGGGTAATCTTTCAAGTATAAACTTTTTGTCCGACATCATTGTAGTAATGTAAATATTCATTCTTTTCATCATTTGTAGTTTCAATATGATAACCACTTTGACGAATGTCTTTGAAACTTAATAAGTTTCATTGAGACTTACTACAATATAATACTTCATTAATTGTTAAATTTGTTCCCCCAACAAGTACAACTTTAGCTTTTCTGGATCCTTCAAATCTTGAACTACCAGATATTGTATTAATATTAGCTTCTTTCACAATTAAATAAGAGAAATATTTCTTATCTCTTAAAATAGTGTGTGTTGTGGCACTATCAAGAAGACACATATCATCATAATTAATTTTGAATCCAACTGATGACTGAGGAATTTCCATATTCTTCATAAATAAAAAGAGATACATTATAAGAATGTGAAAAACTAACATAAAAACTTTATGAAATTGCACTGCCTTAAGAAACATTTTTACAAAGTACATCATAATATTAAACATAATAAGAAAACAATAACTATTTTATAAGATTTATCCCAGTTAGATGATCAATTCCTCAATCAATACTCATAAAGTCTTCAACTTCCAAATGAGTAATATTTGGTAGATCTCCGAAATCATCATCTTTATAAGTAATATTTGCCTCAATATTTCATGTTTATTTGAGGGGGTTGCTTCATCATCATCATTTCAAAAATTCAAGTGTGCCTCCACATTATTATCTCTTCTTTTGAGAGAGGCTTGGTAAAGTTTCACAAAATGATCGGGCGTACGATATTCACGTGTCTAATGACCCTTCATACTACACCGGTGGCAAATATTGGATTTACCTCTGGAAGGATTATTTTGACGAACTTAATTGTTCTCATATTTATTTTCATCATGATGACGATAATTGTTTCGTCCTCTACCACGTCCTCGCCCACGTCCACGACTACGGCCACGGCCGCGATAATTATTTTATCTTGATTCAAACTGATTATACGTTGCTACAACATTCGCTTCAGGAAATGGAGCAGACCCAGTGGAACGGGCTTCATGATTTTTCATCAGCAAAGTATTATTTTGCTCAGCCACAAGTAGACATGTTATTAATTCAGAATACTTCTTAAATTCTTCTTCACGATATTGTTGTTGTAACAACACATTTGAAGCGTGAAAAGTGGAAAAAGTTTTCTCAAGTAAGTCATTATCAGTGATAGAATCTCCACATAATTTTAACATGGAATTTACCTTGTGGATAACAGAATTATACTCTGTCACAGTTTTAAAATCTTGAAATCGAAGGTGTATCCAATCATATCGGGCTTTTGATAACACCGTAAGTTTTAGGTGGTGATACCGATCCTTCAAATTAGTCCATAATTCAAGAGGGTCTTTAACAGTTAAATATTCAGTTTTTAATTCTTCATGAATATGATGACGAGAAAAAAATCATGGCCTTTGCTTTATCTTGGATTGATGCATTATTATCTTGTTTAATAGTATCACCAAGACCTTTAACGTTAAGGTGAATTTCAGCATCAAGGATCCATGATAAATAATTTTTTTCAGAAATGTCAAATGCCACAAATTTAAGTTTTGATAAAACTGAGATAGAAATTAATTTAGAAATAATAAAGACAACTAAAAATAAAAAAAAATCAATAGATATACCTGATATAAGAGTTAATATATCTAAAAAAAAATAGAACTTCGTACTGATAACGTGTTATAAAAAATACTAGTTTAATAATAAAAGGAGAAACAATAACAAAAAAATTAATAAAAAGAGAATTTCTTTTTCTTTTGAATCTGTGTTCGTATGTATAATTTTTATGCCAAGAGTAGCATATATATAGAGAGAGGAATTGTAACATGATAAGAACAAGAAGTCTAAGTGAACAACTTGCCCGCTTTTAAGTGGCCCCACTAGGAAAAGGAACATCCACTTCCAACACAAAAGTTAATATTTGAAGTTGTTGAAATAATGTGTCAATTTGATACACATTTTTATTTGAAAAAGAAAAATCATCTCTTTGGAACGTAATATATGGACAAACGAAAAGAATGATGTCAGAATGTTTAAGTTTTCATGCAATAAGAAGGTTTTGGACTTGGGCGATGCTCTTTCCTAGCCACGTCTCAAAGGCTTTTGTCCAAAGTTGTCAAATATTATCATTTATTTATAGTCAAAAAATGTTTTAACATATCATGGTCCACAGTTACTGAAAAGCTTCTAACATAACCAAAAGAGAAGATACAATGGGTGTTGCATTTCTGCTCTGCAATACATGAAAAAACTGGAAAATACAATAGTACAAAGCCGACAGGCAGATGAACAAACTGTTGCCCATATATTTGAAAAAGGAACCACAGTATAATTGGTCCCAGAAGTCATATTTCCCATTAATTAAATTTCATCTGACCAGAAATTGCCACAAGAGAAAGCATTTGATTGCCAACCTGGGCAATGGATGAAATCAAGCAGCCTAAGTTTCTATTGCACAAACATTACATTTCCTACAACAGTTTCCATGCCTACAAATCAACCAAGTTTCTCAAGCATTACTGTACACTTATATCATGGTGCCGCCAAATGTAGAGGAAACCCACTTTGAATGCTGATGAAGGGGTGAACAACCTGATCAAATACAACAGGTGTATGCTACCACCACCTTTGCTAGTTCTTTTATCAATATAAAGCTGGCGATATCATGGAGATATTGCATAACCGGTTGACGTTATCATCTCTGTATCTATTTCTCCACCTGTTCCCTTTGTTGAAGGATAGTCCTTAGAATTGCCTGCAGACGTATTACTTAGACTAGTAGAATAAGAAGTTCGATATTCAAACCATATACAAGGTCATAACACTTACTGAATATGGAATCAATTGACGGCCGCCTAGGTGATGTGTCCCTCGTAGGATCTGGGAAAAAATGAAATAAGAATGAAATGACTCTCCGCACTTACAAGTTGACAAAGATAGAACAAACATTTTCCATTACATAAAGCAAATAGAAACGTGACAGGCTGACAGCTACTACTTATTAGTTCAAGGTAACAGAGATGAGGTTCAAAATAGCAGAAGTTTTCCGTGCTGTCTTTCGAAGTTCTATTTGTTTCTTATTTTTGGATAAAGTTCCATTTGATGTTAAACAAGAAGGTACATAGTCTAATGCCTGGTTTTCCTTCTGAAATAGTTTAAACATTCATTCTGGTTCTTTATATTATAATTTCCATAAACTTCTTGCAGGTTAGCATCACTAGTTTATAATTGTTTAGCGCCAGACCAAGAATTATTACACAGAAATTTAAGATTCACAACTATTCTCTCCACTTCCTGCAAAATATATAAAACCATGTGCAACTGAGAAAATGCATGCTTAAAATATCAGAGAGCTTGGGAAAGGAAGCAAAGTAGTCGTACCGAAAAGTCCAAACTCAGCCTAGAAGCCCGATAAACAAACGGATAGCTTTACAACACTATCATCATGAATAGTAACAATAACAATAATAAGTATTACTAATATCAATCTTGTGAACTCTGAACTTGTTTCATTTTGAGACAAGAACTTGCAGAGAATCCCTCCAAAGTTAGGGGAAACCTACAGTGCTTCTTTGGAACGTGCAGTTACAGTAGTTCCAGGGAGATTTCTAGATAGGTGTTAGAGGTCCACTTTAAGGAAAGATAAGCGCACACAAATATCTAACTAAAGTATAATTACACAGTTGTAGAAGGCCTTAAAAGGGGCACAAATGACTCACCAGAAGAATTGCGTAGAGCCTTGACAGCATCAAAGTTTTTGTACGTATAGCCCACAAAACTTAAATCTTTGGGAGTTAAAGACATCTATAAACATGAAACCTGAAGTTAGATAACTAACTTAGAATTCTGAGGCTGCAAACACATAGTAGGATCTTATTTTGCATCAAATATTATACTTGAAATGTGGATAATATTCTCATAGGTTAGGTAGAAGAATATCAGGATGGGACTATTGCGAGAAATTTATAGATGTACCACAAATCATGCAGGCTGCAGCACAAACACTACAAAAAACTTTATGATCCTTTTCAGAATCTTGCACAGTTGTGCTCAAACCCACGTTTCTAAAACTTCCGCATAAACACTTTTATAACCATGTCATACACATGTCCAGTCAGGTAGGTTTTATCCAGAAGTACGTATACAATAATGTGGTGTCAATTGGATCTAAGGCTATATATCTGTTACTAAAACCGAAAAAGATATAGAAAATATATCAAAAATCTACAAGCCTCTGCAGTATATATAAATATAAGAAATACTTAATGGATGTGATGAGGAAAATGGGATTTAGCGAATGATGGATTGGGCAAATAAAGTTTTGCATAAGCACTGTCAAATTTTCAGTACTGATAAATGGTACGCTTGCTGGTTTTTTCTTTTCCCAGAGAGGATTAAGGTAAGGAGATCCTCTCTCTCCTTTCCGTTTCCTCATAGCCATGGAAGGACAGGATGGTATGGTGAAAAGAGCACAGGAAAAATAATTGGATCAGGGGGTTCAAAGTTAACACGAGCTGACTGTAGTATGGTAATTTCACAATTCAGTATGCTGATGATTCTCTTGTATTTTGTGAAGTTGACAGAGAACAGTTGATGATGATGAGGGTGATTTTCATTCTGTATGAAAATATCTCAGGCTTACATAAGCTGGAATAAGAGCTATGTTTATCCAGTTAATGATGTAAATGATATCCTAAGTTTGGCTAATATTTTGGGCAGAAAAGTTGGGGAACTGCCAACTGTATGCTTGGGGATGCCTTTGGGAACAAGGAGCAAATCAATAGGATATGGAATGGAGTCATACAAAAATGTGAGAAGAAACTAGCTAATTGGAAGTTCCAGTACCCTTCATTGGGGTGCAGGCTTATTCTAATCAACTCAGTTCTGGATGCAATGCCAACATACATGATGTCTCTATTCCCTATTCCAGTGAATGTTGGCTGTTGCCGAGGGAATTGATTCTTTTAAGAAGAAATTTTTTATGGGAAGGAAATTGTGAAAAGAAAAAACTTCACCTTGTGAAATGGGATTCACTGGTAATCAGCAAGAAGGATGGGGGGTTTGGGGAAAAAAACATAAAGGTACAGAACCAAAGCTTGATGATGAAATGGCTATGGAGGTTTGCTTCAATTGAACATTCACTGTGGAAGGAGGTGATTAGAGAGAAATACGGGATGGAAGAACATTGGACCATCAACATGGTAAGTGAGCCTTCCTTATGGAGTCAGTCTGTGCAGGTTCATAAGTTATCTTTGGCCAGAATTCAGTACCAAAACCGCTCTTAGAATTGGTAATGGTATAAAGATTTATTTTTGGAATGACAATTGGTTGGGAAGTGGTGGTAAATCTCTTCCTGATATTCACGGGATCAATCAACAAGAAGAAGCTACAGTTGGGAGAGGTATGGAGTCCTCAAGGATGGAACCTTACCTTCAGAAGATTCCTTTTTGATTGGGAGATGGACAGAATGGTTGAATTATATAAAATGCTGGAGCAGTTCACTGGAACTGCAGATTATGAGTATCAGTTGATATGGCAAGGACACAAAAATGGGAACTTCTCTGTTGGTTCAGCTTATAAGAAATTCAACACATCTAATTATGTTTTGGAGAGTTGGCCATGGAAAATGATATGGAAGGTTAAAATTCCATACGAAGTTGCATGTTTTACTTGATTACTGGCCAGAGGAGCAGTTCTTACACAGGACAATCTTTGCCAGGGGAGAATATCCCCTGTACTCTAGATGTTACATATGTGGAGGGGAGGCAGAGATAATTTTTCATCTTTTTCTACATTGTAAGGGAACTTCACAGCTATGGAGGATATTTTTAAACTTAAGGGGTATACAATGGGTAATACCAAGAAGTATCTCATAATTTCTCAATTGCTGGAACAGTGAAGGCCACACAACTGGCAAAAAAGAGAGATGGAGGATTGTTCCAGCTTGCATTTGGTGGACAATCTGGGAAAGAAATCAAAGATGTTTTGCAGAGAAGACTAGCAACACCCAGAAGTTGAAAACGAAGTGTCTAGGTCTTTTTTTTTTATTTTTGGTGTAAAAGGATAAGCTTAGAAGACCATGGTTCAATTTTCGATGTTCTATATTCCTTGTAAAGAAGATATAGGATGGCAGTGATTTTTTGCATGACATTTTTTGTAATTATGGGGGACTCACACAGCTTTGAAGTGGGAGGTCCAACTTTATATCTATATATACAAATATGTTACCTTCTCAAAAAAGAAAAAAAGCATGCATATTTAGAGAGGTATTGATTTGCAATATCCAACATAGCTTGCATTTATATTTTGGACTAGAGTGGATGAAAACAGATTTAAGTAGTTTTTTTGTTTGAATGGAACCAAAACACAACTCCACAGTATGTTCTAAGTAAACCCGATTAAACTTCCGTCTTTTGCTTATTGCTGCAGAATTTCAGGCAAGTGGCAGTAATAAGGATGCACACACTTTATCAGTTCATAGGCCATAAAATACTGTCATATGCAAAAAGTACTGAAATACAGACAGAAAAGAACCAGTGGTTACAAACCTTCCGAGAAGGTCCTGAACCAGATCTTGCTGAAGTTGGAGTATCCATCTATGAAAAGTCCAGAAGGAATGAACACAGTTACTTACAAGGAGAAACAGACTACATTTGAACTAGATGACATAGGTGACAGACAATAGATCCACCAAATCTAGTTTCAGAAGGCTAACATGTGAATCAAGCATATTCTTGCGAATAATTAAATGAAAAAATGAGGACTGCTCGTTTGAAATCACAAAGCAAAATCCTCAGCATGAATTGTCTTTAAAAGAAGCCAGAACTAAAGACCATGCACAATATTGTGTGTGACTAAGTTTGACTAGAAGATGAAATTAAGGAAAAACAGAGATTAAGGAAAAAGCTTGACTTACCAAATACAAGTGTAACAGTAAAGATAAAATTTAGATCTCAACTTAAAGTTGGCTAGTTGAGAAAATACCCTACTCATGGAGTAATAGAAAGCGACCGCTTTTAGAAAGTGAGATTACGAGGCAGGATTCAAATTGAATTGTAAGAAACTCTTACCAGTTTCTTGTCTTAACTTATTTGTGAAAAGAGAAAGGAAGAGAGAACTCTTTTGAAAATGGTCATTAGGGGACATATCACAGATTGCAGCATCTAAAGATTCAACTTGAAAAATGAGGCGATTCACACACTTCAACAGTGTACAAAAGCAAACAGAGATCCTGGATTGAGTCTGAATGTTGCCCATCAACAAAATTTTGTACAGGCTTGGCCCAAGAAAAAATGAAGCAAGCCTGGAAAAACAGCATTTCATTTCCTTTTTATAGGTTGCTTATCTAAGCATACATGTCAAACAGTACATATTATTGCAAGCTTTTGCAATGTCAGTGTGAGAAATATAGGAGAAAAATATTATTGAATTGTGTCTCTATATTATTACACAGAGACCATATTTATAGGCACTACAATACAATCCTTTACCAAGTAGGATACTATTTACTATTTCTATTCCTATCAATATTCTTATTTCTATTCCTACTCTAAGCAGGATTGTATACACCTATTTCTATTCTAACACCCCCTCAAGCTAGTGCATACACGTCATATGTCCCTAACTTGTTACAAATGTAATTAATAGAAGACCGATGAGGGGCTTGGTGAGATATCTGCAACTTGATCACTCGACTTCACAAAATTGACAGTCAGTCTCAATCAGCTTAGTCTTCTCATGAAATACTGTATTTGATGCATAATGCCAGTTAATCTCAATGTGCTTGATCTTCTCATGAGATGCTGGATTTTGGGGCATAATGTCAATAAAACACCGAGTGATAAATTCTTGAATTGACAGTATTGAACTTCCCAAACCAAGTTTGAGAAGACTATTTCAGACCATAAAATGACTTACACAATCGATATAAAAGGCTACCAGACTCCCCCTAAGCAACACAATTAGGTGGTTGCTTCATATAGACTTCTTTCTAGAGATCACAGTGGAGAAAAACATTCTTAATGTCCAACTGATTACAAAGCCAGTGTAGAACGACAACTATAGATAGAAAAAGGCGGACATATGCTATTTTAGCCACAAAAGAGAAAATATCATTGTAATCTAGCCCAAATATACGAGTATACCTTCTGTTTTATTTTTTGGCAAAAGTAATCATAAAACTGGCCGAAACATGCTCATTCACCGGATTATTAGATTTGATGCCTGAAAGTAGTCACAATCTGAGAAATAAAATTATATGGATAGGGTCGGAATGATGGCATGACCCTATTGAGAAAGAGAATGATGTGGGTAGGGTCGAAATGATGGCGCGACCCTACTAAAAAATAGAAATTATATAGGTAGGGTCGAAATGATGGCACGACCCTACACAAATAAGAAAGTAGTCACCGAAAAGATGGCACGATGCTACGCAAATCGGATATGAAAATGTAGTCACCGAATAGATGGCATTGTGCTACACAAATCGGATATGAGAAAGTAGTCACCGAAAAGATGGCACAGTGCTACACAAATAAGATATGAAAAAATAATCACCAGAATGATGCACGGTGCTACACAAATCAAATATGAAAAAGTAGTCTAGAAAAATGCATGGTACTACGCAAATTAAATATAAAAAAGTATTCACCGAAAAGATGCACGGTGCTACGCAAATTAGATATGAGAAAATAGTTACCGGAAAGATACACGGTGACCCTGACTTTTGCTAACCTAATCATTTCCCAAACAGGCGACATATATGGATAATAGCCGCCCGCCAGCAGCGGAAGCTCTTTAATTCTCTACCAAGATCGTAGAAGCTCTGATACCATATGAGAAATATAGGACAAAAATACTATTGAATTGTGTCTCTACATTATTACACAAAGACCATATTTATAGACACTACAATACAATCCTTTACCAAATAGGATACTATTTACTATTTCTATTCCTATCAATATTCCTATTTCTATTCCTACTCTAAGTAGGATTGTATATACCTATTTCTATTCTAACAATCAATTTCTTGAAGAGCATTATTTCACTAAAAATAGTAAAAGGCTCATGATGGTTATCTTATACATAATGCAGTGAGCTCCTGAACTGTGCTCTTCATTTACACTGGGGGGTGAATGGACAATATTCAAGGTAGTTGATGAGTTGTGACATTCAAACTATAGAACGTGGCAATCAGATGAATTTTGATTGAAAAACTGGCCTATAAGGATGTTAAAAGAACAAAGAGGCAGATAATACGTAGAATGTGAATGTGCCTGTTTCTTGGTAAAATGAAGAAATTACAAGAATGTAGGAGGCAGATTGATTCCGGGAATTATTCTTGGTAGCAAATAACCTTTGTTTCTGACACATTTTTGTATATAATTATTCTTGGAGAATTCTGGAAATCTTTTATCTGGAACCAAGACTAATTCTTTAGCATCAATCTCTCTTATTGCTTTCCTAACTCCTTTATTTCTGCATAATATGTGCATGCACATGCAGACATATCTAATACATATACACATATATTAATATATCTACACATTTTCTTTTCTAAACCTAATGAATACACACATTTATCTTTTCCCCCGTCTCTTGGACGGGTTTAAACCTAAGTTTACTCCATGCTCATAGCTATCGAGTTCGAACTTCAGCAACTCGTCGACAACTTCCAAGACCTCTATATTCAACCCAAAATGAATACACAATTGAGGAATACATGCTGTTGAATGCAAGAATAACCATCACGGGATTTGTTTTATTTGTTTGAGAAAGAATAGTGCTTCAAGAGGCTGCCATGTGCAAATGCCTACCATGTGACTTGTATCTTCTAAAGGGCAACATACAAACAGTATAAAACTGTTAGATGAGTAGGTCCATACGCTTCACATGGTTTCAGTGGAAGCAGAGATCCTTATTCGAGTTTCACCATAACCCACCAACAAAATATTTTAACGTACTTGACCCAAGAAAAAGAATCAAACTCACATGTGAGAGGGTGTGCTGAAGATCTAAAAACAAATAATAGAAATCTACCCTCTCTACTACTTCACCTTTCAGATGAGGCATTTCTCACAGTTCACCAATATTCTAAGCAGATAGTGAAAAGAAGACACGTGTCGCCTTCCATTTTGTAAGTAAATGCAGATGGTGGGACAGTAATGTATAAATAAAATAAGGAAAATATCATAGGTGTTACAAATAGACATTAACTGTGCATTAGATATTTAAAAGGATCAAAAGGGTGTATTGTTACTGGTTATGAAAGTTTGTCACTGGTTATGAAAGTCATTGACTTTCTCCAATAAACAAAAAAAGACTCATTCAGTTTCATGAAATACCTCATCATACTTCATAAAATTCTGGGTGTCCAGCTCTCCATTAACTTCTGGTTTGAAGGCTGCTTCCATTTCATACAGCTTATCCCATACAATATCCTTGAACCAAGGATGAGCCTGATAAACCACTTCAAATAAATTTAACACAAGAAACATGAAGGTTCTAGTGAAACTGATTGGATGAATGATTCAAATAGTACCTTTATTTGGTTTGAACCTCCAGTCCCCAGTCTATGCTCAACATCACATAGTAACCTGCAAATAAGATCCTTTGCCTCATGTGAGAGTTTGGTATCTTCAGGAAATCTTAGGTGATTTCTCCAGTGAACTATCTGGCAATCACACACATGGAGTTAGAATCTGATAGATTTGGAAGTAGCAGGAGAACCTGAAAAGAAGGTTTGCTTCACAAGAAGCCAACCAGTACATTGTAGTTGGTCTATACTGAGATGGGTGTCACTAATGCACCACATTCTCATAGTGAACATTGATTGTAGCACTGGCAAGCATATCACCATGAATGCAATACACCTGCTGAGACTTGTAGTGCAAAAGGTGAAGACTTGGAACCAATTGACCAAACGACACAGACTAATCTAAGTGGTTAAGCATCACGTGAAAAGGTCTCAGACATCAGCTGTCCAAGCAATCAGTTCTCAGGCATCAGCAAAGAAAGGTCGTTCATACTCGGACGATATTACATACAAAGCATTCTACCTCTTTGTATGTGGACATTTTACAACAAGTTCTTAGCATCAAACTTTTCTACCATTCTCTTCATTTTTACAGTGAAAGAAGCAGGGCACTTTCTGTTATCTCAGCAGCAGTTGATATCCTTATCCTACAAAAATGGAAAGCATACTTGAAGTAAACAGAAAGTAAGGATGCTACCTTTCTGCAAGTAGTTATTGGATCATCGGCGTAGAATGGAGGGTAACCAATGAGCATTTCATACATAATTGCCCCAAGGGACCACCTGCATGTAGTAGTAGATAAGAGATGAGAAATACATAAAGCACAACATGGTTCATTTTCCTTTAGAAAATAACTAGATATTTTACAACGGGTTAGAAAACAAAAGCATTTTCCTGCAATCCTCATCAAACTTAAGTGAAAACATAGGACTGCAGAAATGGTCAAGCTATCAGTGAAGTAATCCCAAACTACAAATGTGTCTCATTCCACTAGAGGTTGATGTGCAGATGAGGCACTGGATCTTGTAGCATCAGATATATCATCCCCAGATGGTGAAGGCTTGAAGGGGGGGAGGTTAAGCACTTAATTTACAGTTTTATACTTGGTCATAAAAGGAGGCAGCAGGAACCCTTCACTGGTATATCCTACTCGTTTCTTCCCTAACCTTTCCATGGCCCATAATCAATAAACTCTTACACCCTTTACCTTCAAATTAATCTGTTTTCTCCCCCCAGGGTGAACTCTCTCAAGCCCTCTTCCACCTGCTCCAAAATCTTTCTTTTGTCCCCCATCCCACTCCTATTCCCATTACCTCATGCAGCATCCTCCCACGCTAACACTGATGTCCTCACTCCTCCCTACTTCTCCTTTGCCTTCCCAAGAAAGAAGAAGGCAGCCCAACTAAAAAACCCAGATAACCTTACACTGCTTTCTCAATATCCATAGGTATCTACTTTACTTTCTTTTCTGTTATCAGTGTTTATTTAACCATTCCATTCCTTGTCTAGTAGGTTCTTTTTTTGTTTTTTGTTTGCCACTAATTGGTATTGCTAGATTGAATTTAGTTAAGATGGAGATAGAGGTGACACAAATTTTTCCTGCCTCTACTTCATTTTATTATAGCCAAGGAGTTTAAGAAAAGAGATTTTTAACACAGGCTGAATATGACACACCAAAAGTACCCTTAGTATCTAATGGTAATAACATTCCATGTCAATTAGGATAAAATCAGAATGTTCAAACTAAAGAATTTCCAAATATAGAAATATGTTGATCTTTTCAGAGCAGACTGAACAGAAAAGAGTATCTTATACAATTAAACATAGAGAATATTGTTTTTAAATTATCATTATTAGTAAAAGGGGCCACCACATATGTTAGAAATCAAAACTAACCAAAAGAGAAGTATCCAAGGTAAATATTGGGAAGGAAATCCATTAATTAGTTCAATGATATATACCAACTTGAACAAGGTCTCGCTATTGACATTTAGATATTTGTCACATAGATTCATGCACAGCAGTGACATGAATGAGCAGAGAATCCAAGATCTCCTGGTTATTGTTTGCAAAAAAGCTAATTCTAATTTCGGAATAAACACTAACCAATCACATTCCATTCCATATCCTTTCTTCAATAGTACCTCAGGAGCAATATAGTCTGGTGTACCGACTGTAGAAAATGCCTTTTACATGATGAAGAAGACAAAGATTAGTTTTAAATACATACAGAATTCAATACTTGCTAAATAACACAGATCTAAATTTAGTGTCTACAAAAGTGAATATTAAGATTATATCACAGAGTTATTGTCATATTCACATATTGCAAAAAAGCATTCTTCCATTGACTGAAATGCAAGCCAATACAACTTCTCATTCCTACAATGATCTGGTTTTACATAAGAGCAAGTGTTTGGAACAAGATAAATTTGTTCAATTATAACACAACAAGATATTGTATCTTATTTAGACTTCTGCTGTTTTCAGATATCCTTTTCATTTATGTTGCGGGTTCCTATAAAGATGTTTCTTATACTATGGTTCGGGATGTATTATTGGTTCACCTAGCGGGTAGTGGCTTGTTGGGTTTCCTGTTGCGACACCTGAATTTTGTTTCCATGACACTATGTAAATCCTCACACAATACAGAGAAGAAACAACATATATCAGTAATATAACATACCAACTTCCTTCTGTTTATCTGCCAATGATGAAGTTTTTCGCGGGGACTTTTCCACTTATTTCCATCATTGGTATCTGGGAAGCTGCTATCTATATCCATAGGATCCTTTATATTCTCATCATCCATAGCTTCATTTTCTTTTAATGTGGATAACGTTTTACAATCAAGAGGCTTACAGAGACCAAAATCAGAGAGCTTCAAGTGACCATTTTTGTCCAAAAGAAGGTTGTCAGGTTTGATATCTCTGGAAAAAAATAATCGAAATTATAAACACCGAAACAGTCGCAACATCAAAGAACTATGCCTCAAGAAAGCTATTACATATTTGCATTCAATATTATGCACATAAATTTTCTTAAGTCTTAATCATTGCATAATAATAACTTTCACAAATCAGAAGCTCATGCAGACATACCTGTGAATGTAATTATGCTTGTGAATGGACTCTATAGCTAGGACACTCTGAGCTATATAAAATTTAGCTACACTTTCAGACAATGTGTCTTCTCTCATCAGCAGAGTCATCATGTCACCGCCAGGAAGATACTCCATAACAAGGTAAAGATATTCAGCATCTTGGAATGAGTAGTATAATTTTACAATACAATGGCTGGCCACTTCTGCCAATAAATTTCTTTCAGCTCTCACATGCTCCACCTGCAAAAATCAATTTTTCAACAGGGAATACACTTTAGAACACATTATGTAGAAGCGGATGTCACATGCAAACAGGATACAGACCCCACCCTCCCAACTTCCTATTAAATATAGAATGCATGAGCAGCTCCCCAGTACACCAACCACCAGTTTCAATCATTCATACAGCGGACTGTTAAAATACTTCAATATGACGCTCAATCATTTCATTTCATGCAGGGAATAATCGACCTTGGTATGTTACTTGGATCATTTCTGTTTCTTGAAGGAAATAAGGTTTTCTTTATTTAAGGAATCAATGCCAAAGCTACATGAGAAGGGGCTGCAGAAGAAGGTTAACTAGATTAAGTTTCAAAAGAAAAGCTGTCCAGTAAAATGAAGAGAAGGACCACAGTGACCGCTTTAAACATACAAATAAAATATAGCCCTAGAAAGCATGTCATGAAATTCTCTGGAGAATCCTGTAATACGCTAAGATAAAAAAGGAAAGAATGTTGAACAAGAGATCTGTAACTATTCTAGTGCTAAACTTATTTATTTCGATATCAGTTGTCTGGGCCAGCTAGCAAGCACCTCAATTATTGCAACAACCTATCCAGCCCAAAAGCACAGGTTGCCAAAGTAATCCAAACCACCAAAATTTACGCAAATGAGGTGTTCATCTAGCATCACAGATTCTATAGAGAAAGTGAATAAATAAAACGCCTAAATAGACGAACCTTGTTTCTCATATAAAGAAGAGAGAGGGTATAAGGAAACAATTGTGAATGGCCGAAAAATCTTTAGCTTTAAATGACAGAACCCAATGAGGGAAATTCTAATTCTGAAGTATTCCTAACTTCTATCCTGAATTCAAAATCTTGGTCAAAGTTGACGGGATAATGTAACTATGAAATGTACTGACTACTATATAATGACAGCCATTTCTGCCTAGCAAAAGATCATTGCAGAAATACTTAAAAGTATGGTTCCAAGAGATCACACACGATGCAGGATAGAAACTAGTTAGCTTATGCATTTTGGATTGCATGTCCGGAGATGAAACTTGAATCAGACAACAGTACTAAAACCTGACACTCCAGGATGTATTAAGAATCCTCTTTACTTGCTTTTACAAGTATTGGATGTTAAAGGGTTCAAGAGAACACTGCACGGGAGTTTCAATAACTATGTATCAGTCCCAAACTAGTTGAGGTCGGGCGATAATCAGTAATATAATTTGCTCTATTCTCATTCATATCACTCCAATATTAATAAGCAATTTGTCTTTTTAGTCAAAATACAGATTTTCCTAAAACTGGAATTTCTGAATCTCATACTTATCCCTTTCTAGACCTATTGTAAGTGTAACAACAACAACTAAGTCTTAATCTCAACTAGTTAGTACTGCCTATATTGATCCTTGCTCTCTTTTTTTAATCTATTCTTAGTTAAATCCACATACATTAATTCCTAGAGATTGTAGGTTAGATGGGAGTTTGTCCGAACAAAAAGTATTAGTACTAAAGTCTGCTCATAAATTTGGTCTTCTTAGCACATGCTTAACTCTTTGCATAATATAAAACCCCTCAAAGAAAATATAAGTGGTGCCGCTGAGTATAATATCTTTAAGGATGAAACGGGACAGTATCTGAATTAGCAGGTTCCTGCAGGATACCCCCAGGTGTAAAAGCTCTTAATATGTCTGAAAAGTGAATGATAAGATTCAGATACATAGGTTGAACTGTGTAAACCTAAGGGTGATTTTGGATATCAAATTCGCCACCCAATGAAATTTTTTGAGCACATGCTTAACTCTTTGCATAATATAAAACCCCTCAAAGAAAATATAAGTGGTGCCGCTGAGTATAATATCTTTAAGGATGAAACGGGACAGTATCTGAATTAGCAGGTTCCTGCAGGATACCCCCAGGTGTAAAAGCTCTTAATATGTCTGAAAAGTGAATGATAGGAGTCAGATACATTGGTTGAACTGTGTAAACCTAAGGGTGATTTTGGATATCAAATTCGCCACCCAATGAAATTTTTTGAGCATGGTAACAGTATATTAAAATCAGCACAAAAGCAGTCCTGCAGCCATATTTACAATTGAAAAGGCCACAATGGTATCATGTACTATATGTTAGAATAGGAATAGGTATATTAAATCCTACTTAGAATAGGAATAAAAATAGTAAATAGTATCCTACTTGGTAAAAGAATATATTGTAGTGTCTATAACTAGGATCTTGTGTAATAATATAGATACACAATTCAACAATATTCTTCTCCAATACTTCTCACATGGTATCAGAGCCTCTACGATCTTGGTAGAGAATCAAACTTCTGATATACACAGCCAACATTATAGTTCCAGCATATAAGTAGGTCACAAGTAGACTCTGGCAGGCTCCACCTGAGTCCAACTATATTGAGGAAAAGCTGTCAGAGCTGGTCTGTGACAGGACAATACAGAAATAGATGGCTATTGCTTTCTAATAGTGAGAACATCTGAAACATGATTGAAAATCTCTTTTTTCAGATATCCTTGAGTCAAACAAGCCTCTTTAGCCACTAACCAGTAGAAACAAGCCACCTTGAATGGGATCTTCATTTTCCATATATACTTTTATGGCCAAAAGGCTCCACGTTGTCTTGTATTTGTGAGGGAATTTGATATGCAGATTTGACTGAAGTAAGCATCCTTACCTCTGTTCCACTGCATCTTATCTTTAGTGTTACTAAATCTTGAAAAAGCTTCAAAGTCTTGAAAAATTCAGCAATTTCGTCAATTTCCCAGTAATTTAAGCTTCTTTTAAAAGATGAGATTCCAGCTCCATAAACCTAGTTTTGCTTCAGGCAGGTTCACAATGTTGAAAATACCAGAATTAGGGTTTTCCAGTTTGCCAAATGAACAATTCTCTAGTCTCTGTTACCTTGCCAGATGAAGTTCCTCCTCGGGCAGTCAATTATTCTCCCATCATAGTAGAGGAAATAACAACATAATATAGATAGGAAGTGCATCAAGAGCACTATTCAAACACCCCACCACCACCCTAACCCCAACCCCAGCAAAAAAAAAAACAATGAGACAGATGAATCTTCCATTCTGCCAATGATACCCTTTTAACACCTCTTCCCCAATTTCCTGATATTCGTTTTTTGAGCCAAGAGATGGTCCGAAGTAGTAGATGGTGGGAAATGAACCACCTCACAAGCTGAATTAACTGCTAAGATCTTTAATATCTATTAGATTTTTTTCATTCTTGTTAATAGCTCCCTAGAAGGTTCTTTCCCTTTTGAAAAAGTTTAAGAGAAGGTGATTCACGATCACCTTTCTTGTTCATTATTATCTCTATAAAGGGCTTAATATCATATTGAAGGTGGCAAGTGGAATGGTGGAAAGGTTGGATTGAAGGGTTTAAAGTGACAAACATAGAAGGCTGTCATTTCATTTATGTAGATGACTCTTTGGTATTCTATAACTAAGGCACATGAAGCTGATTTGGCCACTTCTAAAGCTGTGTCAGGACTACATGTAAATTGGAGGAGAGCATGTTTTCCCCAGTTAATGAAGTTTCTAATATCCAATTGTCAACTTTCTCCCCAAGTCTATATCCCTTAAGAACCCTAACTAGAAAGTCCCGATTAGGGTTCTTAAGCTGTTTCAGGACTACATGTAAATTGGAGGAGAGCATATTTTCCCCTGTTAATGAAATTCTAATATCCAATTGTCAACTTTCTCCCCAAGTCTATATTCCTTAAGAACCCTAATTAGAAAGTCCCAATTAGCATGGTCATATGCCTTTCCAATATCAAGACTTGTCCTCTAATCCTGATCCACACAATCATTGGCAATCAAAGCAACATCCATAATCTGACGAATCTTCATAAAAGCTATTTGATGTCCATCCACAAGTTAATTCACCACTCTCTTAAGCCTCTGAGTCAATAACTTAGAAATGATCTTGTATAAGTTGCAAATCAAACTGATTGATCTGAAATCCCTCAATTCCTTAGCATCATTCTTTTTTGGGATCAAGGCCACATAGGACAGAATAAAACTCCTCTCAAAGAAATCCTCTCTGTAAAAACTCTATAATGACTTCATGATATCCCATTCACAATATCCCAGCATTTGTGTTCCCACAAAATACCCATCTAGATCAGGAGCTTTATCTGCATCATACATTTTGACTCTCCAATACTTCCTGCTCATCAAACTCTCCTTGTATCCATTCTATTCCTCTTCTATGAAGCTTGGACAGCCCAATATATTGAAATCATGCCTCCAATTTTAAGTCGGAGTATACAATGTCTGATAAAAGGATACAATCTCCCTCTTTATCCCCTCTGGATCACTTTTTATTTCAGACTGAATCTCCAGACTATCAATATGGTTAAATCTTCTATGGTGACCACCATTGCCTGAGTAGTTGTTTGAACATTGGAAATATGACATAAGAGATTTTTCTGGATAGTTGTGCCTGAGTGTGTGTGTGTGTGTGTATTTATATATATAGTCCGTAACTTATCAAATCCAAAGATTCTGGCATCCACCCATTGGAAATTAAATTTACACATTTGGAATCTTCAGAAAAAATTCTATAGACGACTAGTTCGACAAATAAACTTTTTTAATAATGTTCTAGAGAATCATAGTTGAAGAAAAAGTCTTACTTACCATATAATAATTGTTATCTAATTTATATGACTAATTAATTGAAAGTATTTATTGTATACTAGCAGCTAAACAAAGAAGAAAAATAAAACCTATCTTCCTCGGAAAGCAGCATTCTCAGACAGCAAACCAAGAGCATGTTTGGATGGGCTTATAGCTTATGGCTTATAAGCCAAAAGCCATAAGTTTTAGGAGTTCTAACTTGTGACTTTTGGCTTATTTTGGGTATTTTGGCTTAAAAACAAGTGCTTAAAAGCACTTTTTTATCTTACCCAAATACTATAGAAGAGCTTTAAAGTTATTTTGGCTTAAAAGCACCTAAAATAAGCCAATCCAAACAAGCTCTAAGTGATACCTGTAATGAGAAGTCAGTGCATCAAAATAATTTTCAGATTTTGTTCCATTTTATCTTATTGGAGTGCTGTACCATTGAATGTTAAGGTCAGCACAATTAAATACAAGATCCCTCTGCAAATGTTCATTCCTCCAAGGGTCATCTTCCCAAGAGAAAGGAAAAAGATAAATAACGAGCAAGGAAAAGAAAATAGAGCTGAAATATACAACTAATGGCCATACAAAAGATAAATAAGTAAGAGCAACAGGATATGTGCTGCATTAGGCTAAACAGCTTGGCAGTATATCACCATCACCAGTGGTATGTCAATGTGTACAGGCAGCCAATTTCCAATTCTGAGGTGTCTTAGCATCATAATTACATACTCAACCAGAGAGCAGAAGCAACATTGCTAAAACTTCACGTATAATGATGACTAAGTAGAGAAATAATAAAGGCAGCATTGCTCTTCTCACCTGTCCTCTGATGAGCATTTCAGATTTCTTTAACTTCTTCATGGCATAAATGTTACCAGATTTCTTCTCCCTGCATAATCTTACCTGCAGAGCACACGCATCCACATATTAGAATCAGGAATCTGTAAAAAGATAAGTTCAATAGCAGCACAATCCATGTACACGGAAGAAGAAGATATTGGTGAAGATAGTAATTTTGATTGTTTTTAATATTTTTTGAGAAGGTAACATTTTGTATATATTTATCAAAACAGCACTTCGATTGTGCTGAAACCATATTTACAAGTGAAGAAGAAGAAAACTGCGCCGGAGCCATTAACAAAA
The DNA here is from genome assembly GCF_947179165.1 of Solanum dulcamara. Lineage (NCBI taxonomy): Eukaryota > Viridiplantae > Streptophyta > Magnoliopsida > Solanales > Solanaceae > Solanum > Solanum dulcamara. The sequence continues at coordinate 51,307,784 of NC_077241.1, forward strand.
CACTATGGTGTCTATCATTGAAGCAATATCTTCTATGTATCTCTGGTTAGACCAAAAACATAAAAGTCTAAAGCAATTCAACATAATCCTGTGAACTGTACTGCTAAGGTCTTCAAAACATCTGGAATTTCTCTCTTTCCAGATTGTCCACCAAATGCAAGTAGGGAACATCCTCCATCTATCTCTGTGTGTCAATCCTACACCTGCTTCTTCCCAGTTGAGCAAGACCCCAGTAATCTTCCTTGGCATTGTCCAAACAAAACCTCTGAGGCTAGTCATTTCGATTTTCTCCCCAAGGATATTTGAATACCGACTCCAACTTCAACCATGGAAGCAAAAAATGAGCACTAATGCTGACATAGATATCGAATCAGACAGAGAAGAAGATACTCAAGGTCCCAAGAGGTGCAAAGACGTTATAGTCCCCACTCGCCCCTAAAATAAAAAATAGTTCTTTATGGGACATGAGGTGCAACTTCATTCATTGAAAGCTTTGTTCTTGTGTAGTCATGGTCTCAGGCAGAGCTAGCAATTATAGTCCTGTCTATAAAATAGAATAGATAGTTTCTTCTGGCACAGGAAGTGCAAGTTTATTCACTGAAAGCTTCATTCTTATGTAGTCTATTTTGGTAGAACTTGTCTTTTAGAAAAGATAACCGATTTTGGAAATTCCTGCAACCATTGTTCAGGTTAGACTTTAGACTGATTGTGTCCGTATGTTGTGATTTGACAATTAATGTGGTAGGCGTTTATAAAATGGACCTTGGGCCTAAATCCCAAAAGTTAACTCATGAAATGAGGGTTCTCCAACATAATATAAGGAGACAACAAGACATACCCTCAGGGGCCAGTTGGTTGGAGGGATTGAAAAAAAGAGAAAATGTCCAGATCGTCTAGTACTAATCCTCAAGATTTGAGTGTCATTTCAAATACTTGCATACCAGGAGAAGAGTCTAAGAGCCCGTTTGGATTGGCTTTAGAAAAATGACTTTTAAGTCGAAAAGAAAAAAGTAGGGGGGACCAACCTTTTAACTTTTGACTTCTTTTTGTAAATTTTACCTTATTTTAAGAACTTTTCTGATTTGCCAAACACTTCCGAAAGTTAAAAAATAACTTAAAAGTTGGTTTAGTGAGCACTCAAAATAGCATGTACTTTCTACTCCTCCATAAATTTTATTGGACGAGATTTGACAGAGCATGGAATTTAAAATAATTATTGACTTTTGTGTAGTGTCAATTGAGATGGAAAAATAACATTGTACTGGCTGAAAAGTTTGTTTATAGAGAAGAAACCATTCTAGATTAAATTAAAACATCAAATGAATTTGAATTTTCCTTAAACTGATGTACCGAAAGGGATAATTTGTGGAAATTGCAATTTTATGAATAGAAATGTCAGCCTTTTGGAATTTACCAAAATATAAAGTGTCATATAGATGGTAGGAATAGATTACTTTTTTCTATTATCAGTTTCTCTATATCCAAGCATTTGTATGAATATAATGCAAATACAGTAGAAACGGAAACAGAAAATTATGCAAGGAAATCATCTACTTGCAACGTGAACAAACAAAACTCAGACCTTAAAGGGATAATACTGACCTCACCATAGGCTCCTCTGCCAATAATTGTTAGAAGTTCAAAATCATCCACACATATTTTGTGCCTCTTCAGTCTCATAAACTCTGTCTCCTTTTGCTCTAGATCTTTGATCAGATGCATTTGCTCTTCTTTAGGCACATCTGAAGATGCTAACTTTCTTTCTAGAATCCAACGCCTATTTTTAAACAATATTGGAACAAATATGAGACAAGGATGATATTTAGAGAAGTGTAACTTAGTTATACTCTCAAGCTATTACGGGTTAAAATAGTGATGTACACATTCTAAAATAGGAAGGATTATCAAGATTATAGGTCCTACAGGAAATTAACATATATAGTGATAGTTATTGATTGTATGTGCACGTGTGTGTGTGAGAGAGAGAGAGAGAGGGAGAGATAGTAAATTATAATATACTAACAAATATTATGCCTGTACACATAGCATGCTTCTTTTACTTTCTCTTTCCTTTTTTGTGGTTGGGGGGGGGGGGATAAGTGGCACACTAAGATGCTAGTCTTAGTGAAATATAGTCAAAGAAATGTCTAAATTCACAAGTGAACTCTAGAAAAGATCAACTTTGATGTTTTGCTTAAAAGTTTAAATTGCTACTTATTTTTTCCTGATGAAATGACGTCATGTAGAAAAATCCTTGCATACAAGATGTAACAACAACATCCTTGCATACAAGAATGTAACAAAAGCAAATAACATTGTAGGAAACATGATTTTCTACAAATAGTACCCAGTCATTTATAAAAGGCATCTCATACGTGCTCCTTATGTATACTACCATATAAGTACGATACCTCAAAACAAAATGTTGATCGTATCCTTCGGAAATTACATTAAAGTACATTCCATTTAGATAAAACTGTAGTTACTCTTAACAAGCCCTCATTTTATGATTTATACTGTAATAAATTTCTGGATTTTACTACACAACTTCCATACCCATGGGACAAGAAAGCATAAAACTGCTCAGCCTGATCTCCCTAATTGAGTGCCAATTTGGCATTTGCAATTTTTCCACTCTGACCTAGTCAATCTGAACCTTTAAAACTCTGATCATCCATAAACAACCAGCTTAAAAGTAGGGATTTCAATATAAAATTTCACTGCTTTCCAAAGACGTCAAAGTCAAATGCTCATCCTGGATACCAATAATGTGATCATCATAGAGTAAGCAGCTTAAGAGTGGATTTCAAGTGATACATTTAGACATAATACAACACCATCAATTACACCACCACCACCACCCCAGAGGTCCAAGTTTGATCAGCTATATGACTCTTCAATATTCATTCCTCTTCAATTGGACCAGTTTCATTCCACTACTCACAATGTAGCCAAATTGAAATAGTATACTCGTAATGCATCATCAGCTCTGTGTCATGTCACCACTGAAATGGCCCAACTATGTACTGCAATTATAATTCCTTGTTCAAGTAGCAGATCCAATTTCGGTGTAACTAAAATTAGCCAAATTATTCCAAATAAGAAAGAATCATGAAACCAACACAGCTCCATAACACACTTACCTAATTCCAGCTATGGACACATAAGAAGCCAATGCTACCAACAGATCTTGAAAGCAAAAACAAAAGAAATAAACATAGGATATCTAAGCAGTCCAATTTACCTTTCAATGAATTTGTTCCCCATCTAAATTTGGGGATTGGACAGGTTAACAACAACGACATACCCAGTAAAATCCCACAAGTGGAGTCTGGGAGGATTGGACAGGTTACACCATTCTTTTTTAAAAAAATGGGGAACTTGGAAATTGGACAGGTTACACTAATATGGGCTCACCATATGATTTTGTTATTATAAGGTAGATTTCAGAGATGGCATCAAGAAGATGTCGGAAAGTTGCAAAATAAAGATTGTCAACTCTAATACAGTTAAGCACTTAAGCTAATACTGAGGAGCTGAAAAAAATCCAAAAGATTATCAATATTAGTTATAGAGGTCAAGTTGCACCAGCCAAATAGAAAAGTAAACATTTCGCTTTCAAGGAGTGATTTGGAATTGAGATTCCATCAAAATATATATGGTCTCTTTCTATCCATATACACCAAAAAATACTTTTGAGGCCCCATTAACCAGATTTACTCCTTAGCTCTATCAACTTCCATACACTCCAGCTCTCATAGGAATCCTAGATGTTGAGTGACATAACCCAACTGAGTCCAAAAATAAAACATACCCAAGATCTCTATTGTACACTGGGGAGTAGGTGGTTAACACTTTTTGAACGAATTGACACATATAGCACCTATTTACCAGCTGAATGTTCCTTTTGCTAAGGTTGCCTTGTGTGGAATATGCTTTATTTCAGTTTGTCCAGCTGAAACATATTACTTTTGTCGGCAACTTTGTTCTCCATATTAATTTCCGAGACTATGATCAATCGTAGCCATTGTTAGAGCACTGATGTGCATACCTTCCCTTGACTGATTATGAATCATTGCTTGAGGCTTGAGCTTCCCTATTTTAATCTGTCTACGTCCTGAGAGTTAACTATGTGTATTTCCAGTTTAGCCAGCAGGTTCCGTAGATTTTTTGTCTCCCAATTGTATACATTTCTCCTTAAAATCGCGTTCCATATGTTGCCCTCTCTGTTTGCATTATGGTTGAGTCTGGATCACTTGCTATCTAAAAGAGGCTTGGATACTCATCTTTTATAGCAGTGTTGCCTAGCCATTTCGCTTTTCAAAAAATAATGTGTGTTCCATTACCTACTTTGCTAATGAACTTCCAAATATCAGTACCATAAGGGCTTCTAGTGAGCATAGAAGGGTCGTTTGGTAGTTGATTAAAATTATGCAAGTATTAATTATGTCATCTTTTACCCTGCATAAGATAATACACCAATTCCCTAATAACTTATATATGTATTAGTTATGCGGGTTTCTAAATTGCAAACCAAACATCGTATTAATTTTATACATGAATAACTTATATCCTAACTAGCTACCAAACGTTGTATAACTTATACAGAAATTAATACATGAATAAGTAGCTTCTTTACTAGCTACCAAACAACACCTTAGTGTACCAATGATTTTGCTCTTCATATTTGTGTTTGACAGTTTGACTTCTTCTTCCCACATATCTGATTCCTCTAAGTTGTATCTCCACAACCTTTCATCAATAAACACTCGTTGTGGGCTGCTAGATATTTTATACCCAACCTGTCTTGTAGTTTTGGTTGAATAACTTTGGATCACTTTGAAATTATAACCCAGACCGTTACCTTCCCACAGAAAGGATCTTTCAATTCTAGCAAGCTGCTTTTATACCTTGATTGGAATAAGGAAATGAGGCATAAAATAAATAGGGATGCTGTCTAAAAAGCTTCTAATGAGTGTATATTTTCCACCAATAGAGAGATAAAAATTTTCTAGGAAGCCAACCTTTTTTCATATTTCTCTCACCCCATTCCAGGTCTCAGAGGATTTAAATCTAGACCAGAGTAAACCCCAAATAAGTTATGGTGAATGTACCTATACTGCAACAAATAATTTCTGTGAACTCCTCTAATTAGGGGCTTCATTGACTGATAAATAATGCTTTTGAGCATGTTGATATGTACCCCTGACATAGCTTCAAAGATGAGCAATGTAAGCTTGAGATGGATGCTTTGGACCTTTCTGCACCACAAAAAAATAGTGTATCATCTGCATACAACAAGTGTGATACTGAAACTGAATTCCCAAATTGCTGACCATTTTGAAGCTTTCAATCTGCTGTAAATGCTTGGCTTTCTCTAGCATTTTGCCAAGATACTCCATTTCCGGAATGAAAAGAAAGGGGAAAAGGGGGTTTCGCTGCCTGAAACCACCTTTTTACGGGGAGAAAAGCCAACAGGACCCCCAATTAATCAAAGCTGAGTACTTCACTATTATAGTATTAGTGATTTATCTACCTTTCACTAAATCCCATTTTCTTTAGAATTGGGAGAACTTAAGATCAATTAAGTTGGTCAAAGGCCTTTTCTATGTCAAGTTTTGAAAAAAGACCAGATTCACAACTTTTTTTGCTTCCGGTCCAGGACCTCATTGGCTACTAAAGTTGCATCAGTAGTCTGTAATCTGCCTGGACTCGATGAAAGCATTTTGATGACTGGCTCGCCATATGATTTACACAGTAGTAGATTTCAATTGGATCATATCACTTAATATATTTCAATTGGATCATATCACACACCACCCATACTCATGGGTCACAAGGCAAAAAAATTGTTCAGCCTGATCTCTTTAACTGATTTCCCAATCTGACCTTTGTGATTTTGCCACTTTGCCAGGTGTTCCTCTAAGCATATAAAAGAACTAGTCAAGCTGAACCTTAAAATCTGGGATCAGGCTTAAAAGTAGGGTCTTTAACATACAGATCTCACTGCTTTCCAAAAAAGTCAAAGAACAAATACTTATCCTAGAGCATGATAAGGTGACCATCATAGAGTAAGCATCTTAACTCAAGAATTCATGATGGCAAGCGATACATTCAGACATAGTACTACAACAGCTGTGTTTCCATCTGAAACTAGTGTGGGCTCGGCTTTATGAATCTTCAATATCCATTCTGTTGCAATTGGGCCAGTTTCATTCCAATACCGATAATGCAACAAAATCAGAAAAGGATACTTGTGATTAATGCACCAACCCTATGATGCCAAAATGGGCCCCTCCTTATCACAAAACTATTCCCGTAGTTCAATCAGCTGATCCAACTGAGTATAACTAAAGTAAGTCAAATTGTTCCAAACAAGAAAAAAAATCATGAATCCCAAAAATCCCGCAACTCTTTTTAGCTACTTCCAGCTATGAATACATAAAAAGCTAATGCTAACAACAGATCGTTGAAATTTTTTTTAAAAAAAAAACAGAAATAAACAAGGCCATCAAACTAATTTGACCCTACATAAAAAATAAACAAGAAATGTTATTTTTTTCCTTTTTAAAAAAATGAAATTACCTCTCTTTGCGTTCTTGGATACTCTTCATCTGGGTCTTGTAGTGATTCTCAATAAATTGCTTAGCAGCAGCAACTTTCTCCATTGTCAAGCTTGAACCAAGCACTTCCTCTTCGCACTGTCCTCCTTCCATTGTTTTCCTCTCTTTTGTGTAAAACCAGAACAACCCCCTTCTTCTTCTTCTTCTCTCTACTTCTTTCTCTCTCTATATGTATATGTATGTATAAGTTGAAAAATAGAGTGAAACCTGAAAACTACAGTTAGGTTGGGCTTGGGAGTACTGTTTGCCTCATCAGCACTGAGACCAGAAGTATTCGCTGGCAATTCCTTGCGTCTTGTTTGGACGATCCGTATAACTTTGTGTAATTTCTATATTGAATCCAATGCTTTTTTTTTTGTGTGTTTGTGTGAAAAGAGAAAACATCCGATACTTTTTTAGATTTTCCTTTTTTTATTCTATATATTTATTTATCCAAAAACTGATATAATTGAATTTGTGAAAGTGATTTAAGAGCATGCGAGTTAAATGATCTTGTGAATGAAATAATAATAAAACAAATAACGACAATAATAAGACATAATGAATATAAAGTAAGAAAATAATCAAGTCTTGTGTATAATCCTGAGAATAATGTCTTGGTAGCCTAAATATAGTGTGTCCAGAATGACTTATGAACTTAGAAGTTGAGAGTTTTTCTTCTTAAAGAGAAGAGTATGCATAAATAAGTGTGAGAATCAAAAATCTGGAGCCCCTGACGTAGATGCCTAATAGGCTAGTAGTGTTCAAACCTCTCATAGTCTCTCATTTGAGTATTAATTCTTGGCGAGAATCTCAGACTCTCTCAATTTTTAGGTTGGCAAACTTATTTTTTTTCATATTCTCCATGTTTGTGTCCTGCCATTTTGGGGCTATGCAGGTTACATTAGTAAGACACAAGTCCCCTTGGGACCAACAGTGTATACAGACTTCCTGCGTCCCCTATGGGTTTTTCTGGCCGTGTGACACACTGAACATGAATAGGAAGACGCATGGGTCCTATTGATGAATTGATGTTTTACCAACTTATTGAACTCATATTCATGAATTATTGATATGTTTTAATGCTAATCGAGAGATATTAGGCCCTAGCTTTCTTATGTGCAAGCATTCTTTCAAAAAATCAACTTTGATGGATTTGGAGCTAAAAAATCACTGCATTGACATCCTGAAAATTGGAACATGTGTTTCGATTGGCTCTTCACAATGGGGAATATGCGTTTAGGCCAATTTAAGAGGCGGAAATCAACAGTCAAAGCATATTTGATGCCAAAAAGGCTTTCTTTGAAATATTCTAAGCATATTCCATTCTAAAACGACTCTCTTTGAAATATTTCAAGGATATTCTTGGAATAAATGTAACTATATACTATTATTTTCTATTATCATTGTATCTTAGACCTTATCATTGATCTACCTTAGAGAGAAAAATCTTAATTTTGGAGGAGAAGAGCCACCACTCAACTTGAAGAGTGAAGATTGTGAGCTTAAATGTGTAAATCTTAATATCTTTCTTCAACTCTTAGTTTTGTATTAAATAATAATAGTTTAAGTGTTTGAATTTTAGATTTGGATATTGTGGTTTTGATTCTTGCTTTGTGCTTTTGCAATTAATTGAATGTTATATTATTTATGATATTGGTTTTTGATTCTCTAATCAATCCCATATTTTAATTGATTTCCAAGGAAATGATTAATCCAAAGACTTACTTATGTGTGTTGATCTTTCTTGAAAAAGAGAATTTGAGTGTAGGAAAGATTCATTAGCACGATTTGAGAATTGGTTGGACTATTGGACTAGAGCTCGGGAGAGTCTAGATCTAAGTCTAATCCTTCATCTTATGGATTGAGCTAGGAATACGATGTCCTAGTGTTGCCATATTGGGTTGTTTGAATTTGTATACTTGTTATTTACTTGTGATCAGGAGATACAAGTGGGTACTTGAGAACCCAAGGAAAGATTGAATTGCCCATGCTTATTTTGATAATGTTTGATTGTTTGTGATGGATCATTGAGTATAAATGTAACACCCCAAAAATTTTTGCCAAGACTCAAACCATTGTTCATATGAGTATAGACTCAAACTAGATGAATTCTAATTATATATATGAGTTAAGATCAATTCCTAAATATTTGAAGTGTATTAGAGGTAAATTATGGTCATAAGGAACCTCTAGTACTAAGTCAAGTTGAAAGATCATTTACCGATTAAATTTTCATATAAGATCATATAATGATCAATTTTAAAAGACCATATCTCTCAGAATATTAAGAGTTAGGTGACCTATGCTATCAAATTAACGATCTATGTGACCTCTTTCCAACGCCACCAAGTTTGCATTATTTGGAGTTAGGAGTAAAATGTTATGACTGTTTTACTGGAGACTCTCCATCATGGCACAAATCTGCGATGGCTCCGCGACGCGGAGAGGATACGGACTCCACTGCCTAAGCCAAACAATGCCCCTTTTATTTTTTTAAGGGTATTTTTGTTCTATAACCGTTTGGAGAGTTATTATAATGTCCCTAAACATGTAGAAATCAATTTTTCCTCATTAGAAACCCTCTTATTCACTCCTAAACTTTAACACTCAAGAATTTTCAAGAAAAACATCAAATTAGGGCTCTCTTTCAAGGTTCTTCATCAAGGTAAGTCTTCTTCATAGATTTCAAGATTTCCAACCCAAATTTCTTCATACATATATGAATTGCTAAGAGAAATCTTAAATCCTAACCATAGGGTTTTCAAGAAAACAAATCCAAGAATTTCAAGAAAAGGTATCTTGATTGTTCTTCTTCAAGTTAAGATTTTTCATCAAGATTTGTGGAGCTTTTAAGGTATGTAAGACTAAACTAAAGCATGGACTTTATTCTTTCATGTGCCCCATGATTGTGATAGGTTGATTTGTGAATGAATTGAGTCCCCATGATTATGTTTCTTGATAATTTTCCTTAAACTTAACATAATTTTACATAATATTGCGTAATTGATGGTTTCTATGAACTTGTTCTTGAACAAATGATTTTTAACTATTTACTTCATAAACTCTCATGATATTTTGACTAATATTGGATTAATATGATTAAGGATTGAGTCTAGAGTCTTGAATTTGTAAATGTATGATTGTGGTTGGGATGTGAGCATGATGATGGTCTTCATGAAACTTGATAGTCTTTGTATCTTCATTATTGGAAAATTCAATGGTCTCAATAAATGTTATCATACATGATTGTCCCAACTACTCATAAATGAAAGAATTAAAGATTGCTTGTACGAAATGATTGATTGGATAGAATTGATGAACTGATAAAAGTCCATATAAGACTTGTTGATTGGTTTAGTTGGAAGATTGATTGTCTAAAATGACGAATTTGATAGAACTGATGAACTGATAAAAGTCCATATGAGGCCTTTTTTGGTTGATTGGAATTGATTGTCTTATGAGCATTAAGTCATGGGAGGAGTATCGATCATCAATTTGGATAAGAGTAAGTAATAATTCGAACTCAATAACTACGTCACCAAACGTAGGAGAGGATTGAACCGTTAAAGTCAAATATTTCCCTATTTTATTATCCTGAAAAAATAGGACTTGATTGATTGTTGGATCCAGATTGATAGATTTGCCCTTTAGCCTAGCAAGGTATTGAAAAGTTGTGGCAATAACAACGAGCTTGTTGTACGATCATGGCTTATAAGTGATTGTTGTCGGATAAACGAAACTCTCATATAGGTCTTGATAGTACTCTAATTTGATTGGATTGGATTGTATATGATTAGTCTCTGTCTTAAACCTTACTCTTGCTTTAGTCTTTTGACATCTTGATCGAGTTGCTTACTTCTTAATTTGAGTTATCTGAGTTGATAATATTCTACCTTATGCATGTTTCATTCTACCATATTATATACTCGTATATTTCACGTACTTACATCTATTTGGATCTGCATTATTTCATGATGCAGAGATAGGCTCTAGAGATCATCAACAGGCACACCGTTGAGGATCCGTTAATATTCCAGCTGATTGGTGAATCCTCCCTGCTTTTGAAGGATGTCATTCTTTTATCATTTAGCTTTAGAGTTTAGACTTTTACTTTTATTTGATTTGAGGTAGCCATGAACCTATCATTGGCACCACTCAGACAGTTGATAGAGGCTTCATAGACTAGATTGTTGACTTGTTGATTTGAGATTGTATTTTGTCTAGATTCATTCATAATAGTCTTGTTGATTGGATTAGACAGGCTATTGGCCTTTGGCCTTATTCTCTGAGTATATATTTGATCATCTTGATGAGTTAAGTCTTCCGATGATAGAGAGTTGATTGAATGATTGTGTGAACATGCCAAGTGGTTTGCTTGGGGACTAGAAATAGTCTCAAAGTGCCGATCACGCCTAGGGTACCCTTCTGGGGCGTGACAAACTTAGTATCAGAGCACAGAGTTCAAGAATCCTAGGGAGTCTATGAAGCCTGTCTAGTAGAGTCTTTCTTTTGGGTGTGTTGTGCACCACACTTATAATCAGGAGGCTATAGAATATTAGGAATTGTTCCACTTCTTTCATATTCTAAGTTCGTGCAATAGAGTTTAACTCTATAAAAGTTTCCTTCTGATTCGTGCGTTGCTCAAATCCATTTGACTACTTTTCATAGTCAAGGTGGTTGGAACAGTAAAGCTTAGATCCTTATTGATGAGCTACTTTCAGATAAAGTATTCAGAGGTTAAAGACACTGCACCAAGCTTGAGAGGAGCCGATTAGTGTGCACAAGTCTATTGATTTGAAAGAATGCACCCTTATTCATATGAATCGTGCTTGAGCTAGAGCATGATGTATTTCCAATGTAGGCAATAAAGCATGCGTTAGTACGTTTGAATGTACTAAGTATGCAGTCATGCTATGCAATATGAAACATTACATACAATGATCAAATAATATACATGTTATATAAAAAGATAAGTAAGGACATGAGAAAGATATGGTTGATCAAGAATTTGAAGAGCATAAGTAAAATCCTAAAGGGTACATAAAAAGAGTATACATATGTGGAAGATAATCGTAACCGATATTAAGACCGTATGAGCTATAATATGGAATCTGATGATCCCCACATCGAGAAGGAGGGAGGATACTTTCCATGGTAGGCTCCGTCCAATCATTATCACCATACTCTATAAGTGGATCCACTATCTAGGCCATAAGGCAACCTACGGTGACAACGTAGTTTAAGAGACTAGAAGTTGCTACTAAGGCTTAGGTCGAGCCCCCACTTTAAGCCTACTCGGTGCTAAGTATATCAACCCACGGAATACATATCATAATTATACTCATAAATCATACTTATAATAGTCATAAGCTTTTTATAGTTAAAGTTCATAAATTTGTTCATTGGAATAACTCATTAAGGATCTCAAGTCACTCTTTCATTAAACTTGCATGCAACTCATATTTAAAAGATACTTGAATAGTCATACTTGAAAGTAAGTTCATGCAATTGAGGAGTAATTCATGATTAGTTGAGAGGTTAAATTATAAGCAAAATATAATTCATGTACTTGAAAGAGTAGTTGATGATATGTAAGGAACAATTAAACTTTTATTTACACATAAGTCGCAATTGGTGAAGGCAATTTATGCACAAAACATAAATCGCATCCACTGCATGCGTTTTATAACTTATTAGGTGGTGGCGCTATGCTGGCGCGTCGCCCCAACCCATAAACTACTAGGGGGTTGTTCTTGGCTCGATGGTGGCACGCTGCCCCACTTTTTTCCTAGACAAATTTCCAGATTTTCCCACAAATTCAAGAGTATTCATCCCCCAAAACAAAGTCACATGCCCTAAACATCAATCTAATGATTATATATGTAAAATCTACCAATTACATGCATTTATGATCAATTTAAGATAGAATAGAGTAGAGATCACAAAATACACAATAGTTTATGAAATTAATTTGTAATTTAGAAGATCATTAATATAGACTTGAAATTGAGTGAACTAAGAAGGAATCGTTTGAACTCCACGGGTGAAAAGTGCCCATGGATCAACCAACACCCTCATACTTAGAAGTAGAAGCTTGAAGAATTTTGAAGAAACATTGAAATTTGAAGAAGATCTTGAGAGAATTGCTTGGTCTTCAATATAGGTCTAGAGAGCCTCTTGTAGAGAGAAAATTTTTAGTATGGGTGATTAGTGAATGAATGAGGAGAATTAAGAATTGTGGGGATTAAATAGATTAGGAACCTAACCACAAAACTGTCTAGATTCATCCCTTTAAAAAAATAGGGAAAAGACTATATTGCCCTTAATATAAATCTACCTTAACCAACAATGAGTTTACCAAGGCTAATTATTCACCTTATTAGATCATACTCTATCTTTCTCATACTCGAGATATTACAATATCTCCTTCTTCAGAACATTCGTCCTCAAATGAGATATGAGCTAGCTTGAGTAGAATAGAGTGAGTATGCAACTACCCAACATGAATACAACAATGCAACTTCTAACTATCAACATCATTTAAAAATCCTTTTCATGGTATGCATTAATATGTCATGACATGGAGAAGTCGAAATGTAGGAGTTTTTAGAGGATTTGAGTTTAGATGTCTAAGTTTTTAGGATGGATCAGAAGTAAAGAGGTAAGGATATCGTTTCCTCATATATGCTTCCACTTCCCATGTAGTGCTTTCAACCTCTTGATTCCTCCATAAGACTTTAACGGATACAACCTCTTTGTTCCTTAATCTTTTCACTTTGATGGTCCAAAATCTCAATTGAAATCTCCTCATAATTCAAAATCTCTTGAATACTCATATTTTCTATTGGCACAATAGAATTTGGATCACCCACAAACTTCCTTAACATTGATACACGAAACACTGGATGAATCATAGCTAACTTAATGGCAAGTCTAATTCATATGCCACCTTACCAATATGCTTCAAGATTTTTTAGGGTCCCACATATCTAGGGATTAACTTTCCCTTCTTACCAAATCGCATTACACCCTTCATGGGCAAAACCTTCAAATAGACCCAATCATCCTCACTAAATTCAAGGTCTCTTCTCCTATTGTCCGAATAGGAATTTTGGCGACTTTGGACAACCTTAGCCTTTACCTTATAAGTCTTACCTTCTCCATAACATCAAATACCAAATTAGGACCAATTAGGGCTACCTCACCTACTTCAAACCATCCCACTAGGGACCTACATCTTCTTCCATACAAGGCTTTGAAAGGAGCCATTTGAATACTTGTATGATAACTATTATTGTAGGAAAACTCAATCAATGGCAAATGCTCATCCCAAATTTCTTTAAAATCAATCACACATGCTCTTAACATATCCTCCAAAGTTTGAATCATTCTTTTGGCTTGACCATTAATTTGAGGATGGAAAGTTGTACTTAGATTGACTCTTGTACCAAGACCCTTTTGGAATGACTTCCAAAAATGTGAAGTGAATTGAGTAACGCTATTCGATATAATAGACAAGGGAACTCCATGAAGCTTTACAAACTCATGAATATACAACTTAGCATAATCTTTGGCACCATAGGATGTCTTAATCAATAGAAAATGTGCCGATTTAGTCATTCGATCCACAACAACCCAAATAGAATCATATTGCCTTTTAGTACGAGGCAAACCCATTACAAAGTCCATATTCACATCTTCCCACTTCCAAGTAGGAATCTCAATGTCCTGAACTAAACATTCCAGTTTTTTATGCTCAACTTTAACTTGTTGACAATTAGGACACTTAGCTATAAATTTTTCTATGTCCTTCTTCATGACATTTCACCAATACACTTCCCTCAAATCACAATACATAGTAATGAAACACCCAATACATCATACATTCACCCTCATCCCATCAATATTACACCCAAGCTAATTTCATAATGGTTCTAATACACTCACTTGAAATCCTTACAAAAAGTCATTAATAGCCTATCACAATCACCCACATATCGACAATCACGCCTACCATTCTAACCACTTAATATCTTCCTGGAAGTAAATATCACCTATGAACTCTCAAGTCTACTTTAGCATCTATACGCCCATATTTTCCCTAATCCCTACTAAAGGACACACCAATATGCTCTTACCTAACTATTGCACCCAACAAGATCTCATCTAGATCTCCCTTCACATCTATAGTATTAAATGGAATAAATATATTTCAATCTTCACAATAGGAACACCTACTCTACCCCTAATATTTTCTAACTCATCCATCAAGAACTATGGGTTCCACTCAAAACCATTTCTCTTAGGCCATTTATATTCAGAACTCCTAATTAATCTTGGTAACAAAATACTCCATCCCCCCCTTGGAAGAAAGCTTCAATGTTCTCATCAACCACCAATTAGAGTCAAGAATACCATACTTATTAGAGTTACTCTACCTTGCCCTAAATACCGAATCACAATGGGGCATTACCCAAAAGAAAGCACTAGCACGATTTTTGGGCATATCTCAAATCTTATAGCAAAGCATGGAGTAACAGAATATAATTCGCACACGGGTCAAGCAAAGCATAAACATTATAGTAAAACACATATAACTTACCGGAAACAACATCAGGAGTCTCTTCCATCTCTTGCCTACCATGTAGAGCATTCAACCGATTGTTGCATGGACCTCCTCTTAGTTGAGCTTGGGCACCTTGTTGCAGTTGGCCTCTATGAGTAACTTGGCCTTGAGGACGACCATCTTTGACCCTACACTCATTAACATGGTGACCCGGCTTGCCACATTGATAACATATATTCAAACTCGCTAGATACTCTCTTTGGTGGTTCTTTCCACACTTCTTACACGTGGAATAGGTGTGACCCCTAACATTAACATCTTTGTACGCAGGGTTGGAAACCCTATCCTTGTGATACTTAGGCACCATACCATTATCGAAAGATGTTCCATCCTTAATCCGAGCCTTCTTAGTCGTCCTAACACCCTCTTAAGCTTTACCTCAATTTGCTCGGCATGAGTCTAGATATATCCATTCCCTTTTAATAACATGGCCATCTTAAATTCTTTAACAACCATATCTAAAACCCTCGATATGAACTTACTCATTTAGGCTTAAGATTTGGACAGCAAGGTCAGAGCATACTTAGACAACTTCATAAACTTGAGGGCATACTTCCTCACACTCATATCACCTTACTTGAGATTTATGAATTCTAACACTTTCACCTCCCTTACTTCAATTGGAAAGAAGAGATCAAGAAATGCAACCTTAAACTTCTCCCATCCTATGGGGCCTCCTTCAACCCTTTCGGCCTTTCGTTGGTCAAACCATACTCGAACAACACCCCTAAGTTCATAGGATGCCATCTCCGCCTTCTCCTCCGAAGACATCTTCATAATATACGTAATCTTATATACTTTATAAATAAAGTCTTGGGGATTCTCATCAACTTTCAAACTATGGAACTCGGGAGGGTTCATCCTTGTAAAGTCTCTAACTCGTGAAGCGGTGATATCATATTTGGAGGATTTATTAATCTTAGTTGGCTATCACATAAGCTAGCATAATGATAACGGTCCAAAACTCCTCATTAGTTACTTGATCGGGAAGATGACCATTAGCTTAAGAGACTAGTCTTCTTGGAGGCTTATTCTGAAAATCGCAAAGAATAATCATTAGAGGGAAGGAAATCTTAGAACATTCTCTATCTCACAATATAGATCATGAAAGAAGTGAGGATTACTAAAACACCTTATAGCCTCTTATTCATAAATGTGTATCACTTTACAACTATGAATAAGACTCTACTTGACGTGGCATGTTGGACTCCCTAGGACACTCTTAAACTTTATGCTCTGATACCATATTTGGCAAGACCCAAACTAGGGCCAAGCTGTGACACGGTTATCGAAACCCCGAAGGAATCCAACTAAGCCTCTTGAAATATCATACATAAATGCACACAAGGCACAATAAGCATCAACTCAATAGACTAGACAAAATACGGAAGTACCATAGTCAAATCAAATGGCAACATAGACTCTGTATAGTGCATCCAATAAGCCTCTACTATGTAAGATGAGCGGGGGCTAAGACATGTCCCTAGCTCACCCTCAACGTAAAATAACAAGTCTTTAAGGAAGAACAAAACTAAGAACTCATAAACTCTCCCTCAAATAGATGAGGACTCACCGATCCTTGGAGTAATAGAACTCAACCTTAGCCATGTAAAATATGGATGTGATCGTCCACTCCTATATTATGATATAATGTAGTCAATAAGTCAATAAAGTATGCGTTAGTTCGTTTGAATGTACTAATTATGTGGGCATGTTATACAATATAAAACATTAGATGCAATGATTAAATAATATACATGCTATATAAAATGATAAGTAAGGACATGAGAAAAATATGGTTGATCACGCATTTGAAGAGCATAAGGAAAATCATAAAGGGTACATAAGAAAAGTATACATATATGGGAGATAATTGTAATCAACATTAAGATCATGCGAGCTATAATATGGAATCTGATATTTCCCACATCGAGAAGGGGGAAGGCTACTTGCCAAAGTAGGCTCTGTCCAATCATTATCATCATGTGCTATATGTGGATCCACTAGTTACTCGATAAGGCAACCTATGGTGCCAACGTTGTTTAAGAGACTAGAAGTTGCTACTAAGGCTTAGGTCAAGCCCCCACTTCAAGCCTACTCGGATCTAAGTATATCCACCCACGAAATATATATCATAATTATAATCATAAATCATACTTGTAAAAATCATAAGCTTTTCGTAGTTAAAGTTCATAAACTTGTTTATATGAATAACTCTTTAAGGATCTCAAGTCACTCTTTCATTAAACTTGCATGTAACTCATATTTGAAAGATACCTGAAATCGTACTTAAATGGTCATGCTTGAAAGTAAGTTCATGCAATTGAGGAGTAATTCATGCTTAGTTGAGAGTTTAAATCATAAATGAAATATAATTCATGCACTTGAAAGATTAGTTGATGATAGGTGAGGATCAATTAAACTTTTTTTACATATAAATCACAGTGAATGCGATTTATGCACAAAACATATATCGCATCCACTGCATGCATTTTATAGATTACTGGGTGATGGCACTATGCTGGCGCGCCACCCCAGCCCATAAACTACTAGGGGGTTGTTCTAGCGCGATAGTGGCATACAGCCCCACCCTTTTCCTTGATAAATTTCTGGATTTTTCAATAAATTCAAGAGTATTCATCCCCCAAATCAAAGTCACATGCCCCAAACATCAATCTGACGATTATATATGTAAAATCTACCAATTTCCATGCATTTGTGATCAATTTAAGATAGAATAGAGTAGAGATCACAAAATACACAATAGTTTATGAAATTAATTTGTAATTTAGAAGATCATGAATCATAGAGTTGAAATTGAGTGAAATAATAATGAATCCTTTTAACTCCATGGGTGAAAAGAGCCCATGGATCAACACCCACATACCTTGAAGTAGAAGCTTGAAGAATTTTAAAGAAAGCTTGAAATTTGAAGAAGATCTTGAGAGAATTGCTTGGTCTTCAATGAAGGTCTAGAGAGCCTTTTATAGAGAGAAGATTTTTAGGATGGATGATTAGTGAATGAATGAGGAGAATTAAGAGCTTTGGGGATTAAATAGATTAGGAACCTAGCCACAAAACTGTCTAGATTCACCCCCCCCCCCATAAAAATAGGGAAAAGACTATATTGCCTTTAATGAAAGTCTCCCTTAACCCATCAATGAGTGCACCAAGACTAATTATTCATTTTATTATATCATACTCTATCTTTCTTATACCTGGGATATTATAGTAAGAGACCTCGACAAATCACCTCGATTGGTAGAATCCTCGATCTCAATATCTAGTACCTCACTTATATAATTTCTCACCCATCACAGATAAGAATATGCAAAAGTAATGAGTGAAACAGGATAAATATTAACATAAGATGTCATATAGTCTACAACCACATAATAAGTCAATGTCTTGTAATTCACAACACTTAGACAATTACCCTATTCGAATTTCACTATCACACTTCAAACAATATAATTCAACTCAATCTAATGACCCTAAACCCTCACATAGGAAAATACAAGGTTCAACATACTTAAAAAAGGTTAGAATTCCACTTGCCTTAGCCAAAAGTCACAAACAATCCAAAATCACCATTTTTTCCTCTCCAATGATACTCTAAATCACCACCATCTAATCAAATATAGACTCACAATCATTTATGGAAGGTTTGACACTAAAATCAAGCAATTCAGGGGAAAAGGGAAAATGGTCAAAATTCCATATCAAAAATTGAACTTGAAATCTGATTATTTTTAGATGAAAAGATTATTTAAGTAATCAAGAATATAATGGCGAAAACCATTTCAAAAACAAGGTTAAAATGAGTTCACAAACCTAATTTCTCTTTCAAAAGTTCATGTTCAAGAAAACCCAAAATCTCTAACTAGAAATCCACATTTTGAAGTTAAAATATGAAAATATTCAATGGAAATTGAAGGAAAGTGTTGGAAATACATTACCCAAGAGTTTGTCGTAAAAAATATTGAAGAAATTGCCTAAACCGAGCTTGAAAATATTAAAAATGGTGAAAAATCCTAAACCTCACCTAAACCCTCTCAGATATTACTTAAGAGACCAAGCCTTTGCTTTGGCGGAGGTTCGCTTTCACGAAGGCCGCCTAAGTGAGCCCCTTCGCTTAAATGATGGGTCTCTCTTAAGAGGAGATTTGCTTTAGCGAACCTGGTCCACTTAAGCTGACCCTATGTCACGACCCATCCCCATAGGCCGTGACTAGTGCCTGAGTTGGGCACTCATGTACATATTTGTTAGACATAGTCAAACTAAAACCAAACACAATATAGAGGCTTTGTGAAAATAGGATGTCATCTCAAGCGTTACATATATGTATCAGGGTAACCTATCTCCTGAGGAATCACAATCAATTAAAACCTTATAATACACGAGCCGACAAGGCTGTCAGTACATACAACATCCCAAAATATAAGTCATATATGCATAACCGAACACATATACACACAATTCACACATATATATACATACCTCTAAGAGTATCAACAGTATCATATGGCGGGATAGGGCCCCACCTGTCACGACCCAACCCCGTAGGTCACGACTGGGGACTGACCTGGACCCCCGTATACATATCTATCAACTGTGGTCATATCGAATTATAAATATTCCATGCATATAAATCAAGTGTAGTCAAACTAGACTACAACAACATGATACGTACATGAGAACCCCCATGGGTCATAATATTTCATATATTTGTAGCCTCTTTAACATATAGAAGTTTTCAAGGAAATAGTTCAAATACTATTAGAGTTCGATATTCAAAAGTAAATAGGAGATGTTAAGAATGGAGTTACTCCAGATCTCACATTATATTTAACTTACAACTAAGACATGCCAGAAAAGAAAGAGAGTAAACTCTATATAGTCTATACTTTCCTTTAGGTGGTCATTATATACATATCTCATACCAGGCCCATCCTGGGGCTCGGTGAACAACTATGGCATCATAATGTCATTTTCATACCAAGTACATATCAAGAGAAAGGAAAGATAGTTTCCCATACACTACTCTTTAGCACATAGAAGCCTTAACAGGCAATGCTCAATTCTTATAGGGGTGTCAACACCTAACTGTAGTTAGGGATTATGGGGCATACCTGGAGTTCTGGGAATGGAATTATCCCCACATTCCACATACAATTCACTTAAGGCTAAGACTTTCCAAAAGGAAAGAAGATAGTTGTACGTACTTATACCAAAACATGCCAAGAGAAAGCTTTATATACCTCATACGAGTTACTCTTTGTCATGTTCGCCTCATCGTCCTTTGAACCTATTCAAAATGGAAGTAATACGAATATCAACTACTCTGGACTTTCCAGCACCTTTAGTTGCACCTTAGTATTCATGGAATCTATTTCCTTGTTCATTTCCTCGACTAGTCCTTTAATTAGTTAAGGCGTTAACGAAAATTGGGCAGCACCTCCCCTATAACGTGCCCTATCCAAATTTCCAATCACACCCCTAATAACTAAATCCAACCAAAACAAACAACCTGCAACACATATACAACCAATGTAAACCAACATTACACAATACAAACCCCAAACAACTCACTCAAAACTATCAAAACGTGAATTCTGGACAACTTACCGTCTTGCATTGTCGCTTCGTTTTGAAGGAGTAATTGGGGGAAATAGGATTTATGTCCTTAATAAAAGTTATAAACATGTGTCTTAGGGTCTCATACAATTTTGAATCACCCCTACATTAATTCTGTACAAAACGATATGCCCAAAATACCAACAGTAGTCCGTGTAAGATTTCCCAAACCAAATTCTAGGTAGTACCTCTTCTATACTTCATCACCCTTTTTCGAGAGGATAAAGGCAAAAATGTATTTTAAAGGATAAATAAAATTTATAGACCTATGAAATACCTTTCCAAAACATATTGAATCACTCGAAATGAAGCTGTACACAAGAATTTATACTAATATTACTAACAACAGTCCCTTCCAAAAATGGGTTTGTTAACTAGTTCTTAACATTTTCTCTCTTTGTTCTTTCAGCGTCCTCTCAAGTTCCAAGATGAAGAATTAATTACGTAGACATCGTAAGATACATATATACATATCCACATGGTTGAGGAACACCGTAGATAATTAATTCATGGAGGAAAATTAGAGAACTTACCTTGAATCCTTCAAAACGTGGTTGTCTTTCTCTTCTTCCTTTTTCATATTTTTCTCTCTATATTCTTGGCTGATTTTTGGCTAAGAAATGTTGTACTTAGTCATCAACATATATATCCACCTTTTTAGAAGGTGCCACGTGGCAGCCATTTAGGGGTGATACGTGGCAGCCCCCTAGGATGCCACCTAGGCTCATGCGGCCTATCACACGCCACCACGTGGCAGTAGGGTCCACCCCCAAGCAGGTAGGTGAGTCACCTGCTTGCTTGTCACCTGCCTGCTTGTCACCTGCTTGCTTCGCTTTCATAAGTTCAGAAACTAGTTTTGCTCCCTTTCATAGGATCATCATCTCGCCTCATTTCAAGAGCCTATGTAATCCATGCTTCGCAAAATTGGTATATCCTCAAGTAGCTCAAGTGTATAAAACTTCTAAGTTTAGTATCTTACGTAGGTAAATCGAATCCTACGACCCATTACTTGGCCTCTAATTCCTTCCGTATTCTTATGACTCTATTTCCAACCTTTTCTACTATGGGGTATCATATTTTCCCTTCCTTAGAGTCGTTTGATAGTGTCGTAGACTATCCGACCCATATAGTAGCTTCTAAGAAGCTTAAGAGGAATTCCGAGCTCAAGAGTGTGGGATGTAACACTGCCGTACCCCTGTATTAAACATATATATACATAAAAAATGGGTTTATACCAAAAGTCTAGGCTTCGAGACAAAGGAGCACTCCAAGATAGCTGAATAGGAATCCTAGGCTGGCGGATCACCGAAGCTAGTACCTGTACCTGCGGGCATGAAATGCAGCCCCCTGAGGAAGGGGGTCAGTATAATATATATACTAAGTATGTAAAGCATGAAATACAATAGGAAAGATCATAACTGAAGTAGAGAGTCCAGGAGACAAATATGATAATCAAGAGCTCACTGTACCTGTGCCTTATGAAATAAAATCATGCATATCATTATCATATACCATACCCGACCCATTATGGGACAGTTCCATAATCGTATCATCATATACATATACTATACCATACCCGACCATCTAGTGAGGGACTCGGTGAAAATGTAATAAAGTTATGCACGATAACATACCCGGCTCGGGATTTGGTGAAAGAGGTAATAACAGCATATACGAGTAGAATATCATGAGCAAACATATACAATCATCGCCTAAGACTCAATAGAATAATAAAAATGAACCATCATTTGAAAATCAAGAAAGTAGTCATCTCAAGTACCTTTTGAATGTCACTATGGACCATATCAAATGGAGCCTCAGGAATCATACACATGTATCAAGATAATGCAAAACATCTTATGGAATCAGAGACATTTGTCATCGTAGAGTTTTTAGGAATATGAGCTTATACATCCAACTACTATTCAACATATAGAAGGCTCGAGGGAAGTAGCTCAACTATATAACAACCAAGTCAACATCAACAACCACATGTTCAAGTGCTATATTAAAGTTAGCCAAGGCAAGATTCAAGAATGTTACGAAACAGACTGCACACTATTCCAAATCAGCCCACACATTACGATATTCCATAATCTTTAACATAATGACTACGACTAATCAAGTTACTCTTAATAATCTATAGCCACAACACTTCATCAGATGACCTTACAATAATCCATTAATTATAACAATATTATACCTTTAACTACTCTCAGTCCTTCAATTCAACAAGAACAACAACACAACCAACCCAGATCATTTTCAATACAATACAATTATAACTTTAAATATCAAATTTCTTCACTTTCATCATATAACCAATGGCAACAACAACTCCAATATTAATCA
Organism: Solanum dulcamara; assembly: GCF_947179165.1. Taxonomy (NCBI): domain Eukaryota; kingdom Viridiplantae; phylum Streptophyta; class Magnoliopsida; order Solanales; family Solanaceae; genus Solanum; species Solanum dulcamara. The sequence goes on from NC_077241.1 coordinate 51,331,004, forward strand.
AAATTAATCCATCATATTTAGATTAGAACATCCCCAACAATTATAACCATACAATGTATAATTATAATCACACTTAATTTTTCAATTCAACACAAAAAACCACACGTTACAATTACAACTCCAACTTGAAATATCAATTTCTTCCATTTTTATTATATAACTCATGACAACAACAACCAAAATGTTAATTAAAATTGATTCATCATTTCCAAATGAAACAGCCCCTACACGGCTTTAACAACATTCCAACGCCAACATACATAATTTCATACCTCCAATTCACATTTACATATTCACAACATGTCCAAATTCATCCTAAAATGTATAGAAAATGATTAATTCTTACCTTAATAACTTGGCTTTTCAACTTGGCTGAAACGTGTGGATTGAACATTAGGTCTTTTTGTTGCCCCAATGATTAATTCACGTTGTTAATCACCTCCAATTGGTTGAAAACACCTTATAAAAGTAGTGTGGAGATCAGAATTTGGGAGCTTGCTTGCTCAGCCATGACCGTGAGTTGCCATGGCTTGAACTCTCTTTCTTTTTCTGTATATTTTCCTCAAAGAAGAATGAGCTAAAATGAGCTTAGCCATTAATTTTTCATTATATATATAACCCCTAAGAGTGACACATGTCCAGCCTTCACAGGTGTCCCATGGTCATCCATGGCAGCCCCTAAGAGTGACACGTGTCTAGCTTTGACATATGTCCATTGTGGACATGTATCCTACTATCATCCACCCTCCAATCACATTCTGTCACGTGTCTTGATGGGTCCCACTTAGTGGTTTAATTAACTTAATTAATCCCTAATCTCCACTTAATAATCTAGACCAAATAAAATCTATAACCAATTCGTGTATTAATTAAAATCGGGAATAAAAATCTCTATCTCTCATACCAAAATAATCTTGTCCATTAATTTAAGAGAGTAGGTGCATCACCTTCTTAATTTCTGCCACAAGTTCGTAAGTAGTTGCATCACCTACTTGCCTTATTTTTTATTCAAATACAGTCCACACATTCTAAGTAGGTGTATCACCTACTTGAAGTAGGTGCATCACCTACTTGTTCATTTAAGTAGGTTAGCAATTAGTCTTACCTTAAAAACATGTGTGATCCTTGCTACTTAAGCAAGACGAGTATACAAGTAGCTTAATTATGTAAGACATCTAAACCAGTAGCTTAAGCAAGTTGGTCGATTATTGTGACAAATTATTTGGCCTCGAATGAGGTGTATCACGTCAGGATCCATTGCTCAAACCGAATCATGCCAATGTTATAGAAGTCTTTCAAATCCTTCCAAACCTATTTCAAACGGTCACGACCCAAAAGCCGAGGTCATGATGACACACATCCCAAAACCCAACCTGATGTGTAAGCCTAAAAGTAAAACTCATATGAAACTCCCAAAGAAAAAGTCATGCCATGATTTAAATAAAAAGAAAGACAATGAAGAAATTATGCCAAAATCTGGTGTCATAAGTATAAAGAGCATCTAATACAAGGTTCAAGGCTGAAGATACAACATAAGTCTCTGAATGATACAAAAGACTAAGAAATAAAGATAGACTAGCGACGATCTAAATTCCGGGACCTCACCACTAATTTGAGAATATAAAATGTGCTAGAATATCAGCTACCACGTGAGGTACCCTGACTAGTATCTGCATTAAAAAGGAACATGGAAGTAGGGGTGAGTACAATTCACATGTACTCAATAGGTTTTAGCCGACTAAATATAAAGAATTAATCAAACCTATGAAATAAACTAAGGAACGCTTTCACCTGTATATAGAAAAGTCTCACTTCGGCATCAGTGCCTCTAGTTTATATATATAATGGCCCGAGTAAGTAAACCCATAATAACAGCTCATAATCACAATTAACCAGATAATTCAATTAGTACAGATATCAATGCAATGCAATGCAATATGATGATGCAATGATGAGGTGGTACGATGGAATCAAGACTGTCGCACAGCCTGTCGTATACACCTACCAAGTTGTGCTATCAAGCAGGACCCATGGGGGTCTCGTAGACCATATACCTCAATCACAATATCTCATTATCCTTGCCACCTCCTCGTGGTTAAGGGATCACAATGCATCCACTACTCTGCCGTAAAACTGTCTCGATTAGGGACTCAAGATACAAAGGTTTAAATGTGTTTCATTTTTTTTCTCAAAAAGAATTTTTGTATTCTCAACTTACCATATTTTATGATGAATGAGGATGAATGCATCAAAACACATATGGCATGGAAGTAATATTCAACTCACACGTGGCACAAGGTTTAAAGTTCTCAAAACTTAACCTACACATGATAGTCACCCTCAATAAATAGTAATGGAAAGGAAATACTTCCATTTAAATATTTACCCCATTCTCAACTATATTTCAATACTCAAGCATGCTCAAAACCCCCAACTCAACCTCTCAAACGGACATCACAAGTCAAATAATATACTCAAGCATCTCTCTTAGGCAAATCATGAATCACATGCTCTAAGAAAATAAGATAACAAATAAGGCTCCCACACGGGCTATGTAATACAAATAAACTCCCACACGATAACACATTAATAAATAAGTCCCACACGGACATCACCATGTATATAACATTCTCAACTCATACTACAACTCCATCCCAAAGTCTATAACATATGAATGACTAATTACCCCATCTCAATCTCAAAAAAGGATAGCTAAACCCACCTCAATTGCTGAAACTACACCCGAATACCTCTACCGGACAAGCAACACTCGAATTCAATGCCCAAAATTATAACTCACTATCAACAATAAAACATACACATCACAAGGAATCCAATGACACTCATATTGATAGGTTTTGGAATCGGGGGTAAAATAGTCTAAAAATTAATTATTTCCAAAAAGTATCAAATCTAAAAATTTATTGGACAATCACATTCTACTGGTAATAAGAAACTCATGGTTGGAAAACCCATAAAAATAGAGCTCAGAACGAGTTAGAAATTATCATTCTCCTTAAATTTGGATTAGGGAAGAAACAAAAAATTTTGAGGTTTGAAACTAAAATTTAGATGTTAAAATCATCAAATACTTAATGAAAAAGGAAGGTTTTGAGTCAAAAAATCAATTATCCAATAGTTTTCCTCGAAAATCTCTTCTAAAATCGCCTGAAAGAGTTCAAGAACTCAAACAAATAGTAAAAAATATTGAAATGGGAAGAAAAAAGCATTTTCTGCCCAAAAAGTTACTGTTCACGTGTGTTGACTGCTAACCGCGTGTTGACCGCGGTCAACTTACACCACCACCCTTCAAAACATGTTTTTGACCCTTAAAACTCATTCGGAACTCTATAAGCATGAACCAATAGAGCAAATTAATCAAAAAACACATTTCGGAGCCAATGGAACTAGTAGAATCACCATTCGACACTCAAAACTCGATTTGTTGACCAAAGTCAAACTTAGCTTATAAAAATTGAATTGTTCAACTCAAGACCTCAAATCCATGTATTAACCCCAAATATGATTCCGACAACTCTCCTACACCAATTTCCACACTCCAGAGCTAATGGAACTAAAGGAACCCCATTGTGAGACCTGTAGCTCCGATTGGCACCGAAAATCACTTTTTAACTCTTAAAGCTTATGAAAACTCAAAAAATCACATAATTCACAACCTATTAAGATTTTAACAAAACCAACAACACAAACCGATCAAATAACACTCGGGAGCACTAAATATAGGGTTAAAATAGTAATTTTGCACAAATTTCCGAAAATGACCCTGAAGGTCATTACAAAATCCACCATTAAAAAGGATGTTCATCCTCGAACATAAGATAAAATAAAGTACCTGGGGTCTCAAAAAGCCAAGGGTACCAAGCCTGCATATCAAACTCTAAGTCCCAAGTCGCCTCCTCAACAGGCCGATGTTTCCACTACACCTTGACATAAGTGACCTCCTTGGTCCTGAGTCTACGAAGCTACCTATCTAGGGTAATTGTCGTCTCCTCCTCATAAGTCAAATACGGACTCAACTCTATTTCATCATAAGAAATCACATGAGACTTATCTGTTATGTACTTGCAAAGCATGGAAATATGAAACACTGGATGGAAATCTAACAATTTAGGAGGTAAGGCCAACTCATACGCCACTCTACCTACTCTCCTCAAGATTTTAAATGGGCCAACAAACCTCGGGCTAAGCTTGCCCTTATTTTCTAACCTTATCACACCCTTCATAGATAATATTTTAAGCCACACACAATCACCATGAACTCTAAGGGAAGAACCCTCTTGTCAGTATAACTCTTCTGACGAATCTGAGTTGTCAATAGTCGATCCTGAATCAAACGTACCCACTCCACAACATCCCTAAGTAAGTCAGTATCCAATGCATCAACCGCAACAGAATCAAACCATCCAATGGGTGATTGTCACCTACGACCATACAATGCCTCAAATGTTGCCATCTGAATGTTAGAGTGATAACTATTATTATAGGCAAACTCTTCTAAGGGCAAGTGTTGGTCCCATCGGGCACCAAAATCAATCACACAGGCCCTAAGCATATCCTCCAACACCTAAATAGTCTGCCCAAACTGACCATCAGTTTGGGGATGAAATGCTGAACTTATCTCTAGTCACGAACCCAAACCACACTGTAATGCCTCCGAAAAGTGAGTGGTGAACACTAAACCCTGATCTAACACAATAGAGATAGGCACCCCATGTAGCCTAATAATCGCATGAAGATAGATCCTAGCTAACTGATCCGCATTATAGCTAGTCTTCACCGGAAGAAAATGGGTTGATTTGGTCAATCGATCCACAATCACCCATACAAAGTCATACTTACCCAATGCCATGGGTAATCCAGACACAAAGTCCATAGTGATACACTCCCATTTCCACTCGGGAATGGACATCCTTTGCATAGGACCACTCGGTTTCTGATGTTCGTACTTCCCTTGTTGGCAATTGAGACACTTAGCCACAAAATCAATAATGTCTCTCTTCATGCCACACCACTAATAGTGTTGTTTCAAGTCATGAAACACCTTTTCCACTCCCGGGTGAATCGAATGCTTTGAACAATGAGCCTCCTCCAATATCATACGTACCCATTCACTAACCTTGGGCACACAAATACGACTATTAATCCTCAAAACTCCTTTTGAATCAAGAGAGGCTAATTTTACTTCACTACTCAATACTTTATCTCGAATGGCTCTTAACTTATCATCTTCAAACTGGTGTATACGAATCTGGTCCATCAAAGTAGACCTAGCCTCCACAAAGGCAAAAATACCATGATGTATAGAAATATCAAGTCGAACTAACTGTCTAGCCAATGACTAAACCTCCTATGCCAAAGGCCTCTCAACAGCCTTAAGGAAGGCCAAACTACCCATACTAGAAGCTTTGCGACTCAGGGCATCCGCTACCACATTAGCTTTGCCCAGATGATAAAGTATGGTGATGTCATAGTCTTTCAATAACTCTAAGCACCTACGCTGCCACATATTCAAATTCAGTTGAGAAAAGATATACTTAAGGCTACGATGGTCAATATAGACCTTACAATGCACTCCATAGAGATAATGCCTTCATAACTTTAGAATAAACACCATCGCTGCCAACTCTAAGTCGTGGGTAGGATAGTTCTTCTCATGTACCTTCAATTATCGAGAAGCATAAGCTATAACTCTACCTTTTTGCATCAATACACCACCCAAGCTAACTCCCTAAGCATCACAAAACATAATAAAGGCCACGCCCTCCTCGGGTAAGGCTAGAATAGGTACTAAAGTCAATAATTCCTTGAGCTTTTGAAAGCTCGCCTCACACTCATCAATCCACTGAAATGCCACGGTCTTTTGAGTTAGCCTAGTCAATAGGGCTGCAATAGAAGAGAATCCTTAAACAAACTGACTATAATAGCCTGCCAACCCAATAAAACTCTGAATCTCGATAACCGAAGTAGGCCTAACCCAATCATGAACTGCTGCAACTTTGGCTGGATCAACCATAATACCATTCTTGGTCACTATATGACCCAAGAATGTCACAGACTCAAGCCAAAACTTACATTTGGAGAATTTTGCATACAACATATCCTCTCTCAATCTTTAAAGGACTGTCCTCAGGTGCCTGACATGATCCGTCTCATTCTTGGAATAAACCAAGATGTCATCAATAAACACGATCACAAAAGAGTCCAAATAAGGTCAAAATACCTAATTCATCAACTCCATAAAAGAAGATGGGGCATTAGTCAACCCGAAGGACATAACCACAAACTCATAATGCCCATAACGATTCCTGAATGCAGTCTTCGGGATATCAGATTTCTAAACTCTCAAATGATGGTAACCCGACCTCAAATCAGTCTTTGAGAACACCAATGCACCCAGAAGCTGGTCAAATAAATCATCAATGTGAGGGAGAGAATACTTGTTCTTGATGGCAACTTTGTTCAATTATCGATAGTCAATACACATCCTCATAGTACCATCTTTCTTCTTTACAAATAAAACTGGTGCACCCCACGGTGATACACTAGGTCTAATAAACCCCTTCTTTAATAAATTTTCCAATTGTTCTTTCAACTCCTTCAATTCAGCCAGAGCCATCCGAAAAGGAGAAATAGAGCTGGGTTTAGTGTCAGGCTCTAAATCAATCACAAAATCGATATTATGGTCAAGAGGAACTCCCGACAAGTCTGTAGGAAATACATCATTTAACTCCCTCACTACCCTCGAAGTCTCTAAAGGAGATAACTCTATAGTGAGATCATGTACATGAACCAAATAAGACAAAAAACCCTTATCCATCAAGCGACGAGCATGAATATAAGATATCACCCCCTTAGGATACGAACGTAGATTACCCTTTCATACCAAGCTAGGTAAATCAGGATAAGCTAAGGTCACGGTCTTTGCATAACAATCTAATATAGCATGATACAGAGACAACCAATACATACCTAGTATCATATCAAAATTAAGCATGTCTAATAAAATCAAGTCTGCATGGGTCTCTCTACTCGAAAATATTACCAAACATCCCTTATATACCCGATCCACCACTAAAGATTCACCTACCAGGTAGAAATAGTAATAGGCACAACAAGGGACTCACTCACATAGTCAATATCCACATCGAAATAAGTTGACACATAAGAATAGGTAGACCCTGGGTCAAATAATACTGAAGCAGAATAATGGCAAACTGGAACAATACCTGTAATAACTGCATCAGAGGCTTCTGCCTTATATCTACCCATATAGCATAGCATAACTGACGGTCACCCTTAGCCTGTGAACCACCACAAGAACACCTCATGCTCCACCTTTAGCACCACGGGTGCCACCTCTAGTATTTTGCGAAGAACCTCAAACAACTGGAGCATTTATAGAATGAACAACTGGTGCCCGGGCCGTCTATTAGAAGGAGCATATTTGGGGAAATCTTGGGCCTTATGACCAAACACATCACACACATAACAACCTCGTACCTAAACCCCAAGAGGGATAACCAAAAGTGTCAAAATGGCCTCCAAAGCCCGAAGAACCCTCAATAGCTGCCTGGACTGCTCTGCCTTGATAACCATTGGTTCTTGAACCCAAATATTCTTTGTCGTTGGAGGAATAACCGCTAAACTGACCCTACCGATGGAACCTCTTGGCCTCACCTTGTCTAGCACATCGGATACTCTCTATCATCCTGGCATGATTAATAATACTCTAAAATATACCACTAGACAGTACAAGAGAGGCTGTAGCCTCTTGGAGATAATAGGCGAATCCCTTCACTAGCTTGCGAATCCGTTCGAACTCGATGGGAATACTCGACATAACATAATGACATAACTCATTAAAGCGAGTCTCATACTCAGATACATATAGGGATCCCTACTCTAGTCTGCCAAACTCATCTCGGTACTGATCACGGAGGCTATAAGGCACAAATCTCTCAAGGAACACCTCAGTAAACTATTCCCAACTCATCATAGGAGAACCAATAGGTCTACGAGAAAGAGCTGACCTTCACCACTCTTTGCCCACTCCCGCAAATTGATATGAAGTGTAAGCTACTCCATGTGCCTCTAAAATGCCTAGGTTGAACAACCCATCTTGGAACTTAGTCAAAAATTCATAGGCTTTCTCTTCGATTGTACCATTAAACCTTGGAGGCACCAATAGAATAAACCTCTCGAAGCTCTTCTGCTCAGCTACCGACATGGCAGCACTAGCAGAAACTGGCGGAGCTGCAAATCTTAAAGGTGCAATAGAAGGCACTGAAAAAGAACCAAGAGTCTGAAAGCCTACACTAGGCCCCTGAACTGGCAGTGTAGCACAAACTATGACAGGAGAACCTACAGTACCTGGAAGAATACCAGAGGTAAGAGCACTATCCAGTCTGGCCAATAATTAAACCAGTAGCTCCTGAAGCATCAAAGCACTATCGGGAACCACAGGAGGCTGGGATGGCCTCTACTCTTCAATCTTGTTCATTAAGTCATTCTTATGCTCATACATAGGCTCAAGTGATGGCTCTCTAGCTCGTCCACGAGCAGGTGCCGCTCCCCTTACTTGGCCTCATCCCCTAACTCCACCACGTCCTTTACCTCACCCGCGTACTGGGCTTGGGCAGCAGGTACAACCCCACCCTCAGTAATTGTGGCTCTAGTCCTCACCATCTACGCAGAAAAAATAGATCAGAGGTATACAACACTTGATATGAATAAATCATATGAAGAGAGTAAAAAGAAGGAAATCCTCCTATAAAGTACATTGTAGCCTCTCGAAGATAAATACAGACATCTACGAACCGATCCGCAAGACTCTACTAGACACCCTACTCTTTAACTTATAAGACCAGTGAACCTAGTGCTCTGATACCAATTTGTCACAACCTAAAATCTGAGGTCATGATGGCATACATCCCAAAACCCAACCTGATGTGTAAGCCTAAAAGTAAAACTCATACAAAACTCCCAAAGGGAAAGTCATGCCACGATTTAAATGAAAAGAAAGACAATGAAGAAATTATCTCAAAACCTGGTGTCATAAGTATAAAGAACATCTAATATAAGATTTGAGTCTGAAGATACAACATAAGTCTCTGAATAATACAAAAGACTGAGAAATAAAAATAGACTAGTGATGATCCGAATTCTGGGACCTCACCACTAATCTGAGAATACAAAATCCGCTAGAATATTAGCTGTCACGTGAGGTATCCTAACTAGTATCTGCATTAAAAAGGGACACAGAAGTAGGAATGAGTACAACTCACATGTACTCAGTAGGTTTTACCAGACTGAATATAAGGAATTAATCAAACCTATGAAATAAACTAAGAAATGCTTCCACCTGCATATAAAAAAGTCTCACTTCGGCATCAGTGCCGCCAATTTATATATATAATAGCGCGAGTAAAGTAAATCCATAATAATAGCTCATAATCACAATTAACCAAATAATTTAATCAGTACAGATATCAATGCAATGCAATGCAATATGATGATGCAATAATGTGGTGGTACGATAGAATTAAGACTGTTGCACAGCCTGTCATATACACCTGCCAAGCTGTGCTATCAAGCAGGACCCATGGGAGTCTCGCAAACCATATACCTCAATCACAATATCTCATTATCCTTGCCACCTCCTCGTGGTTAAGGGATCACAATGCATCCACTACCCTACCGTAAAATTGCTTTAGTCAGGAACTCAAGATACAAAGGTTTAAAGGTGTTTCATTTTCTTTCTCAATTTTTTTTTTCATATTTCTCAACTTACCATGTTTTATGATGAATGAGGATGAATGCATCAAAACACATATGGCATGGAAGTAATATTCAACTCACACGTGGTACAAGGTTTAAAGTTCTCAAAACTTAACCTACACATGATAGTCACCCTCAATAAATAGTAATGGAAAGGAAATACTTCCATTTAAATATTTACCCCATTCTCAACTATATTTCAATACTCAAGCATGCTCAAAACCCCCAACTCAACCTCTCAAACGGACATCACAAGTCAAATAATATACTCATGCCTCTCTCTTAGGTAAATCATGAATCACATGCTCTAAACAAATAAGATAACAAATAAGGCCCCTATACGGGCTATGTAATACAAATAAACTCCCACATGGCAACATATTAATAAATAAGTCTCACACGGGCATCACATATATATACCATTCTCAACTCATACTACAACCCCATCCTAAAGTCTATAACATATGAATGACTAATTACCCCATTTTAATCTCAAAGAAGAATAGCTAAACCCACCTCAATTGCCGAAACTGCACCCGAATACCTCTACCGGACAAGCAACTCTCGAATTCAATGTCCAAAATGACAACCCACTATCAACAATGAAACATAGACATCACAAGGAGTCCAATGACACTCATATTGATAGGTTTTGGAATGGGGGTAAAATGGTCCAAAAATTAATTATTTCCAAAAAGTGTCAAATCTGAAAATTTATTGGACAATCACATTCTACTGGTAATAAGGAACTCATGGTTGGAAAACCCATAAAAATAAAGCTCAAAACGAGTTAGAAATTTTCATTCTCCTTAAATTCGGATTAGGAAACAAACAAAGATTTTTGGGGTTTGAAACTAAAATTTAGATGTTAAAATCGTCAAATACTTAATGAAAAAGGAAGTTTTAGGTCAAAAATCAATTATCCAATAGTTTTCCTCAAAAATCTCTTCTCAAATCGCCTGAAAGAGTTTAAGAACTCAAACAAATAGTAAAAAATATTAAAATGGAAAGAAAGGGGCATTTTCTGCCCAAAACGTTACTGTTCACGCATGTTGACTGTTATCCGCATGTTAACCGCGCATTGACCGCGGTCAACTTTCACCACCACCCTTCAAAATATGTTTTTGACCCTCAAAACTCATTCAAAACTCTATAAATATGAACCAATAGAGCAAATTGATCAAAAAACATATTTCGGAGCCAATGGAACTAACAGAATCACCATCCGAAACATGAAACTCGATTTGTTGACCAAAGTCAAACTTAGCTCATAAAAATTGAACTTTTCAACTCAAGACCTCAAATCCATGTATTAACCCCAAATGTGATTCCAACAACTATCCTAGATCAAATTCCACATTCCGGAGTTGATGGACCTAAAGGAACCCCGTTGTGAGACCCGTAGCTTCGGTTGGCACCGAAAATCACTTTTTAACTCTTAAAGCTTATGAAAATTCAAAATCTCACACAATTCACAACCTGTTAAGATTTTAGCAAAACCAACAACACAAACCGATTAAATAATATTCGGAGGCACTAAAAATAGTGTAAAATTGTAATTTTACACAAATTTCCAAAAATGACCCTCAAGGTCATTACACAAATCATTACTACTTCACATAGAACTAGTCTATGCAAGAATGGGGCGTTACATTCTCCCTTCCTTAGGATCATTTGATAACTTAATGGATAATATGGATCACATGGCAGCTTTAGAGAAGCTTAAAAACGTTCCGATGTACAAAGAGTGAGATATAACACCCTACACCAACATTAGAAAATTAACTAAGTTAAAACTCAAGCCTCCTATAGAACGCTCGAGATTTGTTCGGAAACCCGTATACACAAATCATTTATGCAACCCTAAAAAACTCAACGTTTCGGACTCAATGGATCTATCAACATTTGTAATCGAGGTCTTCTTCATCCGAAATCCGATAAGTCGCAACTAAACTAGTTTTGGCCCTTCAAATATCCAAAATACCCTCAGAACCTCTAAAACTTACAACGAGGCCATTTCTAGCGTTAGTATCACCTCTCGAAACCAATGAAACCATCAAAAATCCAATCCAAGCATCTATACCCCAAATATTGACCAAAGTCAAACTTGGATCAAACTTTAACTAAATTTCCAACTTCGGACCTAAAATCTATGTTTCAACTCCAAATCTGATTTCAACAACTCTCCTAGACCAATTTTCACATTTTGGAACTAATGGAATTGATGAAATCCCATTTCGAGACTCAAAACTGCAAATGACTTCGAAACTCAAAATTTAACAACTTAAGCCTTTAAAACTCATTTCTTTAGTAGAACCTCAACTTTTCATAAGATTTCAAAAACCAACTTTCAAACCCAATCTAAAATGACTCGGAGCAATGGACGAGAGGAGTAAAATGGTAATTTTATCAAAAATATCAAAAATGACCTTCAGGGTCATTACATTCTCATTTCTTTTTTACTTATGTTACTCAAGTATTTAAACTCAAGTTCAAATGTTAAAGTTGTTTTATCTTTCTTTATCAAAGTTATTGTCTAACTCTGTTTTTTCATAACTTGGATTGGACATGAAATTTTTAGATCATATTGTAAATACTATCTCCTAACCTGTGGTTAGCGAAAAAGTAAAAGGAATTACGAGGTCTTATTTCAATAATTTTTAAACTAAGCCGACACGTCTCCGGGAGTATCACCTACCCAAGATTTATCAAAAGGGATTATGTGTATTTATATATAAATATTTGTGTACATTTTTTCACTTGTATTTAAATTATTATTATTATTATTTTAAGACTGACCCCAAAACAAAGAATATTTCTATGGTGGAGGAGCGCAAATAACAATATTGTGGCATCATACCTATAAAGAAACTAGGAGTATCAAATGGACGAGTTGGGTTGAAATTTAGAATATTAAAATAGGTTGAAATAAAAATTGGGTTGGGTCATGACCCGTCCAAATTTAATTTGGCTCAAATGGGTTGGGCTTAATTGGGCTAAAATTCGGGTTGGATCATGACCCGCCCAATTTGACATGCCTAATCTCAATAATTTTAATACATTGTTATTTATCTTTCATAACCACAATTTGAATTTCAACTCAATAAAATAAAAATAAAAATTTACAAATTGATAGATTAATCCTAAAAGATATAAAATAGATAGTAGTTCATACCTTTAATATAATAACATATATTACACCAATGCAAATAAATAACCTTAAAATGGATTGAAATTGAAGATTAAATTGAGCTCAATTGAAGATTCTTTTAAAATGAGTTAAAGTTTGAATGAGTTGAGATTGAACCCGATACAAATTATCTTGAGCCCAAGCTTGGATTATCTATATTTGGGCTCATTTCAACACCCTAAAAGAAACAAACATTTTTCAAGTCTAAAAATTCTATTGTGAATTTCTCTCAATCTTAAGCATTTTATCCTTATTAATTAATTTAATAATTTTGTTTGAGGTAGTTTGGTTTATATGTGATCTCTACAAAAAATTTCATATATCACTGTGCCGTTTCTCTCTTCTTGCTTATCTGATGTTATAACTTGCGCATGATTGGTCACCTAAGTATTTCGTTTGTATTAATTAAGTAATAATTAAGCCTACGTGTCTAAATTTATTTTCGTATTAACAAATAAGTTAATGTGCTCAATTATATTATCACCTCGATTTGTAGACAAAATGGATCCATGTTCATTTCATTCGCTTGTTGTAAATGTATTACATTCTTTTATCACCTAGATTATACTTATTTAATTAATTTATGCGTAAGTTATATATTTGTTTTAAAATAATAATTTTTCTCTAATTAATAATAATAAAAAGTGACCTTATTTGCTACACTTTAGCCCCCCACATAAATTATAAGATTTGACTGGAACCCACATTTGTGGACCTCGAAAAGTGCCTAACACCTTCCTTTTGAGGTAATTTAAACCCTTACACAATCTTTGGCTGCGTTGACCTTTATATTAATTTATATTCGTAATTTAGAATGGTTTCCTAAAATGCCTTTAATTCATTAGGTGACGACTCTTCTTCTCTTTTTTTATCCTAAAAAAGAGTTGTCACGTCGTTGCAATTCCATTTTGAGAAAAATGGGACACGACAATGATTGAGTCACGGTATGATAAATGCCCTGTTTTAGGATAGTCACATCTTATCTTCCTCTTTCTACTGTTGCTTTAAGATTATGTAGATTTCATGGTGTGATAAGTTATGATGAGTTATAATATTTCTCTTCAGCTTTTAATAAGTATTTTACTGGAGAAATCTGCCCCTTTGCTTCTTTTTGATGTGCTCTTATTCAAATGAAATCTCTCTTGTTTCTCCTTTGTAAAAATGCCCAAGTTAGGCTTGCATGTTCATGTTAAATTGGTTGGTTGTTTATTATGCTAAAATGCTCATCTTTCATTAAATGTCCCTGAATGTGCATCTCTTCATAATAATTTTGGACAAGTTTGTTATCCTAGTCTAAGTCATGCATCGATATTCGTGATTTTCCTCTTGTCATGATAATAACAACAACAACAACAATCCAGTGAAATCCCACATCGTGGGGTCTGGGGAGGGTAAAGTCTATAATGAATAGACTTCTTTACTAGCTAAATAATCTAAGCTTACTAGTTACACGACTTATTTGTGACTGTTCAAACTTAGTGTACGCTACATTTTAATATTTATGAGTTTCCTTTCGTAATTTCCTCTCAACAATAGTCGTGATTGATATTAGATTATCAAAATTATCATTTGAATTCTTATCATTTTATTAGCATGAACCTGCCCATCCCGAGTCCAATGTACTCACTGCTTCTTCCTTGCATTTTGAGTTGGGCCACGGAGGCCCAATTGTGTATTTCCTTGAGTCAACCTCGTCATTGGATCATCAAAGGGAAGCTGAAATGTATAAAGGGAATGGAGCTAGTATAAAAGTGTTGAAGACCAAAAATAGGCTGATATACAGCCTATATACATGCAATCTACAGGTGGAAAAATGTCTTATATACGCTGATATATAGTGTGTATATATAAGATGTAGACAAAAAGGGAATTGGGCCAAAGCCCAAATGCAGCAGCAGTTCAAGAGACTGTAGTATCAAATTTTCAGGAAAGGGAATTGGGCTAAAGACCATTTGTTGCAACATGCTATTTTAATGTAATCTTTGGGCCTACTAGGCCCAACAAATTTTGAATTTGAGCAAAACTGCGCAAGTTTGAGATTGTTCTTTACGTTATTACTTTTGTTGCTTACTCTTAATTTTGTATTATTTCTAACTCTGAATGCTTAGATTAACTCAATTAAATCCCCTAAAGTTAAATTATTTTTGTACTAATGTATTCTTTTTAAATGATTTATTTAATTATGCTTTTCTTACTTAGTCTTTTTTTTACAAAACTTTACTTTCTTTCTAAAATATTTCAAGTGTTTCAAATAATTTCTTTTAAATACATTTATCCCTTTTAAATTATTTTCCCAAAAAGTTAGTCATAAAGTTATCAAATCGTCAGATAACTGTATGTTAGCAGACGTTTCAAGTGCGTAAAACTTTCTTGAAATGGAAATAAGAATCTCGTACCCATTCTTTGGAATTTTGAAAAGATTTTTTTTTGTTTTAAGTCTTTTTGATACTAAATTGGAAAGGTTTCTTGATTTTCCTTCAAAAATTAAGTGACGATTCTTTCAAAATTAATTTTTTTCTAAAAAAGTTTAAATTAATTTTATTATTATTTTTCTGCATAAAACATTTCAAAAGGACAATGCTTAGCCTCGAATGTCTTCTTGAAATATAGAGATTAACCAATCAATTTCCAGAGAACAATGCTTAGCCTCAATATCTTCTTGAAAGGTAGAGCTTAACCAATCAACTTTCGAAGGATAATGCTTAACATCGTGATATTTGTACCTTTCATTCTTGTACTCAAAGAAAAATTATAAATTCCAAAAGCAAGATTGGATCATACCTTTACTTGTTTTTGATTTCATGAAATTAGGAATTGCACTCCATTGTGATGAAATTTTTGAGGATTCCTCAAAAAAATTTGCCCCAATTTAGAATATAAATAGGAAAAACTACAGGATATAGCAAACATAATTATATATTTAATATAAATAACTACAATTTACCTTTTTTTTTAATGTTTTATGGATACAATTAAATGTTAAATAGCAAAGTCAATTATACAATATAATTTTTTAATTTTTTTTATCTATCTATCTATATATAAGTAAATATTCAATGGGAAAGCAATTACTACACGCCTAATTAATTATGCTCAGGTACGTTTTACAGTGACCAATTCCCCATGCTTTTACTATATTCAAGGTTTTCTCTTTCAAGATCTGGAGGGAGAAGAGTTTGAGGTTTGTATGCTTTTAATTTTTATTTGAGTCCAATGTATCAAATATCTATTCAACAACAGGGAGTATTCAATTTGTATATTTATATAAGTGTATTCATGAGTTAAAAGTATTTAAACTGTTGTGTTCATATGCTAATATGATATTACCTTTGTTTGATAAAATAATACATTAACTGATATATAATGGTCTGTATCCTTTTTTTATATATTGTAATACATTTAAGTTATTTAAATACCTTTATTCACTTGAAATCAAGTACTCATATGCTAAATGTCTATATATATCCATAACATAAATGTATTCATAAGGTATAGGCGGAATCAATCGGTGACCCCTCAAAGTTGGCACCAACTTTCACTTAGACACTTCAACTAAGATTTATTCATTTTAGACACCTCAAGTAAGGTTACGATGTGTCATTTTGACACCTTTTTTTACAATCACCCAAATATCTAAAGTGTGTGTAATACACTTGCCGCTGATGTGTCAAAGTGGCCAATTAAATGAAGTTAATGACCACTTTTTTTCTAATCAAAAATCATTATTTTAAAATTATTTTTGATATATCTGTCACGTTTCTTCATTTAATTGGTCACTTTAACACATCAGCGTCAAGTGTGTTACACACACTTTAGATATTTCGGTGATTGTAAAAAAAAGTGTCAAAATGACACATGAGAACCTTACTTGAGGTGTCTAAAGTGAATAAAACTTAGTTGAGGTGTCTAAGTAAAAGTTGGTGCCAACTTTGAGGGGCCACCGATGGGTTAGGCCTAAGGTAAATGTTATAATTTACTCTTTTTGGATATATTAATACATCAAGTTATACAATGGTTTGTGTCCTTTGAAATATTTTAATACACCACGTTATATAAATACTTGTATTCACTTGAATTCAAGTCTTCATATATTAACTGTATAAAGATATTCATACTGTAAATACATAAATACAGTAACTTTATCTAATACAACAAAATATTTTAAATCAAACAAACTTTAGTGCATACCTTTATGATGACCGAAATAAGAACAAGAATGGAAACAACAAAAGAAGGTGTAACCCAATTTTTTTTGTTAACCTGATTGGAATCCAAGAGATTATGCCTTCAAAAGGTAAATATTAGTTTTCAATTTAATAATGGGATATTGAGAGTTTTAGAAATGTAATTAAAGAACTTTTAGTGTAAGTAACGTCACATTACCTTATTTACTGCACTAGATTAATGTGTAAATAAAGACAAAAGAAACAATATAGGCAAATACAACGAGAAATAGAAATGAAGTGTAGTTATTTTTAGTAAATAACATAATTATAGCTATTGAAATTCAATAACTTTATAATTATAGTCATTTATGTAAGTTTCTCTATAAATATATTCACTTTCTTGCATATTGAAAAATTGCCTACTCATGAAATTTTTGAGGTTCCCTAAAAAATTATGTCCCATTTAATTTAGGGGTCTTTATGTCACAACCCGATTTCTCAAGTTATGATGACACCTACTACACCCCATCAGTAGGTAAGCCAACAATCACGATCCGAACTAGAGTCTAGACGTGACACAGCAATTAGGATTCCCGAAGAAACCCCAACCAAGTATCTTAGCATATCATAAGCATACATAAGGTGAACAATAAGCGAAAACTCATAAAAGTCCAAAAAGACAAAACATAGCTAGAGAGAATCAAGGCAACATAGATTCTTTATACATATGTCAAACATGCCTCTACATGACTACATAGGTGGGGACTAGGATATGTTCGTAGCTCACCCTCAAAGAAAGTTATAACACTGCATAGAATAGTCTTTAAACATCATCATAGTCTAAGAACAATAATAAAGGAAAGAATGACTCGGATTATCCTCGAAGCATGAGGACTCACCATACTAATCTTCAATGCAACACCAACTAGACAAGGAAAGAGGATGGAGTGTCCATCTCTACATTGTGATATAATGTAGGCAAAAAGTATGCATTAGTACATTAGAATGTACTAAGTATGTAGGCAATGCAATGCATAGAAAATCATGTTTGTGCAAATGAACATTTTAAATAGCATGATAGGAGAAGTAGTAAAAAAATCATAACTAGTCGTAAGAAGTATCAATGCATAATAAACCATAAGAGTATCATATGAAGTAAATGATAGAATTAGTCATTTAAAACATCAAAAGAACTATACATACGTGGGAGATAAAAGTCATTTTGAAATCCATAGTCTTGTTGAAAGATATATTAGCCATAGTAAGAAATACCTTGTATATTGAGAGAAAGACTGTTAACCGACATAAACCATGTGAGCTATAACATGGAGTTCCAATGTTTACCCATACATCGGAGGAAAGGGGGAGAGTACTTGCCAAGGTATACTCCAATATGCCTAAGTGGATCCACTAAGCTACATAAAGGATCGAGCCTCAACTATGGGTGACCCTTAAGGAATCAAGCCTCTTCTACGGGTGATCCTTTAACCTACGGTGGCACATAGTTATGGGAAAATCGAATATAGCTACGGGTCTCTTGCCTTTACTATGAGAGAGAATGCCTATCCCAAGGTCCACTTGGTGCTAGGTAAGCTCTCAATTGAATATCATACATAGCATAAAAATCATAATGAACATATATCATAGTCATGATCATAGGTTTAAAATCATAGAGTAGCTCATTTTCATAACATAAGTGCCATGCGGGTATTGTCCTTCCATATTGCAAATCATACATACATAATCATAGTTCATACTTGGAAATTAGGGTAAAACATGAATGCATGATCAATTGACTTGAAAATCATGAAATTGACTTGAAAACATGCACAATCATATACTTTCTATTATCCCATACATAATTTATAAAGATAATACCATTTGGAAGTATAATTGAAAAATACCCACAATTCATATAATGAATCTTAGAGATCAATGTAGGAGAATTCATGGAAAAACTCTTCAATTCAATGCAATAATCATCAATTTATATTAAAATAGACTCATAATCATAATTAGAATCATAACTCATGCATGTTAATAAGAATTAAACAAAACCCATAATGAGATCGTGAATCCTAAGTATCATGTAAGAGAATTTATTGAAAAATTATTGAAATCATGCAATACCATAAAATTCATATATATTTGAGTAGAGAATTATGTAATTAAACTCAATTGATGAAATTGGAAGAAAATTCATAGAACCTATAAAATCTCATACTTGAATTTAATAGAAAATTTGAAAAAATGATTGGGTTTCATGGATGAAAGAATCCATGAATCAATATCCACATACCTTGAGTGAGAAAACAAAAGAATTTGGAAGAATTTAGAGTTTTGATGGAGAGTTTGAGTGAATTTCTTGGAGGTCTTCAATGGAGTCCTTGGGAGTCTTTTGTTGAGAGAGAAATATTTGAGTAGGTAAATTGTAGAAGAATGAATGAAATTAGAGGTGTAGGCTAGTTTATAGAGATGAAATATGACCTAAAACCGTCCAGATTAATTAACAAACAATTTGGGAAATGTATAAAGTACCCCCACTTAAAACTAAATTTGAGAACATGTAAATCGCATTGGCCACATGCGTTTTATGTGAAAAAGGATAAATCGCATTCCTTGAATGCGTTTTATGCCTTATTTTCCCGTAAGTGATTTTTGGCCAGATTTTGGTTAAAATTGAACTATGGGGGACCAACTCCACGATGCGGACTTGCCGCACACCCTCCTATTTTGAGAAATTCTTGAAAAATTCATCTTTTGGTACATGAGTCCTAAAAATCCACCGAGACCATTTTTCTGCAGGTTTTGACCCCTTATTAATATTCCAGACTCGGATTTATCAAAAAAGATAAGGATAATGTGTTACGCAAGAGACCTATTCCCAAGGCATTTTTATATCACTTGTGAGAGTTTTTTAAGGAATGGTACAATATCTCCATTTTGGGAACATTCGTCATCGAATGTGGAAAGACTAGCTTGAGTAGAGAGAGAGAGTATAACTACCAATCCAACCATGAGTGAAATAATGCAACTTCTAAACAATAACGTCATTTAAAAATCTTTTTCATGGTATGCATGCCTATGTCATGACATGGAGAAGTCAAAACGTAGGATTTTAGAGGATTTGTGTATAGATGTCTAAGTACCTTAGGATGGATCGAAAGGAAAGAGATAGAGATATCATTTTCTCATGTTCTCTTTCGTTTCCCATGTAGCGCTCTCAACTTCTTGATTCCTCCATAAGACCTTAACGGATGCAACTTCCATTTTTCTCAACCTTTTCACTTGGCGGTTCAAAACATCAACCAGAACCTTCTCATAAGTCAATTTTTCTTCAACATTCACACCACCCAAAGTTACAATGATATTAGGATCACCAACACATCTCCTCAATATTGATGAATAGAATATCGGATGAACCGAGGCTAACTCCAATAACAATTATCATTGATAGGCAACTTCACCAATACACCTTAGGACCCTCTACCTCTATAGGAAATTCTATCCCAAGAGTACTACTCCCTTACTACCATTTGCAATCAACCTCGAGACCTAATCAAGAAACACCCAATGCATCATACATTCACCCACTTGCCATCAACACCACATTCAAGCCTAGTTCTATAACCACTCTAATACACTCACTTGAAACCCTTAACAAGAAGTCATCAATAGCCTATTACAATCACTCACGTATCTACAAACACACATTCAATCCTACCATTCTAACCACTTTATGGATCCCTTGAAGTCAACATCATTCAAGAATTTTTATGTCTACCTTAGCATCTCTATATCCTCATTGGTATTAACTTCTACCAAAGGTCACACTAATATATTCTTACCTATCTATTATACACAACAAGGTCTCATCTAGATCTTCCTCCATGTCTATAATCTTAAATGGACCAAGCATACCACAATTATCACAATACGGAACACCCACTCTTCCCCCAATCTTTCCTAACTCATCCATCGAAAGCTATGAGCTTTACTCAATATCGTTTCTCTTAGGCCATCAACATTGGAACACACAACCAACCTTGGTAATGAAATACTCCATCTCCCCCTTGTGAGAGAATTTTGATCTTCTCATCAACCACCAATTTCTCAGGCCTTACCAATCATAATTTCAAACCATTTCAAAAAAGAACACCAACCTCATTAGAATTAGTCAATCTTACCCCCAAATGGGACAATTGGTGAACATCTTCAACTAACTTCTTTTTGTCATCTTCCACATGAGCAACACTATTCATGGATAACCTGTTATGCCCCGAGAGAGTACCCTAGGTGTTGCCGATACTTAGAAGCCATGTATGACCTCCGAGAGAACCACTTAGTGTCATCATTTATGTGGGCTCGCCATCATCAACATCAAATGAAATAAATAATCCTTAGAAGAAGTAGTTTCAAAGGAGAACTACTCTAATTACATCATCAAAATCTATTTATGAAGCCTCTAACACTATCAGACGGTGCCAATGATATATCCACGACTATCTCAAAAGAAACATAATACTTAACAATAATAAAAGGATAAAGACTTCCTCCGAATACAAGAAGGACTCACCAAATAACTGGAAAGTAATGATCTTCAATGATGCTCCTGTTAAGGATCTCTAACACCTGTATCTGCTTCATAAAATGATGCAGATCGAATAAACTAAACATCATCTCAACATCAATATGTAATGCAAGTTTAAAAATAATAATAATAAGCAATGATTACTCAATTGGGAGTTTCTCTAACCGAAAACCATCATTTATGGGCTAGTGATGATACAATAAAGCGATATCATTTCCACATCCATCCAATACCTTGCCAGGGTAAAGGATATCACCATCTTGGATCCAATCATCAAAGTCCTCTTTTTGGGACTTAAGAGGTATAGCCTCCATCCTATGGTAGCTACGTAGTTTTGAGTTTTGAGTCAATTAAACTCTTACCCAACTCGGTGCTCAATACTACTCCCAAAATATGTGCCCATATTAACATCATCATCTAGTCTTATTGAAAAAACATCAAACTCATCTTATTACCTCTTCATCAATCATTACACTTTAAAATATTATTTATATCTCATCAAAATATCTTGCTCAAAACATTATTTAAGATAAATTCTTTTTCTCTTTCAAAATACAATAAAATACATATATAATATTAATTTAAATTATTTTTTTTGTCAATGAATATTAAAAGCTAATATCTTTACTGAAAATACGCGTAAAGATATTTATGAACATCAAATCAATGAGGGTTCATGAGAAAGTAGTCATGAACAATAATTTTAATAATATGAGAGATAATAATAATAATAATCTCAATGCATAAATATATCTAACTCAATAGATGAAGAATTAATTCAATTAGAATTCAAGATTAGGGTAAAACTCAACTATAACTCAATTACGATGAATTTAAATATTGGGCGCATAGATGAACTCAATCCAATGCTATGAATAGCCTTACATACCTGGAATTCGATGCTTTACTCTGAATTGAAGAAAAAAATGACCACTCTTGAATCTCTAGCCTTTTCTCCCCACTGGAGCATTTTGTGTACTACCCGGAGTATAAGAATCACCGAAATAGTATTTCTACACTACAAAAAACTATATTTGAAAATGAGTAAAGAAGTGGAGAAGAGTTGCTTGAGAAAGTTTGACGAATAAAATAAATAAATAAGGTGGTATTTATAGGTGTGGATGAGGAACCTAACAATAAATAATAATAATTATAAAAGATGATCTTGAAAATTCAATGGAGGATTGTAATCTCATGGATGATGTCAAATGGAGGACTATTGATATCATGGGTGATGTCAAATGGATCTAGATCTTTCCATGATTGGTGAGATGAACCTTCTTTTAACGGAATACCCTTTTTCGAAGCTACATTTAAACAAGATAACTTCCTAATTAGGATTTGGTGTCTCATATGAATTGTAAATCTAGAAGTATAGTTTCATGTCATTCAAGAATCAAATGATTTGGAGCATCCTACCGTAAGATATAATATTTCTTCTACAAATACTCCATTTCATCACTACATCATGTCTTATAAAAATTAATTTATTTGATCTATGTATCCCTCTAATCTTAAGATATGGTATTTATGAAAGTTGTAGGTAATGCCGTTGGAGTTATTTAAAATTTTGAATCACCTAATTTGGACTATTCTATGAAAAGATATGCCCAAAATACAAAAGCAGTATCACTTTCATCGAGAATTGAAATACCATATACAATATTTTAGGGGGTGTTACAATATCTCCCCCTTGGGATCATTCATCCTCGAATGAAGATGGAACTAGGGGACATGAATAATTAATATTCAAGACATCAATTTCTCAAAAACTCCGGTACTCAAATGTTCAAACAACACATACTGAAATAGTCAATGACTCAAACTCAAAAATACACATCGACTCAAAGGTAGAAGTAAGAAATATTACCTTGAACATCATCCTCGAAGGGCATGAATAGATGAGGATATTTAGCCTTCATATCTTTTTCATCTTCCCATGCTGCCTCTTTAATAAATTGATTTCGCCATAGGACTTTAACGGATGCCACTTCCTTAGTTCTTAATTTGCAAACTTGACGATCAAGAATCTGGACTAGAATCTCTTTATAACTCAAACTCTCTTTCACCCTAATGCTGTCAGTCGGGACAACAAGTGAAGGATCTCCAAAACACTTCTTAAGTATAGAGATGTGAAACACAGGATGAATAGCTGCTAATTCTAGGGGCAATTCCAATTCATAGGCTACGTTACCAACCCTTTTCACAATCTTATAAGGACTAATATAGCGGGGACTAAGCTTACCTTTCTTTCCAAATATCATCACACCCTTCATGGGTGAAACTTTTAAGTATACCCAATTATACACTTCAAACTCTGAATCTCTCCTCCTAACATCAGTGTAGGATTTCTGGCGACTCTGAGCAGTCCTAACCTATCTTGGATGGTTTTCACCTTCTCCATAGCTTGGTGAACCAAGTCTGTTCCAATTAACTCTTCTTTACCAACTTCGAACCAACCAATTGGTGATCAACATCTCCTCCCATATAGAGCTTCATAAGGAGGCATTTGAATACTCGAATGGAAGCTATTATTGTATGCAAAATCAATAAGAGGTAAATGATTAACCTAATTACCTTTTAAGTTGATGAAATAGGCTCTCAACATATCCTCCAAAGTCTATATCATACATTATGCTTGGCCGTCTATCTGCGGATGAAAAGCAGTACTAAGGTTCACTCTTGAATCCAAACCCTTCTGAAATGACTTCCCCAGTTGAGCAGTGAATTGAGCTCCCCTATCTGAGATGATAGACAAAGAAACTCCATTCAGTCTAATAATTTCTCGAAGATACAATTTGGCATAATCCGCTGCTGTGTCCGTAGTCTTAACTGAAAAGAAATGAGCCGATTTGGTCACCCTATCTATAATCACCCAAATAGAGTCATATTATTTGCGGGTTAATGGTAAATTAGTAATGAAGTCCATGTTGATCATCTCCTACTTCCATTCTTGGATCTCTATATTTTAAGCCACTCCATAAGGCCTTTGGTGCTCAACTTTAACTTGTTGACAGTTCAGACATTTGGACACAAACTCTGCTATATCTCTCTTCATTTCACTCTACCAGAATACTTCTCTCAAGTCGTGGTACATCTTTGTCAAACCTGGATAGATGGAATACCTGGAATTATGGTCTTCTGCCATGATTCTCTCTCGAATGCCATCAATACTTGGAACACAAAATCTTCCTTGATATCTCAACACTCCATCTTCCCTTTTGGAAAAAGCCATTACCTTTTTCTTGAGAACCTTATCTTTCAGTTAAAGGGGAATGGGGTCCTGATCTTGCTTTTCTTTCACCTCTACAACTAGAGATGATTTAGCTCCATTCCAGACTATTGTACCACCCTCACTAGAGTTAATAAGTTGAACTCCCAAATGCACAAGTTTATGCACTTCCTTTGCCAACTCTTTTTTTCCCTCTTCCACATGGGCTGTACTCCCCATGGATAACCTGCTTAGAGCATCGGCAACTACGTTTGCTTTACCTGTGTAATATCCCCTAAAAACGTTGTATACGATATTTCAATTTTTGCCTAAACATGATACAGTCTCTGTATTTTGGTCATAACTTTTCATAGAAATATTCAAATTGAGTGATTCAAATTTCTGAGTAACCACAAGATCATTACCTACAACTTTTATGAAGACCATATTTTAAGATTCGGAGGTTAAGTAGGTCAACTAAATTAATCTTTGTAAGGTAGAATGCTGTTACGGAAATGAGTGTTTATAGAAGAAAAATCATATCTCACTGTAGGTTTATCCAAATTGGTTGATTCTTGAACGATATGAAATTAGACTTCCATATCTACAATTCTTATGAAGACACCAAATCCTAATAAGGAATTTATCTTATTCAAACGCAGCTCCCAAAAAGAGTATTCTGTCAAAGATAACTCATTTCACCTACCATAGAAAGATCTAGATACATTTGACATCACTCATGACATAAATTGTCCTCCATTTAACATCATCCATGACATCAATATATTCCACTAAATTTTCAGAATTTTATTTATAATTATTTTATTTATTGTTAGGTCATCTTTCCCACCTATAAATACCCACCTTATTTCCTCATTTTATTCATCAAGCTTTCTCAAGCAAATCTTCTCTCTATACACATTCTCAAATATAGTTTTAGTTCTTAGTAGTGAAGAAATACTATTCCGGTGATTCATATATTCCGGGTAGTACACAAAACGTTCCGGCAAGGAGAGAAGCTAGGACTCAAGAGTGTTCATTAAGTCTTCCGGTACCAACTAAAGCTTCGGTTTCCAGGTATGTAAGGTTTCAATGAGAGTATTCCTTCCACTCTCATGTCTAAATTATTTTGATTATATGATAAATTATATTTATTTTTTTAAGCTCTACTCTAAGTTATGTGGGTGTTTATCCATGGGTTCTTTCACCCATGTAGTCCAAAAAAACTCTTTCAATTAAGTCTTTTGATTTCAAGTAATATTTTCTTATGGTAATTCTTATTTTTACTTAATAGTATGAATCATGGTTAAACTAATGATTATTGGTCTATTTTGATGCAACATAATTTTATATATATGAATTGATGGTTTACAAGTAATTCCTCTATTTATCTATTTAAAGGCTCTTGAAATTCATGGTGGGTTGTTTAAATCATGATTTTTAATTAATGGATTTCAAAGTATTTATGTATATTTATTTACATACATATTTGCAAGTTAAAGTGATTTGAACCCACCTAGTTTTACTATGTTTTTTTTATAAAGTTTGACTTGAAAGCTTTGACTCCAAATAAATGTTTATGAAAATAATATCTATGATCAAAAAGGGAGTCTTATGAAATGAAAGAATGATGAAATGAT
The DNA here is from genome assembly GCF_947179165.1 of Solanum dulcamara. NCBI lineage: Eukaryota > Viridiplantae > Streptophyta > Magnoliopsida > Solanales > Solanaceae > Solanum > Solanum dulcamara. Next base: position 51,357,600 of record NC_077241.1, read on the forward strand.
ATGAATCATGGATTCTTTATGCAATAAGGACAATTCTTGCATATTTGAATTATCAAATGTTTTAATGAGCTATTCTACCTAATATGATGTTTTAATTCTCAAGTTATATGCTATGAATATTTTGAAGTATTAAACTATTCCGTGGGATTGACTTAGCACCGAATGAGGCATTGAGGTGGGATTCGGTAAGGGAATCCTAGTAGCAACCCCTTGTCTCATTAACTATGTGCCAACATAGGAGCCCTTGTAGGCTTAGGCTAATGGATCCATAAATAGCCCTTAAAGTTAAAGTTAAAGAAATGAATGAAATTGACGGAGTTCTACCTGGCAAGTAGTCTCCCCGGCCAACGTAGGGGGTTATGTTGGATTCCATGTAATAGCTCGCATGGTCTTAAATGTCGGTTATGGTTAGCTTCCCACAAAAATGAATGTTTTAAAGGATATCCATATGATTTATTATGCATGTATTACATTATGTTCCATATTACATAAATGTTATAATATTTTCTCAATGTTCATGCATCCTTACATACTTAGTACATTCAAAGTACTAACGCATACTCTTTTGCCTACATGATATCACCATGTAGGGATCGCTGCTCCTCCTCGTTCTCCTCCACGTGGCTAGTTGATATTCCATTGAAGACTACTTTTGGTGAGTTCCCATGTTCCGGGAACAATACTCCTTTGTCTTTCTAGCTTATGATATGTTAAGATATTTTATTATGGCATTTCTTCTATTATGATTGAGGGTGAGCTAGGAACTTGTCTTAGCCCCATTAAATCTAATAGTTAGAGGTATTGTTGGACATATGTAAGTTGAAGATTTATTATTATGATTTCCGCTTGTCTATTTATCATCATTACCTATGAAAGGCTAAAAGAATGCTAAGAGGCTTGTTTGAGGTACTTTCGGGTTCCTCATTCGCCATGTCACGTCTAGGCCCTAGGCTTGGGTCGTGACAACCTGGGTGGTAGAAAATGCTCATATCATAATCCTTGAGCAACTCTAGCCATCTCCTCTGCCTCAAGTTTATCTCCTTCTGACTAAATACATACTGCAAGCTCTTGTGGTCCGTGAATACATCCACATATACACCATAAAGATAGTGATGACAGATCTTAAGTGAAAATACCACAACTGCCAACTCAAGGTAATGAGTGAGGTAGTTCCTCTCATGAGTCTTAAGTTGTCTAGAGGCATATGCAATGACCTTACCTTTCTGCATCAACACACATCTCAACCCAACTCTAGAAGCATCACGATAGATTACAACACCATCCATTCCCTAGGGTAGGGACAATACTGGAGCAGTAGTCAATCTAGCTTTCAACTCTTGAAAGCTTTTCTCACAAGCATTAGACCATTGAAACTTAACCTTTTTTTGAGTCAGCTTAGTCAATAGTGAGGATATGGATGATAATCCCTCAACAAACCTCCTATAATAACCAACCAAACATAAGAAACTCCTTATGTCAGTTAGAGAGGTGGGTTTGGTCCAGTTCTTAGCTGCCTCAATCTTTTGAGTATCAACTCGAATTCCATCACCAGATATAATATGGCCTAGGAACGCTACAGATGCAAGACAAAACTCACACTTCAAAAACTTAGCATACAACTCCCTCTCCTTAAGAGTTTGAAGGATAATCTTAAGGTGGTTAGCATGCTCACTCTTACTTCTAGAGTAGACCAAAATATCATCGATGAAGACAATCACAAACGTATCCAGGTATGGTTTGAATACCCAATTCATGAGGTTGATAAAAGTTGTAGGAGCATTTGTAAATCTAAAGGACATAAAAAGAAACTCAAAATGACCATAGCGGGCTGGAAAACCGTTTTTAGGATGTCACATTCTCTCACTTTCAACTGATGATATCCTGATCCGAGGTCTATCTTAGAGAAGCATATGGCACCCTGAAGTTTGTCAAATAAATCACCTATACCAGGGAAAGGATACTTGTTCTTTATGATGATCTTATTCAGTTGCTGGTAATCAATGCACATTCTAAGGGACCCGTCTTTCTTTTGTATGAATAGGACAGGAGCACCCCAAAGTGAGGCACTTGGCCTAATAAATCCCTTATCTAGGAAGTCTTTCAGCTGTTCTTTCAACTCTTTCAACTCAGCGGGAGTCATCCTATAAGGAGGAATAAAAATAGTTTGTGTATCAGGAAGGACATCAATACCAAAGTCTATCTCTCTATCAGGAGGGATTCTGGGTAGATCTTCAGAAAAGACTTCAGGAAACTCACTCATAATGGGAACTGATTCAAGAGATGGAACCTGATCATTAATATTTTTGACTCAGACTATATGATATATGCATCCCTTGGATATTAATTTTCTGGATTTAAGGTAGGAAATAAATTTACCCCTAGGCACTACAGAATTCCCCTTCCACTCTAAGTTAGGCTCATTTGAAAATTGAAACTTAACAATTCGGGTCATACAATCAACTGAGGCATAACAAGCATAAAGCCAGTCCATGCTAAGAATTACATCAAAATAAACCATGTCGAACTCAACTAAGTTAGCCATGGTATCCCCGTGATAGATTGACATAGTACAATCTCTATAGACCCTCTCAGCTAAGATAGACTCACCAACAGAAGTAGGCATGCTAAAAGGCTCAAGAAGACACTCAGAAAATATCTCAAATTTACTAGCCAAGTAAGGAGTCACAAAAGATAATATAGCACCCGGATCAAGTAATGCATATACATCAAAAGAAAGGACTCGAAGCATGCCAGTAATAACATCAGGTGCATTTTCTTGGTCTTGGTGACTACCCATAGCATACAGACGATTTGTTTCCCCTTCTTCCCTTGAAGCTGTATTTCTCTGATTACCTCTATTCTACAGAGCTGTAGAAGAAAACTGAGCTCAACTATTTCCATCTCCCTATCTTTTTGAAGGATATTCTGGAAGTAACCTGTCTTTCCACATCATAGCAAGCATTGGTGCCCACATGACAGTCTCCCAAATAAAGCTTCCCATATCTAGCACACGGTCGCTTTCCTCTAGAACTTTGAGCCATACTTAATTGGGACTGAGAATCCTGAGCTTGGAAGTTCTGTTGACTTAGCAACCTTTGATTAGGTGTAAAAGCACTTGTTGAAGAAGGTGCATAATTATCTTACCCCTTCTGAAAGAAGGACTTGTTACCCTTCCCTTGCTTCTGCTTGTTCTCATGCGCAGAAGACTTAGCCCTCTTGCTTAAGTGTTCCTCCCGGTCCTTTTTCTTGTAATCCTCAACCTGCTGAGCATACACCATCAATGTAGAAAAATTCATGTGAGAAATCATTAGCATTGACTAACATTCTCTCTTTACATATTTGCCTAGGCCAGAGACAAACTTCCTCATCTTGGACCTCATATGAGGAATCATTTTTAGGGCATATTTGGACAACTGAATAAACTTTAAACTATACTCCTTTACAGTCATGCTCTCCTTCTTGAGGTTCACAAACTCCTCAAATTTTGCTTCCCATAGCTCTTGGCGAAATAAGTGGTCAAGGAAAGCGCTTTCAAAATAATCCCAAATTGCAGGTCCAGCATCATCGCTGTGACTCTACTCCGACTGGTCATACCAAACGTTCTCTACATCCTTGAGATGGTAGGAAACAACCTCAACACCCTCAACCTTGGTAGTATGCATTGCTTTTAAGATCTTCCACATCTCATCAATAAAATTTTGAGGATCCTCCTCATCCTTACACCCTATGAAGACTGGCAGGTTCATCCTCAGAAAATCTCTAATCCTTTTGGTGGAAGACGATTCTTGAGAGCTAGAGCTAGAGCTAGGAGTTGGTGAAATAAGGTTACTCATCTGGGAAGCTACCAATTGAGTGAGCATGGCAATAGCTCCTCTAAATTCTACCTCTAAAGTAGGAGTGGTATGAATAGTAGGAATTTAGGGTACCTCAGTAGACCTTACAGGTTGGCCCTAGTTCTCGGTAGATGCATCTCTGACTGTGAAACCTCAGTGCTGGTAGCATTCCTCTGACTGGCTATACGTTTAGGAGGCATGGTCTGCAATGTATAAACACATGAATTAGAAAGAAAGTTTTATAGAGTTAAATCTATCACACGAACTCAAATTATGAAAGAAGTGAAACAATTCTTAATATCCTATAACCTCCTGATTATAAGTGTGGTGCATGAAACACCCATAATCAAGACTCTACTAGACACAACTTTATAGACACCCTAGGACTTTTGAACTCTGTGCTCTGATACAAAGTTTGTCACGCCCTGAGAGGGTACCCTAGGCGTAGCCGGCACTCAAAAACCATCTATAGCCTCTGAGAGAACCACTTGGTCTCATCACTCATTCGTTTATCAGCGGAAGACTTAAGTTAAAATAAGAATACTTATGTGGGATCGCCATCATCAATATCAAATGAAAGAAATAATCCTTAGAAGAAGTAGTTTTAAAGGAGAACTACTCTAATTACATCATCAAACTCTGTCTATAAAGCCTCTAACACTATCAGATGGTGCCAATGATATGTCCATGGCTACCTCAAAAGAAACATAATACTCAACAATAATAAAAGGATAAAGAATTCATCCGAATACAAGGACTCACCAAATAGTTGAAAAGTAATGATCTTCAATAATGCACCTATTAAGGATCTCTAACACCTGTATCTGCATCATAAAATGATGCACGTCGAATGACGTTAGTACATGGAATGTATGAGTATGTAAAATGGCAGAAAAGTAAGGACATATATCAAGAAACTCCTCTTAAGAAGATTCGGCTCGAACTCAACATCATCTCAACATCAATATGTAATGCAAGTTTACAACAACAATAATAACCCAGTGAAATCCTACAGCGTAGGGTCTGGGGAGGGTTGAGTATACGCAGACCTTACTCCTACCAAGATAGGACGGCTGTTTCCGGGAGACCCTCGGCTCAAAAGAAACATAAAAAGAGGTCAGATAAGGTTATGAGGTTCAAAGTGATTTAAGAAAGTAAATATCAAATATCAAATAACGCAAAAAATGAAAGCGACACAGATAAAGTATAGTGGAGTAAAGTAGAGTGGAGTAATAAAAGTACAGAACTACAGAAGTCCTCTAACCGACAACCATTACTTATGAGCTAGTGATGATACAACAAAGCGATATCATTGCCACATCCATCTAATTCCTTGCCAGGGTAAAGGACATTACCATCTTGGATCCAATCATCAAAGTTCTCTTTTTGGGACTTAAGAAGTATAGCCTCCATCCTATGTTGGCTACGTATTTCTAGGGTTTGAGTCAATTAAACTCTTACTCAACTTGGTGCTCAATACTACTCCCAAAATATGTGCTCATATTAACATCATCATCTAGTCTTATTGAAAAAACATCAAACTCATCTTATTACCTCTTCATCAATCATTACACTTCAAAACATTATTTACATCTCATCAAAATATCTTTCTCAAAATATCATTTACTCAAATTCATTTAAATTCAATTCTTTTTCTCTTTCAAAACTCAATAAAATACATATATAATATTAATTCAAATCACCTTTTTTGTCAATGAATATTAAAAGCCAATATCTTTACTGAAAATATGCGTAAAAATATTCATGAACATCAAATCAATTAGGGTTTATGAGAAAGTAGCCACGAACAATAATTTCAATAATATGAGAGATAAAAATAATAATAATCTCAATGCATAAATATATCTAACTCAATAGATGAAGAATTAATTCATTTAGAATTCAAGATTAGGGTAAAACTCAACTATAACTCAATTATGGTGAATGTAACTATTGGGCGCATGGACGAACTTAATCCAATGCTTTGAATAGCCTTACATACCTGAAATTTGAAGCTTTACTCCAAATTAAAGAAATGAATGACACTCTTGAATCTCTAGCCTTTTCTTCCAGTCGGAGTATTTTTTGTACTATTCAGAGTATAAGAATCACCGGAATAGTATTTCTATACTACTAAAAACTAAAACTATATTTGAGAATGAGTAAAGAAGTGTATAGAGAGAAGAGTTGCTTGAGAAAGCTTAACGAATAAAATGAGGAAATAAGGTGAGTATTTATAGGTGTGGAGGAGGAATCTAATAATAAATAAAAATAATTATAAAGGATGATCTTGAAAATTCAATAGAGGATTGTGATCTCATTGATGATGTCAAATGGATCTGGATCTTTGCATGGTTGGTGAGATGAACCTTCTTTTAATGGAATACCCTTTTTCAGAGTTGCGTTTGAACAAGATAACTTTCTAATTAGGATTTGGTGTCTCATATGAATTGTAGATATAGAGGTATACTTTTATGTCGATCAAGAATCAACCGATTTGGAGTATCCTACCATGAGATATGCTTTTTCTTCTACAAATACTATATTTCGTCATAGCATCATATCTTGTAATAATTAATTTATTTGACCTACGTATCCTCCGAATCTTATGATATGGTCTTCATAAAAGTTGTAGATAATGCCGTTGGGGTTATTCAAAAATTTGAATCACCTAATTTGGACTACTTTATGAAAATGTATGCCCAAAATATAGAAGTAGTATCATTTTTATCGATAATTAAAACACCACATATAATATTTTAGAGGGTGTTACATAACCTATTAAGAGCATCGGCAACAACTTTTGGTTTACTCGGATGATACAACACCCTCATATCGTAGTCTTTTAAAGGTTTAAGACACCTTCTTTGTCTAAGGTTCAAATATTTTTGGCTAAAAGTATAGTGCAAACTCTTGTGATTGGAGAAAACATCCACATGGACACTATAGAGATATTGTCTCCTCAATTTCAAAGAAAATACCACCACAAACATATCTAGGTACGGTTTGAAAATTCAATTCATCGAGTCCATAAAAATAGCGGGAGCATTAGACAATCCAAATGACATAACCAAAAACTCAAAATGTCCATACCTTATCTGAAAAACCATCTTGGGAAGTCACACTCCCTCACCCTCAATTGGTGATAACCGGACCGGAGGTCAATCTTGGAGAAGTGAATTTCACCTTGGAATTAATCAAATAAATCATCGATTCTTGGAATAAGATACTGATTCCTTATTGTGACCTTATTCCATTGCCAGTAATCCATATACATGAAAACTGACCTATCCTTCTTTATAAAAAATAACATGGGAGCACCCATGGTAAAATACTTGGCCTTATGAAACCCTTATTAGTATCAGTCCTTCTTTGAATTTGAGCTCTTGTTGGAGCCATCTTCTGAAAATCACAAAGAATAACCGTTTGGGGGAAAAGACCTACAGTACGCTCTATCGACATGGATCATGACAGAAGTGAAGATTTTCTAAAAATACCTCATGGCCTCCTACTCATAGATGTGGTCCAATTCACACCCAAGAATAAGACTCTACTTAACGCGGCATGTTTGACTCCCTAGGATACATGCATGTTGTGCTCTGATATCAAGTTTGTCACGATCCAAACTAGGGCCTAGCCATGACACGATAATTAGGATTCCCGAAAACCCCCCAAATAAGACTCTTAGAATATCATAAGTATACATAAGGTGAACAATAATTGGAAACTCATAAAAGTCCAAGGAGACAAAGCATAACTAGAGAGAATCAAGACAATATAAACCCTTTATAAATATGCCTAACATGCCCCTACATGACTACATAGGTGGGGACTAGGATATGTTCCTAGCTCACCCTAAAAAAAGTAATAACACTACATAGAATGGTCTTTAAATATCGTCATAGTCTAAGAACAACAATAAAGGAAAGAATGACTCAGGTTGCCCTCGAAGCATGAGGACTCTCACACGAATCTTCAATGGAACATAACCTAGCCAAGGGAAGAGGATGGAGCATCCGTCTCTATATTGTGATATAATGTAGGCAAAAATTATGCGTTAGTATGTTGGAATGTACTAAGTATGTAGGCAATTCAATGCATAGAAAACCATGTTTGTGCAAATGACCATTTTAACTAGCATGATAGGAGAAGTAGTAAAGAAAATCATAAGTAGTCGTAAGAAGTATCAATGCATAATAAACCATAAGAGTATCATATGAAGTAAAAGATAGGATTAGTCATTTAAAACATAAAAAGGACTATACATACGTTGGAGATAAAAGTCTTTTTGAAATCCATAGTCTTGGTGAAAGATATATTAGCCATAGTAAGAAATACCTTGTACATTGAGAGAGAGACCTTTTTACCTTTGTGAGAGAGACCATTAACCGACATAAACCATGTGAGCTATAACATGGAGTCCAGTGTTAACCATACATCAGAGGAAAGGGAGAGATTACTTGTCAAGGTAGACTTCAGAATGCCTAAGTGGGTCGACTAAGTTACATAAAGGATCGAGCCTCAATTACGGGTGACCCTGAAAGAATCAAGTCTCTTCTACTGGTGATCCTTTAACCTATGGTAGCACGTAGTTATGGAATAGTGAATCTTACTATGGGTCTCTTGCCTTTACTATGTGAGAGAATGCCTATCCAAGGTCTAGTCGGTGCTAGTTAAGCTCTCAATGGAATATCATACATACCATAGAAATCGTAATGAAGTTATATAATAGTCATGATCATAGGTTTGAACTCATAGAGTAGCTCATTTCATAACGTAAGTGCAATAAGGGCATTGTCCTTCCACATTAAAAATCATACATACATAATCATAGTTCATATTTAGAAATTAGGATAAAACATGAATGCATGATCAATTGACTTGAAAATAATGAAATTGACTTGAAAACATGCATGCTCATATACTTTCTATCAGCCCATACATAATTCATAAAGATAATACCAGTTGGAAGTATAATTGAAAATACCCACAATTTATATAATGAACCTTAGAGATCAATGTAGGAGAATTCATGGAAACACTCTTCAATTAAATGTAATAATCATCAATTTATATTAAAAAAGACTCATAATAATATTTAGAATCATAATTCATGCATGTTAATAAGAATTAAACAAAACTCATAATGAGATCGTGAACCCTAAGTATCATGTAAGAGGACTTATGGGAAAATCATTGAAATCATGCAATATCATAAAATTCATATATATATATATTTGAGTAGAGAATTATGTAATTAAACTCAACTGATGAAATTGGAAGAAAATTCATGGAACCCAAAAAATCTCATACTTGAATTTAATAGAAAATTTGAGAAATTGATTGGGTTTCATGGATGAAAGAATCCATGAATCCATATCCACATACCTTGAGTGAGAAGACAAAAGAATTTGAGTGTTTTGATGGAGATATTGAGTGAATTTCTTGGAGGTCTTCAATGGAGTCCTTGAGAGTCTTTTGTAGAGAGAGTAATATTTGAATAGGTGAATTGTAGAAGAATGAATGAAATTAGAGGTGTAGGTTAGTTTATAGAGATGTATTAGGCCCTAAAACTGTCCATATTCATTAACTAATAATTTGGAAAATGTCTAAAGTACATCCACTTAATACTAAATTTGTGAACATGTAAATCGCATTGGCCACATGCGTTTTATGTGAAAAAGTGTAAATCGCATTCCTTGAATGCGTTTTATGCCTTATTTTTCGGAAGTGGTTTTTGGCCAGATTTAGGATAAAATTGAGCTTTGGGGGAGCAAGTTCGCGATGCGGTCTTTCCGCAAACCCTCCTATTTTGTGAAATTCTTGAAAAATTCATCTTTTGATACACGAGTTTTAAAAATTCACTGAGACCATTTTTCCACAGGTTTTGACCCCCTTATCGATATTCAAGACTCGAATTTTCCAAAAAAGATATGGATAATGTGTTACACAAGCGACCTATTCATAAGGCATTTTAAGGCACTTGTGAGAGTTTTTGAGGAATGTTACACCAACCCATAAACCCGTAACGACAAGAAATAGGTTTGAGGGCAGAAACTAATAAAGAATGAAAAATTCTAAAATAAACAAAATAGATAAGCAGAAGCAAACCAAAACATGATATATACAACTAAGGATCCCTCCAAGAACCTGGAGGTCACTAGTACAAAGCTACTACAAGATAAAATATTAGTACAAGTCCCAAAAGTGGACCAAAAATAATATACAACAACTGGCTATTCTCAAAAGGCAAAAGACGGGCCATCCATACTAAATGAGATAGATATTATCCCAACATGCCAAGTGCTCACTCCAGTCTCCGGAGTTGACTGTGATAGGCTCGATCTATTTGCGGCGGTAGATAGTGATCGGTTCTTTATCACAAAAGTAGATGCAGAGTGTAGTATGAGTACCAAGACAATAAGTACCCAGTAGTCATCATAGGCTGACTGAGCAGGAAAGGTAAAAATAAAATGACAATGAGGAATAAGCTTAAATAGGAATCATAGTAAGTATCTAAAGTGAAAAGGATACTATCTAAGAGGCTACAACTAACTAAACTCAATTGGGACCCTATAAGCCTAATCGGGACACTCGTGCTCAAGTTTAAAGAAAAACTCAAACGAACTCCCATAAGCCCGTCGGGTACACAAAAAAGCTACACTACCAAGGCTAGGAGTTAAGAATATGCAATGCCAAGGACTGAAGAACCACGTCATTTTCGAACCAAAAACCTCCAAGAACCGATGAACCAAGAATGCTCTAGGGGTTGAGGCTGGGACTGGGATCCAGATGCTTGCTCGAATATTCAATATGGCCGAGGCCAGACTGGGTACCTTGATACTAGATATAATACATCTGTATGGTCGAGGCCGGGGCTGGGTATCCGGATGCTCACTATACTAGAAAGTTGGCAAAGGCTGAGACTAGGTACCCGGATGCTTCCTGATGGAATTTCAGAACGAGAGGCCGGGACTAGGTACCCAAAGGCTCACAGATAATTTATTTGGTGGTGCCAAATATTCTTCTTTCTAACTGGATGCTAGTAGTTCCGAGAATCTTCTCCCCAATGAATCAACCTATAAACTACCAAAGCTTGATCCAGAGCAGAAATAGAACAATCACATGGTCTAGTATCGCTGACGCATCTCGAAAGTCGCAATCATGCTATATTATGGATAAGGGTATTATAAGAACAAGGTTACTGCCTATCTAAAGCCAAACTACTAGGCACTAGCCTATTACATCATTCTATAAGGATCTAAGCTTGCCGGAGCGGTGCTGAGGCAACTAAAGTAAGTTTGCAACCTATAATAAGGCCAACATTCTCTACAATATCAACAAAATAATCATTCAATTCCTCTTATAGTACTAACAAATAAAAGAAAGGATCATATGATTTCAATTACTTGAAAAATCCAATGAAAGCCTTAAACATGGTTTCTAACACCTAAGATATAAAAACAAACTACCCAACTCAAATTCTAACTATCTCAACATGCTTTCACACATTCAAACTCAATCTAAAGAAAGGAAAGCCGTAGCCTACCTATAGGCTAAAAACGCATGCTTCAAATCACTATGCCAGAGTTTTTTCTTTTCGAACAACCTCAGAACATTGCCACTCTATCAAACATAGAATCACAACATCATCACGGCCGTTTCGACATTAATTTTATAATTTTTAGAGTCAGACCAATTTTGGGGACTAAAATAGAAAATATGGGACCTGCATTTGGAATTACATAATGGGCCCCAAAACCAGTCCAAAATAGCAAATTCTCAAGAATCAAATTGAAATTCAGCCCAGGGTTGGAAAATGACACGAATCGATCATGAAATAAATTTCCACATTTTCAAGCTTAGAGAGTACATAAGGCAACATTTCTCAAAAACTAAATCCCCACAACCCAAACCAAATATACTACGATGTTCCTTGTAGAAAAACTCACAATTAGCCTCAAGAATAACTAAAAATGGGGCTAAAATGATCAAGTTACAATTCTCCAAAATTCAACACAATTTCATCTCGATAATAACTAAAAGCAGCAGCTAAAATAGGAATTTACCTCATACGAAATTCCTAAATAAGTTTTCGAGCTCACCAATGAATTCCCCACAATATTCCCTTGAGTTTAGGCCTTTGGATCACCAAATATGGTTAACAAACGGAGGAAAAGTCGAAGTTTAAAGAAAAGAGTTATGGCTGAGTTCGTCCTTGGTCTTTTAAAAAGAGTTATGGCTGAGTTTGTCCTTGGTCTTTTATTAAAATACCAAGGTTTTGTCCTTCATAAATGCAGCCTAAGTGGCCTGCGAATACGTAGGTGAGGGAGTTTGGCCTTCGCGAACACAACCAGAGGCTCGCAAATACAGAGGCAAAAGAGACACACCTCTATGAATGCGGCCCAGGCCCCGCGAATGTGAAGGTCAACTTCTTGGACCTCCGCAAACGCGGCCAAGGGCCCGCGATCATGGAGAACAAACTTGTTTGCACCAAATATCAGCTGAAAAATTGATATTTACCAAGTTCAAATATTCCGATAGGGTGCTCGAAATTCATTCAGAATCTTGTGCATGCAAATAAGATATGCTACCCTACCAAATTCGACGTTCTGAACTTAATAACATAGTCAAAATTTCCATATGAGGTCGCTACGACTAAAAGTGGGTCACACATCCAAGAGCCATTTTGAGCCAGATTTCACAATGGGCCTCGATATTAGACCGAAAGCCTCAACAAGTGAACGAAGAGTTGTTCTAGACCAAACTCAACATTCCGTAACTAACCGTGTTGTCAGAATTTTTATCCAAGCACATTTTTTAAAAATGTTGACCAAGGTCAACCATATACCAAATTTCAAAGAAAAAAGCGCCAAATGGCCCCAAACTCGTACTAATTACCTTAATACTCATGCCGACCATGATCCGAGTCTAATTTGGTCATTCTGAAGCTAATAGAACTGTTAGAATTCTTTTCTGGATTCGTTTTCTTGAAGTTATGATAGAAGTCAAATTTTCAAGTTATAAAAACTCCGAAACAGGAAAACACATTTAAAATCCAAACAAACGACTAGGCAGCTAAACTACCAGCGCCAACAGGTCATAAATGACATGGGATCATTATAGAAATGCTCCAAATGATAAAATGAAAGCAGCATTAGGAAAATGACCTAGAGGGTCATTACACTTTATGATCCTCCTTCCCCCAAAGAAAATATCATTTCAAAAGAAAAATAATTGTGTTATATTTGAATCATTAAGGTCGATTCAAATCTGCACATAATTTATGTTCAAGAGTCAGGTTAATTAGCCCTAGATTTGAATTTAAGGAAATCATTTTGAATTAGCTATATGATTTTTTATATTTGATAAAGACTGGACCCAACAATGGGTTGCCTACGTATCCAAAAAGAAATTAGGTCAAACGTAGTTCATGATTACAAGAGAAAATGAACGGAAAAAAACAAAAACTTTTGAGATAATAAAGGGGAAAGAAAATGGTTTAAACTTGAAATAAATAAATAAATAAATAATAAATAGACAAATAAAGTCACATAAAAAAATAATAAATCAAGAATCTAAAATTTGAGGAGACATAATAAAGGAGAAAAATAAAAGAAAGAAATTAAACATGGAATAAATAAATAATAAATTGACAAATAAGGCACATAAAAAACAATTCCACATAAAACACAAAATACTTAATGGTTAGAACCTAGGTATCTCCAGCAGAGTCGCCATGTTGTCGCACCCCATTTTTCTCAAAACGAAATTGCAACGACGTGGCAACTCTTTATTAGAATTTAAAAATAGAGAGAGAAGTGCCACCTAGCGAATTAAAGGTGCGTTAGGGAAACATTCCACACTAAATTAAAAATAAATTAACTAAAAGTTCCTGCGAAACCATAGATCGGGTAAGTGTTCTTTTCTAGAAAGAAAGGAGTTTAGCACCTTTTGAGGTCCACAAATGTGGATCTCTACTAGATCTTGTGAATAATGTAGGAGTAAAATGATAAAACAAAGGTCCATTAATTTATTAAACTAACAAAAGACAAAAATATATATATAAAAATATTATTCTTAATTATAAAACAAGTAATTAAACTAAGCATGAAACAATTATTTTCTAGTTAATAAAAATCTAGTTTATAATGACCCTTGTGGTCATTTCTGTGTTTTTTTTATTCTTTTACTATTTTGCCATTTTGACCCTTCCTATAGCTTTCTTATAGCATTAATGTGGCATTGGGATGTGTGACATGCTTTCTGAGGAGGTCGGGTGAATTTTGAGTGAAATTGATTATTTTTGAGTCCCAAGGCTTGAAAGAGTTGACTTTAGTCAATATTCGGAGATTTTGATGTCAGATAAAAATTTCGTCAAGTTCCATCAGCTTCGAAAGGGTCATTTTGGTCTAGTGTCATGTTTGGTTTTGGTTTTGACTCTTCCATTTTGAGTTTGTGCAATTAGGCGTTTTACTTTTGAAGTTTTTGCCAAAGTTTGACTTCGGTTAATATTCTTGGTAAACATGTTCGGATTGAAATTCTGTCAGTGAGGTTAGCTTTAGAACACTAAGTTTAGTCTAGAACAACCTTTGGTTTGAATCACGAGGCTTTCAATATGAGCTCGTGGCTTATTAGAGTTTTGTTGGTTTTTCTTTGTATGTGTTGATCTTGGTCAATATTTTGACAAGACAACCTCTATTGGTCGTTTTGTTGATTTTGTTAAGTCTGAAATGTCATTTCCAATAGGGTAGCATGGTTTTTTCTTGTTGATGGAGTTCCAAAAAAGTTTTGTGCCCCCGTCGAGGAAATTTCCATGCTTGAGGAATTGCTAATATTGAGTGGCTGGTGCAACTCACATTTTTTCTTTGCGATTATTGTCATTTGGCCACATTCAAGAAGGTTTGGCCGACACTTCTTCATGATCGTGGGATAAGATCCACATTCAAGGAGGCCAATGGGTCTGTTTTCTGCGATCGTGGGAGGAGCTCCTTGTTCGTGGAGGTCATTGGGTCAGTGCTCCACGATTAGAGATAATCTCTGTGTTCACAGAGGGTCAGTTGACCTGACCTCCACGTTCGCAAGCTAAGCTCTGCATTCTCGAAGGCCAAAAGGCCTGACACTTCAGTGTTTTAAATGACCTGATTTCAATATGCATTTTCTCATTCATAGTTTAGAGAAATTGTGATTTTGAGAGCTTTTCTTGGACAAATTGAGTGATTCTTATTGGTGGGCATTGAAAATTTGCGTGGACACATTTTGGGGTTGTTAAATCTTCCATTTCTCTTGGTAATTTTCGTTAATTTATCTCTTAGTTTTAGTTTTTGATCATTTTGAGCTCTTTTAATGGTGGGACTGCTTTGGCATGACTATAGTTCGGATTGTGCCCATAATTGGAGCTCAAGTTCCTTGAACTTATTGAGACCTTATGACAGAGTTATTTTTGCAATTTTGTGTGCAGGTCCCAAGGTTCGATTTTATCCCATTTCCGCTTCCAAATTTATGAAATACAATATGGATCATTTATTCTGTTTTGATGTTGTCTCTGCTAATTTGAGAGCGTGGCACTATTCAGAGGCTCTTAAAAAGGGAAATCTCTTGAATAGAGGTTCGGGTGTGGTTTTAGATTTGAGGTAGGTTATGGTCTCTTCTTTAGACTTGACTTAGATAGTTTATGTATATATACGAGTAGTATGATCGTTAGAAAGGGTTTTAGGTGATGACTTTATGCTTGCATGGTCTTTAGTGTTGAAATGGCCATATACGGGAAATTTTACTTAAACTTTAGTCGTTAAGCCTTAAATTAGGTTGAGTCTTGGATTGTTTAACGATTTTATCTCCTTAGTATGCTTTTAGGTGGCATGAAACTTCGTTTTTATGCATTTTTGAGTACTTGGAATTTTTGGGTGCCTTTGTGTTATATTTTGGCTTTATCTCTTTTTTTTTACGTGTTGGGCCCGAGACCTTAGTCTTGGACAAGCTGGAGTTCCAAATGAGTATCACTGCTCTGTGATGTGTGTCTACCTGGTTCTTGTATGATGTGTTATGTGGTGTAAATTGTTGACCTTATGGTTGGCTGCATTCATGTAAATTACTTGTACCATGGCATGAATTGATCTTGGTAATGGTAGGGGGCTCGAGTTTTAAACCCCTTTTTACATGGTTTTGCTATATTTCCTACCTGTTGGGCTTCGTGGGGTAATATATGTATTCTTAATTTACTAAAGAAACTTGTTTTTGAAGGCCAAAGTACTAAATGTGAGTTGTGTTTAAAAATGGAATTGATTTGAATAACTTGGAAATTCGTAATAATGACGGGGTTTGAATGGCAAGAAATTATTTGGTTGCATAGTTTTATTCCGTATTTCTGGTTACCACTAATAAGTTCAAGATACCATTTTGGGCGGTCCATTGACCTAGTTCTGGGCTACATTTATTATTTCACTTGTTGATAAGTCCAAGATATCATCCTGGATGGCCCATCGATACATATCCGGGTTATTGGTTTACTGTTGATGAGTCTGATATTCCATTCCAGAAGGCTCGAGGGTTCTTTCAAGCTTTTACTTTTATGCATATGGCCACTACATTGCATTTTCTTGACTTATTATGTGATTTTTTCCCATATACTTGGATGCTCTCTTCTAAAAAATGTGTGTTTCTCTATGCTCGATTATATTTTCTATTTGTTTGGACTGTCGAGTTGTAGTTGTAGCACTGTTTTACTCTTATATATATATGATCTTTCTGAGCTCGGTCGACCTATGATTTCTAATGAGTACCCCGTATTTTGGTACTCATACTATACTTCTACATTTTTTTCCTAATGCAACTCCCAATACGAGCCACCCTCCATGAGCATTGGATCTCCCTTGGCTGTCACCGACTTGGATCGTGGTGAACTCCTAGCGTCCAGAGACTTGCTGCTTTCCTTCTTTTATACTGACTTGTATATTTTTTTTGACTAGTCAGTTCTCTTGTACATACAACTTTTATGTACTTAGTAGCTTATGTATATGTGACACCAAATTTGGGGATTTGGTCTTGCATTAGTTTGTTTTTCCAGTCACTTCGAGCCTCTTTTGTATATTTGGTATCAAACTATAGATTTATGACATGACCCATTTCTTATATATGATATTTCTGTCTTCCACTTATTGTTATTATTATATAATTTGATTTGTTGTCTTCTGCAAGTCATCTTTTAGAATATAGGTTTGCCTACTTGGGGGTGTAGTAGGCGCTATCATGGGCCGATTTGGATCGTGACAGTGATATGATAATTAGACATGCAAACTTAATTTTATTTAAGCAAGTAAATTAAATCTAAACATGTAAAATTGATTATTAATTAAAACAAATCTAAAGCTCTAGATGGCTTAAGTTAATTGAATAACATAAATAAAAGAAAAAAATTAAGTTGAACATTAGAAGTAACGGAGATGAAAACTAACCTGATCAAATGAATAAATATAAATTGATTCACCATTTAGTACTAATTCATGAATAGATGCCGGGAAATGAATTTCGGCGTGAGTGTTGAGCAGAGAGAGATCACACTCTTCAAACTATGCATTTCGACAATCTCTTTATCTTTTTATAGTGTTAGGAAAAATTCGAAATCGATAAATTAATATTTCGGCTCAAAATAATCATAAACGACAAATAATGATTTTTTTAAAATTTAGTGACATATGTTCCACCTCAAATTTGGTGCAAAATGATGTAAACAAATTACGATAAACAAGTAACTCAACAGTACATAAATAAATAAATAAATAAATAAAAAAGGTAAGAGAGAATATGGGATCAGGATATGACAAGGCTGAATACGGGTCCAATGCAATGTTACTCCCTCTATGTCATTTTTATAATCGACCCTCTTAAATGTCTTAAAACATGACTAAAAAGAATTCGTAAAAAAATTATTTTAAAGGGCTAAGTAAAATATTTCAACATTTAAAAGTCATGTAAAACAAAAAAAAAATTTATGCATTGAATTTAGTGAAAGTATGTTGATAATTTAGCATAATAATAAAAGTTGTCAAGTCTTTTAGACTTTTAAAAGGATGGTATAAAAAATTGGAAAAGAAAGGGAGTAACAAGTTTGCTTTATTTTTATAAAGCTATATGTACGCTTCATATAAAAAGTCAACTATAGCCTATCTGTTTTTCATCATTTTTCAAAACGTACCTGGACCTCGTTGGAGCGACGATTCCACCTAAGCTCTGCTTCGTGCTTTGACTCCTCCACTCGTCATGGTTGAACTTCACGCGCTGTCACTCCATTAGGATGTACATGTAATAATATTCAAAGGGGAGGTGAAAATATATCTGTTCTTAATATTTAACGAATCAAATAAAAATTAAACAATAATGTAATAAAGACTCTTAATTAAAGTAAGCACATAAGAAGAAAAAGAGTTAAAAATGAGTAAGGACATAAGAAGATCTGAAATAAGTTTGTATCTCATCTCGTTTCTCACGATTAAATGACTACTTCGGATCTTAAATAAAGTGTAGACCTCATTTGTTCTTATGGCTAAAATGTAAAAACAATAATAAATTATTCAAATCTATTCAAGAAAATTCAAACAAAAATTATACCGTAAGCATTTGAAGAAAATAGCTAAAGTTATTAAAATTCGAAAATAACACAACTTCACCTGAGTGATTTGACCAAATTCACGCTGGCAATAAACAATTGATAACCCACCAATTGGTCAGCTGAAACACAATATAGTAATCAACTGTAGTGAAGCATCCAATACAATAACTTATCAAGTTCTTCATCATATAACAAAATGTAGCACGTTTTTAACCAACAATGAACGTTGGGGGAACAAAAGAAAAGTAAAAACATTGATCTAATGAGGGGGGGGGGGGGGATAATATTCTTCCCATGTAAAAGAAAATATTTACGATTTGTAGGAGGATTTTATGGGTATGAAAAGATTTGCCCATAATTTAAAATTTAAAATATTTAGTAAATATGAATATTTGAGTTTAAATAAAATTCTACCAAAAATATATAAAATGGGTAACTATTAAATTACTAGGTACAAGAAATATTATTTAATCAATAGTTAAATTTTATTGTCAAAAGTAATCCACCAGTATTTACAATAAATGAATAATAATTTTTAAAATTTTCTTTTTAAACATTTATAAAATAAAATGAAAGATAAATGGAAAAAAGTAAGTAAACGAATACCTTTGTAAGTGAATAATAACAACAACAACAACAACAACAACAACAAGAACAACAATAATAATAATAATAATAATAATAATAATAATAATAATAATAATTAACAACAACAACAACAACAACAACAACAACAATAATAATAATAATAATAATAATAATAATAATAATAATAATAATAATAATAATAATAATAATAGCACAAAATCGTATAAAGATAAGTAAAAATATCATTTTTGGCCTCGTGAACAAAATAGACCCTCGATCGAGTAAAAATGATAAAAAGGATGGTCACAATTAATTGTCAACATTTATCACCTATCTTGCTTTCGGTACAAGAGGTAGGTGTATATACTTGTTTGTGAGGCATTGATGTTGATGGTTCAGCTGGTTTCTACTGCATTACTTACATTCATATGCATTGCCTATCACCAGTATAATTGATTGTTGTTTGCACCTATCGATCTTTGGGGGCTATTATTTGATTATATTTGTGTATTCTTCTGTTGTGCTGATAGTTGGTTAGGTGTGTGGCTTAGACTTGTCTTGAAGTTGTTACTCCCTTATTTGGTAGAGTTGGATTGGCCTTTAGGCTGTTATGGTGAATAGCGATGAACACAGTCAGTATATCTTTGGTTAGTTGACTTTCGTAGTATGATGCTGTTGTGAGTAGGTTATTGGGCTTGCGCTTTCAGGTATGTTATTTGACTCGGTCTCTTACTCTGTGTATCCTATTCCTTCATGTTTATTGCCTGTACTATCATGCTTTACGTTCTTGTTAGATACTTATATTGTACCTTCTTTATTTACATACTTATACTTGCATTATCTTTGGAGCGCAGTCGGCCTATGCCTACTGAGTATCGCTTGTTAGTTCTCATACTACAATTCTACACCTTGCAGATCATAGTACGGGTTCTCACTACTGATTTGGATCTCGTGTGGAGTAACTTTTGAAATTCAAATATCGGAGTGAGCTTCGAGCATTCGGAGTTGCCAATCTTCCTCTGTGGTGGCTAGGACTATTCTTTATTTGCTCTCGGAGGCAATTATGTAACTGTTGTATTTGTAAAAGGCTTGTATTCATATTTCGTCTAAATGCTCGATTACCTACTGATGTTAGGTCTTGGAGATGATTTTTTTTTTTTATATATATATATATATATATATATATATATATATATATATACTTATTACTCTTTCTCTCATTGTTACTTCTTCTTTTTTAATAACCCAAACTGAGTCGTGAGTGGCACCCACACTAATCCTCCAGTGGGAGAACCAAAACTATACCCCAAACTAGCATCTTAATACAACAGTAAGCATAAAGATGTGGAAACAAATTTTTTATAAGTTTTAAGACGAGTTCCCATAAAATCAAGAATAAATTCAAACACAATCATAATATGGTCAAAACATGAGAAAGTCAACCCCCCGAACCTGAAAGTCATTGTACCAAAACTACTGTATAGCAAGTCTAAAAGTAAGGGGATACATGCCCAAAAACAATAATATAAAAACGTCTGGAAGGTCTATGTCAGAAAATATTAGACTAAGATCCTAGAAGAATCCACGACAATCTGAAAGAGTTGGCTCACCCTTGAATTCAAACGATCACTGGTCTCCTAGCTGAGGTTTGTCAGCAGCCTCCTGAAGATGCCTGTCACGCCCTGAGAGGGTACCCTAGGCGTGGCCGGCACTCAGAAACCATTTCTGGCTTCCGAGAAAACCACTTGGTCTCATTTCTTATTTATTCATCAGCGGAAGACTTAAGAATACTAATGTGGGCTTGTCATCATCAAAGAAAAAATAGATAATTCTTAGAAGAAGTAGTTTTTAAGGAGAACTACTCCGATTACATCATCAAAATCTGTCTATGAAGCCTCTAATACTCTTAGATGGTGCCAATGACATGTCCATGGCTAACTCAAAAGAAACATCATACTCAACAATAATAAAAGGATAAGGAGTTCCTTCGAATACAAGAAGGACTCACCAAATAGCTGAAAAGAAATGATCTTCAACGATGCGCCTGTTGAGGATCTCTAACACCTGTATCTGCATCATAAAACGATGCAGGTCGAATGACGTCAGTACGTGGAATGTACGAGTATGTAAAATGGCAGGAAGGTAAGGACAGATATCAAGAAACTCCTCTCAAGAAAACTCAGCTCAGAACTCAACATCATCTCAACATGAATATGTAATGCAAGTTTAAAATATAATAATAAAAATAATAGTAATAAGCAATGCTTACTCAGTTGGGAGTTTCTCTAACCGACAACCATCACTTATGAGCTAGCGATGATACAACGAAGCGATGTCGTTGCCACATCCATCCAATACCTTGCCAGGGTAAAGGACATCACCATCTTGGATCCACTCATCAAAGTCCTCTTTTTGGGACTTAAGAGGCATAGCCTCCATCCTACGCTGGCTACGTAGTCCTGGGGTTTGAGTCAATTAAACTCTTACCCAACTCGGTGCTCAATACTACTCCCAAAACATGTGCTCATATTAAACTCATCATCTAGTCTCATTGGACTTTAATTTAAATCATCAAACTCATCTCATTTAATGTTCATCAATCATTATACTTCCTAAACATCATTTACATCTCATCAAAACATCTTGCTCAAAATATCATTTGCTCAAATTCATTCAAACTCAACTCTTTTGCTCTTTCAAAACTCAATAAAATACATATATAGTATTAATTCATATAACTTTCTTTTTATCAATAAAAATAATAAAAAGCCAACATCTTTACTCAAAACATGTGTAAAAATATTTGTGAACATCAAATCAATTAGGATTCATGGGAAAGTAGCCATGAACAATAATTCCAATAATATGAGAGATAGCAATAATAATAATATTAATGCATAAATATATCAAACTCAATAGAAGAAGAATTAATTTATTTAGAATTCAAGATTTGGATAAAACTCAACTATAACTCAATTATAATGAATTTAAATATTGGGCGCATGGACGAACTCAATCCAATGCTATGAAAGCCTTACATACCTTAAATCCGAAGGTTTACTCCAAATTGGAACACTCTTGGACCCCTAGCCTTTTCTTCTCGCCGGAGCATTTTGTGTACTACCCGGAGTATAAGAATAACCGGAGTAGTATTTTTATACTACTAAAACTAAAACTATATTTGAGAAGAAGTATATAGAGAGAAGAAATGCTTAAGAAAGCTTGATGAATAAAATGAGGAAATAAGATGGGTATTTATAAGTAGAAAAGAGGGACCTAACAATAAATAAAATAATTATAAAAAAAAATCTGAAAATTTAATGGAATATATTGATGTCATAGATGATGTTAAATGGAGGACAATTTATGTCATGAATGATGTCAAATGTATCTAGATGTTTCCATGGTAGGTAAGATGAGTTCTTTTTAACAGAATACTCTTTTTCAAAGCTGCATTAGAATAAGATAAATTCCGTATTAAGATTTGGTGTCTTCATAAGAATTGTAGATATGGAAGTATAGTTTCATATAGTTCAAGAATCAACCAATTTGGAGCAAACTACAGTGAGATATGAATTTTCTTCTATAAACACTCAATTCCGTCACAACACTATATCTTGCAAAGATTAATTTATTTGATCTACTTATACTCCGAATCGTAAGATGTGTTCTTATGAAAGTTGCAGGTAATGATGTTGTGGTTACTTAGAAATTTGAATCACCTAATTTGGACCAACCTATGAAAAGTTATGCTCAAAATACAAAGGCTGTATTATTTTCGTCGAGAATTGAAATACCGACATTCAACATTTTAGGGGTTGTTACAATATCTCCCACTTGGGATCATTCGTCCTCAAATGAAGATGAAAATAGGAGACATAAAGAATGAATATCATCAATACATCAACTCCGATACTCAAATGGTCAATGACTCAAACTCAAGAATAAACATCGACTCAAAGGTAGAAGTAAGGAATATTACCTTGAATATCATCATCAGAAGGCACAAATAGATGAGGATAGTCAACCTTCATATCTTCTTCAGCTTCCCATGTAGCCTCTTCAACAAATTGATTTCGCCATAGGACTTTGACAGATGCCACTTTCTTAGTTCTTAATTTGCGAACCTGATGATCAAGAATTTGAACTGAAATCTCTTCATAACTCAAACTCTCTTTCACCCCAATGCTCTCAGCTGGCACAACAAGTGAAGGATCTCCCAAACACTTCTTAAGCATAGAGATGTGAAACACGGGATGAATAACAGCTAATTCTGGGGGCAACTCCAATTCATAGGCTACGTTACCTACCCTTCTCATAATTTGATAAGGACCAATGTAGCGAGGACTAAGCTTTCCTTTCTTTCCAAATCTCATCACACCCTTCATGGGTGAAACTTTCAAGTATACCCAATCGTACACTTCGAACTCCAAATATCTCCTCCTAACATCAGTGTAGGATTTTTGGCGACTCTGAGTAGTTCTCAACCTCTCTTGTATGGTTTTAACCTTCTCCATAGCTTGGTGAACCAAGTCTGGTCCAATCAACTCAGCCTCACCAACTTCGAACCAACCAATTAGTGATCTACATCTCCTCCTATACAGAGCTTCATAAGGAGCCATTTGAATACTCGAATGGAAACTATTATTGTATGCAAACTCAATAAGAGGTAAATGATCATCCCAATTACCTTTGAAGTCAATGACACAAGATCTTAGCATATCCTCCAAAGTCTGTATCGTACGCTCTGCCTGGCCATCTGTTTGTGGATGAAAAGCAGTACTAAGGTTCACTCTTAAACCCAAGCCCTTCTGAAATGACTTCCAAAATTGAGCAGTAAATTGAGCTCCCCTATCAGAGATGATAGACAAAGGAACTCCATGCAGTCTAACAATCTCTCTAAGATACAGTTTGGCATAATCCTCTACAGTGTTCGTAGTCTTAACCGGCAAGAAATGGGCCAATTTGGTCATCCTATCCACAATCACCCAAATAGAGTCATGTTATTTGCGGGTTCGTGGTAAACCGGTAATGAAGTCCTTATTGATCATTTCCCACTTCCATTCCGGGATCTCTAAATTCTGAGCCACTCCACAAGGCCTTTGGTTCTCAACTTTTACTTGTTGGCAATTCAGGCACTTGGACACAAACTCTGCTATATCTCTCTTCATTCCACTCCACCAATATACTTCTCTCAAGTCATGATACATCTTTGTTGAACCTGGATGGATGGAATACTTAGAATTATGGGCTTCTTTCATGATTCTCTCCCTAATACCATCAACACTTGGAACACATAATCTTTCTTGATATCTTAACACTCCATATCCCCCTTTGGTAAAAGCCATTACCTTCTGCTTGTGAACCTCATCCTTCAGTTGAAGAAGAATGGGATCCTGATCTTGCTTTTCTTTCACCTCTGCAACTAGAGATGATTCAGCTCCATTTCGTACTATTGTACCACCCTCATTAGAGTCAATAAGTTGAACTCCCAAACGCGTAAGTCTATGTAATTCCTTTGCAACTCCTTCTTTTCCTCTTCCATATGGGTTGTACTCCCCATAGATAACCTGCTAAGAGCATTAGCAACTACATTTGCTTTACCTGGGTGGTAGAGAATGCTCATGTCATAATCCTTGAGCAACTCTAGCCATCTCCTCTGCCTCAAATTCAGCTCCTTCTGGCTGAATACATACTGTAAGCTCTTATGGTCTGTGAACACATCTATATGTACACCATAAAGATAGTGATGCTAGATCTTAAGAGCAAATACCACAGCTGCCAACTCAAGGTCATGAGTGGGGTAGTTTCTCTCATGAGTCTTAAGCTGCCTGGAGGCATAGGCAATGACCTTACCTTTCTGCATCAATACACATCCCAACCCAACTCTTGAAGCATCACAATAGATTACAAAATCATCCGTTCCTTCGGGTAGGGATAGTACTAGAGCAGTAGTCAATCTAGCTTTCAACTCTTGAAAACTTTTCTCACAAGCATCAGACCATTGAAACTTAGCCTTCTTCTGAGTCAGCTTAGTCAATGGTGAGGATATGAATGAAAATCCCTCAATAAACCTCCTATAGTAACTAGCCAAACCTAAGAAACTCCTTATGTCGGTTGGAGAGGTGGGTCGGGGCCAGTTCCTAACCGCCTCAATCTTTTGAGTATCAACTTAGATTCTATCCCCAGATATAATATGGCCTAGGAATGCTACAGACTCAAGCCAAAACTCACACTTTGAAAATTTAGCATACAACTCCTCCTCCTTAAGAGTTTGAAGGACAATCCTAAGGTGATTAGCATGCTCACTCTTACTTTTAGAGTAGACCAAAATATCATCGATGAAGATAATTACAAATGTATCTAGGTATGGCTTGAATACTCGGTTCATAAGGTCCATAAAAGCTGTTGGAGCATTTGTCAATCCAAAGGACATAACAAGAAACTCAAAATGACCATAGCGGGTTCGGAAAGCCGTCTTCGGGATGTCACATTCTCTCACTTTCAACTGGTGATAGCCTGATCTGAGGTCTATCTTAGAGAAGCATGTGGCACCCTGAAGTTGGTCAAATAAATCATCTATTCTGGGAAGAGGGTACTTGTTTTTAATGGTGACCTTGTTTAGTTGTGGGTAATGAATGCACATTCTAAGGGACCCATCTTTTTTTCGAACGAATATGACAGGAGCGTCCCAAGGTGAGACACTTGTCCTAATAAACCCCTTAACTAGGAGGTGTTTCAGTTGTTCTTTCAACTCTTTCAACTTAGTAGGAGCCATCCTATAAGGAAGAATGAAGATAGGTTGTGTATCAGGAAGGACATCAATACCAAAGTCTATCTCTCTATCAAAAGGGATTCTAGGTAGATTCTCAGGAAAGAATTCAGGAAACTCATTCACAATGGGAACTGACTCAAGAGATGGAGTCTGATCATTTATATTTTTGACTCGGACTATATGATATATACATCCTTTAGATATTAATTTTCTGGCCTTAAGGTAGGAAATAAATTTACCCCTAGGCACTACAGAATTCCCCTTCCACTCTAAGATAGTGTCACGACCCAAGCCTAGGGCCTAGACGTGACATGGCGAATGAGGAACCCGAAAGTACCTCAATCAAGCCTCTTAGCATTCTTTTAGCCTTTCATAGGTAATGATGATAAATAAACAAGCGGAAATCATAATAGTAAATCTTCAACTTATATATGTCCAACAATACCTCTAACTATTAGATTTAATGGGGCTAAGACAAGTCCCTAGCTTACCCTCAATCATAATAGAAGAAATGCCATAGTAAAATATCTTAACATATCATAAGCTAGAAAGATAAAGGAGTATTGCTCTCGGAACATGGAAACTCACCAAAAGTAGTCTTCAATGGAATATCAACTAGCCACGTGAAGGAGAACGAGAAGGAGCACCGATCCCTACATGGTGATATCATGTAGGCAAAAGAGTATGCGTTAGTACTTTGAATGTACTAAATATGTAAGGATGCATGAACATTGAGGAAACATTAAAACATTTATGTAATATGGAACTTAATTTAATGTATGCATAATAAATCATATAGATATCCTTTAAAACATTCATTTTGTGGGAAATTAACCATAACCGACATTTAAGACCATGCGAGCTATTACATGGAATCCAACATAACCCCCTACGTTGGCCGGGGAGACTACTTGCCAGGTAGAACTCCGTCAACTTCATTCATTTCTTTAATTTTAACTTTAAGGGCTTTTATGGATCCATTAGCTTAAGCCTACAAGGGCTCCTATGTTGGCACATAGTTAATGAGACAAGGGGTTGCTACTAGGATTCCCTTACTGAATCCCACCTCAATGCCTCCCACGGAATAGTTTAATACTTCAAAATATTTATAGCATATAACTTGAGAATTCAAACATCATATTCGGTAGAATAGCTCATTAAAACATTTGATAATTCAAATATGCAAGAATTGTCCTTATTGCATAAAGAATCCATGATTCATATCATTTCATCATTCTTTCATTTCATAAAACTCCCTTTTTGATCATAAATATTGCTTTCATAAATATTTATTTGGAGTCAAAGATTTCAAGTCAAACTTTATTAAAAACATAGTAAAACTAGGTGGGTTCAAATTACTTCAACTTGAAAATATGTATGTAAATAAATATACATAAATAATTTGAAATCCATTAATTAAAAATCATGCTTTAAACAACCCACCATGAATTTCAAGAACCTTTAAATAGATAAATAAAAGAATTACTTGTAAACCATCAATTCATACATATGAAATTATGTTGCATCAAAATAGAACAATAATCATTAGTTTAACCATGATTCATACTATTAAGTAAAATTAAGAATTAACATAAGAAAATATTACTTGAAATCAAGATATTTAATTGAAAGAGTTTTTGGACTACATGGATGGAAGAACCCATGTATAAACACCCACATAACTTAGAGTAAAGCTTAAAAAAAATAAACATAATTTATCATATAATCAAAAAAATTTAGACATGAGAGTGGAAGGAATACTCTCATTGAAACCTTATATACCTGGAAACCGAAGCTTTAGTTGGTACCGGAAGACTTAATGAATACTCTTGAGTCCTAGCTTCTCTCCTTGCCGGAACGTTTTGTGTACTATTCGGAATATATGAATCACCGGAATAGTATTTCTTCACTACTAAGAACTAAAACTATATTTGAGAATGTGTAAAGAAGTGTATAGAGAGAAGATTTGCTTGAGAAAGCTTGATGAATAAAATGAGGAAATAAGGTGGGTATTTATAGGTGGGAAAGAAGGACCTAACAATAAATAAAATAATTATAAAAAAAAATCTGAAAATTTAGTGGAATATATTGATGTCATGGATGATATTAAATGGAGGACAATTTATGTCATGAATGATGTCAAATGTATCTAGATCTTTCTATGGTAGGTGAAATGAGTTATTTTTGACAGAATACTCTTTTTGGGAGCTGCGTTTGAATAAGATAAATTCCTTATAAGGATTTGATGTCTTCATAAGAATTGTATATATGGAAGTCTAGTTTCATATAGTTCAAGAATCAACTAATTTGGTTAAACCTACAGTGAGATATGATTTTTCCTCTATAAATACTCATTTCCATCACAGCATCCTACCTTACAAAAATTAATTTATTTGACCTATTTAACCTCCGAATGTTAAATTATGGTCTTCATAAAAGTTGTAGATAATAATCTTGTGGTTACTCAGAAATTTGAATCACTCAATGTGGATATTCCTATGAAAAGTTATGACCAAAATACAGAGGCTGTATCATGTTTAGGCAAAAATTGAAACATCGTATACAACGTTTTTAGGGGATGTTACATTATCTCCCCTTGGGAACATTCATCCTCGAATGATAAAGACTTAGCTTGAGTAGAGTAGAGTGTTAACAAATAACTTATCATTAATGCAACAGTGTAATTTAAAATATCATTTAAAAAATATATTTCATAATTTTGCAAGCATATGACAAGAAAAGTTGAGATGCAAAGATTTCAAGTAATTGAGCAAGGACAACTTAATACCTTAGGTTTGGGTAAAGGGGAAAAGATGAGGGTATCTCTTAATCATATCCGCTTTCGGTTCCTTTGTTGCACTTTCTATTTGTTGATTCCTCCAAAGGACTTTAACAGATGCAACTTCTTTGTTCCTCAATCTCTTAACTTGCCGGTCCAAAATTTCCACAGGAACTTCTTTATAGGTCAAGTTTTCTTCAATATTCACTACTCCCATAGGTACAATGGAACTAGGATCACCCACATGTTTTTTCAACATAGACACGTGAAACACCGGATGAACCATGGCCATTTCCAATGGTAATTCCAACTCATATGCAACCTTACCAACACGTCTCACGATTCTATAAGGCCCTACATATCTAGGGCTCAATTTCCCTTTCTTACCAAATCGAATCATACCTTTCATGGGTGAAACCTTTAGATACACCCAATCGTCCACATTAAACTCAAGATCCCTTCTTCTAGTGTTAGAATAGGACTTTTGACGACTTTGAGCCGTCTTCAACCTTTCTCTAATGATCTTCACCTTCTCTAAAGTATCAAGTACCAAATCGGGGCCCAACAAGGTCATCTCGCCTACTTCAAACCAACCAACTGGTGATCTACATTGTCTCCCATACAGAGCCTCAAACGGCGCCATCTCAATACTTGAGTGGTAACTATTATTATAGGCAAACTCGATGAGAGGTAGATGATCATCCCAATTCCCTTTAAACTCCAACACACAAGCCCTTAACATATCCTCTAGTGTTTGAATCGTCCTTTCGGCTTGCCCATCCGTTTGAGGATGGAATGCTGTGCTCAACTTTACCTTAGTACCGAGGCCTTTTTGAAATGATCTCTAGAAGTATGAAGTGAATTGGGTACCACGATCCGAAATAATGGATAATGGCACACCATGCAACCTCACCAACTCTCGAATATACAACTTAGCATAGTCTTCAGCACTATAGGAAGTTTTAATCGGTAGGAAGTGAGTTGACTTAGTCATTCTATCAACAATTATCCAAATTGAGTCATGACGCTTCCGGGTATGAGGCAAACCCACTACAAAATCCATATTCACATCTTCCCACTTCCAAGTAGGGATTTCAATGTCTTGAGCTAGTCCACCCGACCTTTGATGTTCGGCCTTCACTTGTTGGCAATTTGTACATTCAGACACAAACCTTGCTATGTCCTTCTTCATGCCACCCCACCAATACAACTCCTTTAAGTCTCGATACATTTTCGTTGAACCGGGATGAATTGAGTATCTAGAATTATGAGTCTCCATCAAGATCAAACTCCTTAGGCCATCCACATCTGGAACACCTATCCGACCTTGGTAGTATAGAACCCCATCTCCTCCTTGGGAAAAGACCTCTATCTTCTTTTCATTTACCAACTTCTTTAACTCAATAAACTTTGGGTCAAGATCTTGCTTTGTTTTAACATCCACCACCAAAGAGGATTCAGACCTATTTTGAACAACCATACCCCCATCATTAGTGTTACCCAACTTCACCCCTAATCTAGCCAATCGGTGAACATCTTTCACCAAATCCCTCTTTCTTTCATCCACATGGGCCACACTCCCCATAGACACTCTACTAAGTGCATCAGCAACCACATTGGCTTTACCCGGATGATAGTGCACACTCATGTCATAGTCCTTAAGGAATTCTAGCCACCTCCTTTGCCTTAGATTAAGATCCTTTTGGGTGAACACATATTGAAGACTCTTATGATTAGTATACACATCTACATGCACCTCATAGAGGTAATGCCTCCAAATCTTCAGAGCAAAAACAACGACCGCCAATTCAAGGTCATGGGTAGGGTAGTTGCGCTCATGCACCTTTAATTGCCTAGAAGCATAGGCTATTACCTTGCCTTTTTGCATTAAGACACAACCTAAACCAATCTTTGAAGCATCACAATAAACTACAAACCCTTCTAATCCTTCTGGGAGAGTCAAAATAGGAGCAGAGGTAAGTCGATCTTTTAAGGTCTGGAAACTCTTCTCACACTCATCTGTCCATATGAATTTGGATTTCTTTTGGGTCAATTTTGTCATAGGAGATGAAATGGAAGAAAAGCTTTTGACGAACCTTCTATAGTACCCAGCTAGACCTAAGAAGCTCCTAATGTCTGAAGGAGATAATGGTCTAGGCCAATTTTTGACTGCCTCTATTTTCTTAGGATCAACTTTGATTTCATCACCAGACACTACGTGACCAAGAAATGCTACCTCCTTTAACCAAAATTCACACTTACTAAATTTTGCAAATAATTGTTTATCCCTCAATGTTTGAAGCACAACTCTCAAGTAATTTTTATGTTCTTCCTCACCCCGAGAGTAAATTAAAATATCATCAATGAAGACTACTACAAAGGTATCAAGGTAAGGTTTGAACACCCTATTCATCAAGTCCATAAACACCGCCGATGCATTCATCAACCCAAAACTCATCACCACAAACTCATAGTGACCATACCTTGTTCGGAAGGCTGGTTTGGGAATGTCACACTCCCTTACCCGTAGTTGGTGGTAGCCGGACCAAAGGTCGATCTTGGAGAAGTGACTTGCCCTTTGTAATTGATCAAACAAGTCATCTATTCTAGGAAGTGGGTACTTGTTCTTAATGGTCATCTTATTTAATTGCCGGTAGTCTGTGCACATTCGAAGTGACCCATACTTCTTTCTTACAAATAGAATGGGAGCACCCCATGGCGAAATACTTGGTCTTATGAACCCCTTCTCTAACAAGTCCTTTAATTGTTCCTTCAGCTCTTTCAATTCTGCTGGAGCCATGCGGTAAGGAGGAATAGAGATAGGTTGGGTATCGGGGAGGAGATCAATACCAAAATCAACTTCCCTTTCGGGAGGGATACCGGGAAGGTCATCAGGAAAGACATCGGGGAATTCATTGACTATAGGAATTGACTCAAGAGAAGGACTTTTGGAGTTGACATCCCTAACCCTCACAATATGGTAAATACATCCCTTAGAAATCATTTTGCGAGCCTTAAGATAAGAAACAAACTGACCCTTAACCACCGAATCACGACCCTGCCATTCAATAACAGGCTCATTTGGAAATTGGAACTTGACTCGACGATTTCTACAATCTATGGAAGCATAAGATGCATGTAACCAATCCATCCCAAGAATGACATCGAAATATATCATATCAAGCTCAATAAGATCACAAGGAATAACTTTATACAAGATAGACACAAGGCAACCCCTATAGACCTTTCTAGCAATAACTGACTCACCAACAGGGGTAGACACCAAATAAGGCTCTAATAACATTTCAGGTAAAACATCAAATCTATTAGCAAGGAATGGAGTAACAAAAGATAAATTTGCACCCGGATCTAATAGTGCATACACATCAAAAGAAAAGACCTTTAACATACCGGTAATGACATTGGGTGTATCCTCAACCTCTTGTCTCCCATACAAGGCGTAAAAGCGGTTGGTGCGTTGGACACCTCCTTGGACTTGTTGACCATGAGCAATTTGTACTTGAGTCCTACCACCACCATCTCTACAATCCTTAGCATGGTGGCCCAACTTGCCACACTTAAAGCATGCATTGGAGCCGGCTAAGCATTCCCCTTTGTGAGTCCTTCCACACTTCTTGCAAGTGGGGAAAGTTTGAGTAGCAACATTCTCTCTTGGAATCATTGGTTTACCACTCTTGTCCTTGTTGAACTTTGGAGGAGGAGTATTGGTGGAACCTTGTCCCATAAATCGTTGCCCACCTTGGCCTTTGCCATTGTTACCATAATCGGACCTTTGAGGGTTAAACCCTCCACCATCCACTCTAGCCTTTTTGAATACCCTTGATCTTTCTCTAAGCTTCTCTTCTTTAATTTGTTCTGCGTAAGTCATTAACCGAGAGATATCCATCTCCTTGACTAACATGGCCGTTTTGCACTCCTTGGACACCAAGCTTGACACACCAGAAATAAACTTGCTCATCCTAGCTCTTGGGTCGGAGACCATGAAAGGAGCATACTTTGACAACTTAGTGAATTTAAGAGCATACTCCCTCACGCTCATACTCCCTTGGCGGAGGTTGATGAACTCTTGGATTTTGGCCTCCCTTAGCTCTAATGGGAAGAAGCGATCTAGGAAGGCACCTTTAAACTCTTCCCATCCTATCGGCCCTATTTCTTCATCTTTCTCAACAACCCATTGTTCATACCACACTCGAGCCATACCTTTGAGTTGATAGGCCACTAGCTCGGCCTTCTCATTTGGTGGCACAACCATGATAGCCACAATCCGGTACACCTCATTAATGAACTCCATAGGGTCCTCATCTAGTTTAGAACCATCGAACTCGGGCAGATTCATCCTTTGGAAATCCTGAATCCTAGAGGCTGGATTTTGTATTTGGGGAGGAGGAACACCTAGATTCCCTTGGTTGGCTACGACTTGAGCTAACAAAGTAATAACACTGCGAAACTCAGCATGGGTTACCCCATCCTCATGATGTTGGGTATTGGGAACCGGAGGAGTTTGGTCCTCATCGTCAACCCTTGTTTTTCGAGGTGGTCTTCCACGAGTCATTATCTAGAGCACACAAAATGGGTCATTAGTTAAAGGAAAGCTTAGGATGCTCTAAGGCACGACATGAATTTGAAAGAAGTGAAATTTTTTCCTAAATGCCTTATAGTCTCCTATTCATAATTGTGGCGCGCTTCACAACCATGAACAAGACCCTCTTTGACGCGGTATGTTAGACTTCCAAGGATCATTCAAAACCTCGGGCTCTGATACCAAGTTTATCACGACCCAAGCCTAGGGCCTAGACGTGACATGGCGAATGAGGAACCCGAAAGTACCTCAATCAAGCCTCTTAGCATTCTTTTAGCCTTTCATAGGTAATGATGATAAATAAATAAGCGGAAATCATAATAGTAAATCTTCAACTTATATATGTCCAACAATACCTCTAACTATTAGATTTAATGGGGCTAAGACAAGTCCCTAGCTCACCCTCAATCATAATAGAAGAAATGCCATAGTAAAATATCTTAACATATCATAAGCTAGAAAGATAAAGGAGTATTGTTCCCGGAACATGGGAACTCACCAAAAGTAGTCTTCAATGGAATATCAACTAGCCACGTAGAGGAGAACGAGGAGGAGCACCGATCCCTACATGGTGATATCATGTAGGCAAAAGAGTATGCGTTAATACTTTGAATGTACTAAGTATGTAAGGATGCATAAACATTGAGGAAACATTAAAACATTTATGTAATATGGAACTTAATTTAATGTATGCATAATAAATCATATAGATATCCTTTAAAACATTCATTTTGTGGGAAATTAACCATAACCGACATTTAAGACCATGCGAGCTATTACATGGAATCCAACATAACCCCCTACGTTGGCCGGGGAGACTACTTGCCAGGTAGAACTCCGTCAACTTCATTCATTTCTTTAATTTTAACTTTAAGGGCTTTCATGGATCCATTAGCTTAAGCCTACAAGGGCTTCTATGTTGGCACATAGTTAATGAGACAAGGGGTTGCTACTAGGATTCCCTTACCGAATCCCACCTCAATGCCTCATTCGGTGCTAAGTCAATCCCACGGAATAGTTTAATACTTCAAAATATTTATAGCATATAACTTGAGAATTCAAACATCATATTCGGTAGAATAGCTCATTAAAACATTTGATAATTCAAATATGCAAGAATTGTCCTTATTGCATAAAGAATCCATGATTCATATCATTTCATCATTCTTTCATTTCATAAGACTCCCTTTTTGATCACAAATATTGCTTTCATAAATATTTATTTGGAGTCAAAGCTTTCAAGTCAAACTTTATTAAAAACATAGTAAAACTAGGTGGGTTCAAATCACTTCAACTTGAAAATATGTATGTAAATAAATATACATAAATAATTTGAAATCCATTAATTAAAAATCATGCTTTAAACAACCCACCATGAATTTCAAGAACCTTTAAATAGATAAATAAAAGAATTACTTGTAAACCATCAATTCATACATATGAAATTATGTTGCATCAAAATAGAACAATAATCATTAGTTTAACCATGATTCATACTATTAAGTAAAATTAAGAATTAACATAAGAAAATATTACTTGAAATCAAGATATTTAATTGAAAGAGTTTTTGGACTACATGGATGGAAGAACCCATGGATAAACACCCACATAACTTAGAGTAAAGCTTAAAAAAAATAAACATAATTTATCATATAATCAAAAAAATTTAGACATGAGAGTGGAAGGAATACTCTCATTGAAACCTTATATACCTGGAAACCGAAGCTTTAGTTGGTACCGGAAGACTTAATGAATACTCTTGAGTCCTAGCTTCTCTCCTTGCCGGAACGTTTTGTGTACTACTCGGAATATATGAATCACCGGAATAGTATTTCTTCACTACTAAGAACTAAAACTATATTTGAGAATGTGTAAAGAAGTGTATAGAGAGAAGATTTGCTTGAGAAAGCTTGATGAATAAAATGAGGAAATAAGGTGGATATTTATAGGTGGGAAAGAGGAACCTAACAATAAATAAAATAATTATAAAAAAAAATCTGAAAATTTAGTGGAATATATTGATTTCATGGATGATGTTTAATGTAGGACAATTTATGTCATGAGTGATGTCAAATGTATCTAGATCTTTCTATGGTAGGTGAAATGAGTT
The DNA here is from genome assembly GCF_947179165.1 of Solanum dulcamara. Taxonomy (NCBI): domain Eukaryota; kingdom Viridiplantae; phylum Streptophyta; class Magnoliopsida; order Solanales; family Solanaceae; genus Solanum; species Solanum dulcamara. Next base: position 51,392,893 of record NC_077241.1, read on the forward strand.
ATTTTTGACAGAATACTCTTTTTGGGAGCTGCGTTTGAATAAGATAAATTCCTTATTAGGATTTGGTGTCTTCATAAGAATTGTAGATATTGAAGTCTAGTTTCAGATAGTTCAAGAATCAACCAATTTGGATAAATCTACAGTGAGATATGATTTTTCGTCTATAAATACTCATTTCCGTCACAGCATCCTACCTTACAAATATTAATTTATTTGACCTACTTAACCTCCTAATCTTAAAATATGGTCTTCATAAAAGTTGTAGGTAATGATCTTGTGGTTACACAGAAATTTAAATCACTCAATTTGGATATTCTTATGAAAAGTTATGACCAAAATACAGAGGTTGTATCATGTTTAGGCAAAAATTGAAACATCGTATACAACGTTTTTAGGGGATGTTACAGATAGGCTCGTTTGGAAATTGAAACTTGACAATTCGGGTCCTACAATCAACTAAAGCATAACAAGAATAAAGTCAGTCCATACCAAGAATCACATCAAAATCAACCATGTCCAACTCAACTAAGTCAGCCATGGTATCCCTATGATAGATTGACACAGTACAATTTCTATAGACCCTCTCAGCTAAGATAGAATCACCAACAGGAGTAGATATGATGAAAGGCTCAAGAAGGCACTCAGGAAGGATCTCAAATTTACTAGCCAAGTAAGGAGTCACAAAAGATAATGTAGCACCCGGATCAAGTAATGCATACACATCAAAAGAAAGGACTCGGAGCATACCAGTAACAACATCGGGTGCATTCTCTTGGTCTTGGCGACTACCCATAGCATACAGACGGTTGGTTCCCCTACCTGCACTTGAAGCTGCACCTCTATGATTACCTCTATTCTATGGAGATGCAGAAGAAAACTGAGCTCTACTACTTCATCTCCCTGCCTCTTTGAAGGACACTCATTCTAGAAGTGACCTGTCTTTCCACATCCATAGCAAGCATTGGTGCCCACATGACACTCTCCCAAATAGAGCCTCTCACATCTAGCACATGGTGGTTTCCCTCTAGAACCTTGAGCCATACTTAATTCGGACTGAGAACCCTGAGATCAGAAGTTTTGGTGACTTAGCGATCTTTGATCATACCTGGTATTAGGTCTAAAAGCATTTGTTGGGGAAGGTGCATAATTGGAAGACCTTTTCTGAAAGAAAGACTTGTTACCTTTCCCTTGCTTCTGCTCATTCTCATGCCCAGCAGACTTAGCCTTTTTGCTTAGGTGTTCCTCTCGGTCCTTTTTCTTGTCATCCTCAACCTGCTGAGCATATACCATTAATCTTGAAAAATCCATATCAGAAATCATTAGCATTGCCTTACATTCTTTCTTTACATGTTTGCCTAGGCCAGAGACAAACTTCCTCATCTTAGAACTCATATGAGGAATCATTTCTGGGGCATATTTGGACAACTGAATAAACTTCAAACTATACTCTTTCACAGTCATACTCTCTTGCTTGAGGTTCACAAACTTCTCAATTTTTGCTTCACATAGCTCTTGGGGAAAAAGTTATCAAGAAATGCTCTTTCAAACTCATCCCAAAGAGCAGGCTCTGCATCTTCACCTCTACTTTCTTCCCACTGGTTATACCATACATTTGCCACATCCTTGAGTTGATAAGACACCAACTCACCCCCCTCGATCTCTGTAGCATGCATCACTTTTAGTATCTTCCACATCTTATCAATGAAATTTTGGGGGTCTTCATCAACGTTGGAACCCATGAAGACCGAAGGATTCATTCTCAGAAAATCTCTGATCCTTGTGGCAGCAGACGGCTCTTGATAACTAGAGCTAGGAGTTGGTGAACTCTGGCTAGCATTTCGAGCAGCCACCAACTGGGTGAGCATAGCAATCGCTCCTCGAAAATCTTCCTCAGAAGTAGGAGTGGTCTGAACAGTAGGTACTTAGGGTACCTCAGTAGACCTTGCAGGTCGGCCCCTAGTTCTCCGTGGAGGCATCACTGACTGTGGAACCTCAGTGCTGGCAGCGTTCCTCTGACTAGCTGAACGTTTAGGAGGCATGTCTGAAATGTATAAATGCACGAATTAAAAAGAAAGCTTTTATAGAGTTAAACTCTATCGCACGAACTCAGATTATGAAAGAAGTGAAATAATTCCTAATATCCTATAGCTTCATGATTATAAGTGTGGTGCACGACACACCCATAAATAAGACTCTACTAGACACGGCTTCATAGACACCCTAGGACTCTTGAACTCTGTGCTCTGATACCAAGTTTGTCACGCCCCGAGAGGGTACCCTAGGCGTGGCCGGCACTCAGAAACCATTTCTGGCTTCCGAGAGAACCACTTGGTCTCATTTCTTATTTATTCATCAGCAGAAGACTTAAGAATACTAATGTGGGCTTGTCATCATCAAAGGAAAAATAGATAATTCTTATAAGAAGTAGTTTCAAAGGAGAACTACTCCAATTACATCATTAAACTCTGTCTATGAAGCCTCTAATACTCTTAGATGGTGCCAATGACATGTCCATGGCTAACTCAAAAGAAACATCATACTCAACAATAATAAAAGGATAAGGAGTTCCTTCGAATACAAGAAGGACTCACCAAATAGCTGAAAAGAAATGATCTTTAACGATGCGCCTGTTGAGGATCTCTAACACCTGTATCTGCATCATAAAACGATGCAGGTTGAATGATGTCAGTACGTGGAATGTACGAGTATGTAAAATGGCAGGAAGGTAAGGACAGATATCAAGAAACTCCTCTCAAGAAAACTCAGCTCAGAACTCAACATCATCTCAACATGAATATGTAATGCAAGTTTAAAATATAATAATTAAAATAATAGTAATAAGCAATGCTTACTCAGTTGGGAGTTTCTCTAACCGAAAACCATCACTTATGAGCTAGCGATGATACAACGAAGCGATGTCGTTGCCATATCCATCCAATACCTTGCCAGGGTAAAGGACATCACCATCTTGGATCCACTCATCAAAGTCCTCTTTTTGGGTCATTCCTTCAGCGAACTCAGCACAACCTTAGTTCATTTTTTACTCTAAGGCGTAAGGGTGATATGGAAGGGGAAACTTGTCTTTTTATAAAAGGAAAAAGATTATAACAGTAATAATAATATTTGCTCAAAAAAATAACTCAAAAACTTCTTAGTTTTTATTCATATCTTGGTAGTGGGGGTATTTTACAAAAGAGAGGAGAGTATTTGAGGTTCTTTTCTGATCGATGCCCCCTCTGTGTTACAAACTGTCTCCTTTTATAGACAAAGGAGACGGACTTCAACTACGGACTTCAAAATTAGAAAATAACTTGATAATGACCATCCTTGGTTTATTTCGTACTATCTCTACATGGTTTCTAACCATAAAGGATGGTGACTATGAGGGGAGTTACTAGGTCTTATTATTCTAAGACTTAATAATTCCTTAATACATATATAGTATTAATTCATATAACTTTCTTTTTATCAATGAAAATAATAAAAAGCCAACATCTTAACTCAAAACATGTGTAAAAATATCCATGAACATCAAATCAATTAGGATTCATGGGAAAGTAGCCATGAACAATAATTCCAATAATATGAGAGATAACAATAATAATAATATTAATGCATAAATATATCAAACTCAATAGAAGAAGAATTAATTTATTTAGAATTCAAGATTTGGATAAAACTCAACTATAACTCAATTATAATGAATTTAAATATTGGGCGCATGGACGAACTCAATCCAATGCTATGAAAGCCTTACATACCTTAAATCCGAAGGTTTACTCCGAATTGGAACACTCTTGGACCCCTAGCCTTTTCTTCTCGCCGGAGCATTTTGTGTACTACCCGAAGTATAAGAATAACCGGAGTAGTATTTTTATACTACTAAAACTAAAACTATATTTGAGAAGAAGTATATAGAGAGAAGAAATGCTTAAGAAAGCTTGATGAATAAAATAAGGAAATAAGATGGGTATTTATAGGTAGGAAAGAGGGACCTAACAATAAATAAAATAATTATAAAGAAAAATCTGAACATTTAATGGAATATATTGATGTCATAGATGATGTTAAATGGAGGACAATTTATGTCATAAAGAAAAATCTGAACATTTAATGGAATATATTGATGTCATAGATGATGTTAAATGGAGGACAATTTATGTCATGAATGATGTCAAATGTATCTAGATGTTTCCATGGTAGGTAATATGAGTTCTTTTTAACAGAATACTCTTTTTCGAAGCTGCGTTTGAATAAGATAAATTCCTTATTAAGATTTGGTGTCTTCATAAGAATTGTAGATATGGAAGTCTAGTTTCATATAGTTCAATAATCAACCAATTTGGAGCAAACTACAGTAAGATATGAATTTTCTTCTATAAACACTCAATTCCGTCACAACACTATATCTTGCAAAGATTAATTTATTTTATCTACTTATACTCCGAATCTTAAGATTTGTTCTTCATGAAAGTTGTAGGTAATGCTGTTTTGGTTACTCAGAAATTTGAATCACCTAATTTGGACCAACCTATGAAAAGTTATGCTTAAAATAAAGAGAATGTATTATTTTCATCGAGAATTGAAATACCGATATACAACATTTTAGGGGTTGTTACAATGCCCTGTACTCAACAAGGATAGAACCAGTGCAGTATCAGTAAACATAAACAATGGTATATAGTTAGGATCATACAGCTAGTCTAGTAAGTCAAACACACACAAGTAACCACAACATAGTAAAGACAAGTATATAAGGAAACATATTATCAATTATCATTTCATAAACATATACAGTTTCATAGTATCAATCTCACTACAATAGTTGATATGCCCAAATTATACCTCGTTAAAGAGATATAAAACAGTTCCTATCAAATATAAAATTTAACTAGGTTGGGGTCAAATTCCATCGGAAATAAGGTGACAACTAATCCGTATGCAGTTATTTTACTGTTAGTTACTTATTTCCAAAATAAAATGGAAAATATGGGAAGTTTTGGAATTCAATTTTTCAATCTTAAAGTGTAAAGAATAACGATTGACAATAGCTTGAATTAGAATTTTATGAGAGAATAACCCAAGCTTGTGTACACCAAGACTATTTGACTACTACTCGGGTTAATACATAATAACTTTTATCATTGCATTTACATCATCTTATCAATCTCCAGCTACACTTAATCATTTCTCAACCCTCCTAAATGCATGTCATTTTTGTTCTTTCAAACTAAATGTGTTTTCTTTAAACCAATAATAATTACTCAAAGTAGTTAATCTTGTTACAACATTAACTATTAGACGAGTATAGATCCCAAATTATTATTTTTAATTATTTTCTCAAGTTTTACACTTTTCAAGTCAAACTCGGGGCATTTTCTAATGTTTGAAACTATTAGAAATTAATTAGTATAAAAGATTCAACAAGATGTACAAAATAATGCTCCATTTATTCCGTACAAAACCCTAATTTTAGGTCAAAGTCGTCATGGATTCCACAACCCTAGGTAGTGAGATTTATCCACTCATGATTATGAAGACAAGAAATAAAATTGCATTCATCCAAGAAATAATTACTTACAAGAGATAAAAACAATCAAGACTTTGATTTCAGAATTTACATATTTCGTTAAAAAATCATTCTCTCGAGCGATACTGTGCTTTCAATTCAAAAATATGATAGTGAAATAAAACCTCAAAAAATGGTATTTATAGTGTCAAGAAATAGGATATTTTAAATTCAAAAAGCTTCTTCCCAATGTTCACCTGACGGTGGGTCCAACGGCCCATCACATGTGCGACAGTCCGTCACTCATGCCATCAGTGCTATCCAGCGTTTCCGATTTAATGTCCTATTCTAACGATGAATCTGACGGTCCATCAAAGATGCGACAGTCCATTAGATAGGTCATCATACTTCTTCAACTTGATACCTCGTCTGCTTAAGCCTGACGGTGGAAGTGACGACTCGTCGTGGCTATGATGGTCCATCACACCTGCCACCAAGTCTTCATTTTGCAGCTCTTTACTTCACTTTTCTCTCTTTTACCTTTCCGCTAATTTTCTGCCTTAACATAGTAGAATAACTATTAAAATACACTATTGTTGCTTAAGAACTAGCATTTTTTCCTCGTTAAAAGCATCAAATGTGCCGTCAAATATTGGCACATCAACACCCTCAACTTAGAACATTTGCTTGTTGTCAAACAACTCCTATCATTGAATTTATAGACCCACAGTGATTAATATTTACAGCAGTATCAATTGCAAGATACCCATTTTGCACAAGTATGCATAATCATCAATTATTACATAAACTCAAAAGGATCAAGGAATGACATTTGGATATCAACAAACAACTTGGCATACACCATTCATACTTTCCTAAACAATCATTAATCAATAGTACAAACTCATGCCCTTGTCATAAACAAGTCCCTTTCACACACGTACAAATACTCCAGCTAAGTGAGTCTACTGTGATTGTATAGTCTTCATTTATCATAAAGATACTTCTGCAGACTTACTTGAGTTAGAAATAGTCGAATTTGATGTCAGTTTTAGGGCTGGCCGTTCGTTCGGTTCGATTTGGTTTACAAAATTTGGTTCGGTTTTTAAATTTTCGGTTTGCTGAAAATGTTAATCCAAACCAAACTAAAATAAATTTTATTTGGTTTGTTTTTTGCAATTTTGGTTCGGTTTATTTTGGTTTGATTTTTGGTTTATGAGATTTTTTCACTAGCCTTCGAAATGATATGTCTTCTTTTGTCAACAATCACTTTACAATTGACAAGTATGATTTTCTCAACAATACCGCGTTACATTTTTTGAAAGACTATCTCTTAGGCATAGAAATTATGACTAACAAATAATAGAGAAAACTTACAAATAATACAGAGCAGAAATGGGGCTCGAATTCAAGTCTATGCAATTTGCATATGAGTTGTTTCTACGACTCATCTTCTTGACTACGAGTTGTTATTTGGACTCATCTTGTAGGTGTTGAAAACTGCTAACTTTGGAGTCTCTGAACTTTGGTTATGACTCACTTCTATGAATCATCGAAGCTTCTACGATTTTTCCTATCAAGTCGTAGACTCGACCCTAAAGAACTCTGAAATATGGGCCTTTGAAGTTTTGGAATGAGTCTTTCTTACGACTCTTCAACAGGAAGGCGACTCATCCTGTTGAGTCATAGAACCTCTTTTGAGTAGGGTCTTGAAAAATCTCTAAGGCTCACTCTACGGCTCACTCTTATGAGTCGTGGAAAGCTCTACGAGTCATAGAGTGACTCATAGACATGAAGTCAACTTGAATTTTTCAGAATTTCTTCTTGGTTCCAACTTTCTGACTTCCGGGATATTACATGGCAAGAATGGGAAATCTCGCCTCATTAACTTTCCACCACATTAATATATCAAATCCATCACTATCTGAGTTAATATCTTCGACAAGATATCTATCCTATTTTGATTGACTACTTGAATCTCCACTAACTTCTTTATGCTTCTGAAATTGTTGTTTTGTTCTCATTGTTCTTTTTTTTAAAGTTGTCATAATCACTCACACTAGATATACTTGATGAGTTAGCAGATGATGTAGGTGAAGATTCTAGTAATAAAGAGCCTTTTGATGACTTCTTAACATAATAACCATACAAAACTTTTATGTATGTTTTCACTGCTTCAATTAGCTTGTCCCCAATTTCTTTTCCAAACATATTCACAATTGTAAGAGGAACATAACCATGCTTGTTATGGGGATCCAACACAGATGAAATAAAGATCATCTTGTTTATTTTCTCTAGTTCACCCCAATACTTCCTGAACTTTATCCTAATATTTTTTGTATATCTTTTAAATTACCATCTTCATTTTCCATCATCTCTTTCAAAATAAGATCAAGTTCAGCAATTTCCACAAAATGCACATTGTTAGTGACATACTTTGAACCAGAGACCTTCAAAGTAAGAAGATAAAAAGTATTAAGAAATTTTACCATTGACATCACATATTCCCAATCATCACTTGTAAGAATACCTACACTAGTTCCATCTTCACAAAGATAGATACGAAGATGATCCAATAATCCAATATTAAAAAAACTATATCTTTCAAAAGCAAGCTCAAAATGTTGTGTTGTATCAAGCATCAAGTATGTAGATTTTCACCGAGTAGAAATATCTAAACATAATGATTTCTTATAATTTATCAATTGAGATTCACAACATTCTTCGAACTTTCTAATTCTTGCAGGAGATTGTTTAATGTATTTCATAGCTTGTCTCACTCTCTTGATAGAGTTACCAATTTCTTTCAACCCATCTTGCTATTACGACCCAACCCCGTGGGCTATGACCGGGTGCCCAAGCTGGACACTCGCGTGTACACCTGTAAACTGTAAGTAAGCCTGTCGTATGATCATGTATTAGCCCAACCTATCTCCTGAGAGGCTACAACTTATTATTCAGGTAGCATAACACATATGCCGATGAGCTTATCATAGCATGTGGGGTTGTCCCATTATATACATATATGAGAGCCGACAAGGCTGCCGCGACAGAGGAAACATCCCAAATATACCTCATACAAACACGATTAAGCACATATATATACACAACCCACTCTCATGTGTACAGACCTCTAAGAGTAGTGACAATAACATATGGCGGGACAAGTCCCCCGCCATACCTTTGAATAAACGAAAGTAAATATATACATCAAGGGTCAGTACCAAAAACTAGGCTCCTATATAATGGAGCTTCTTCCAAATTGGATGAGCGGAATCTTAAGATGGTGGACTCCCAAAACCTGTGTCTGCACCTGCGGGCATGAAATGCAACCTCCTAGAAAGAGGGGGTTAGTACGACACATGTACTGAGTATGTAAGAATACAACATTATGTGAAAAATTACAGTTAAAAAAGGGATGCAGGAAAAAGTATAATGTTTAGCCATTTACTGTACCTGCATCTTATAAAATAAAGTCATACATATTATTATCACGTACTGTACCTGCCCGTTCAGGGACTTGGTGTAACAATTACATCATTCTAATATCATGAGCACATGTGTATTATTAGAGTTGTGGAACATACAATCCGATCCATGTATATAGAAAGTACCTGTCGAGGGACGACGACCCAATCCACATATCGTATAATAATATCGAGGAATGACGGCCCGATCTGTATCTCATATAGCAATGCCGAGGTATGATGGCCCGATCCATATATTGCATAATAATGCCTAGGTACGATAGCTCAATCCATATATTACGTAATAATATCGAGGTACGACGGCCCGATCCGTATACATACATATCATACAACAATGCCAAGGAGCTATGGCTCGATCCACATATCACATAATCATATACATATATTATAGCCAACCTAGGACTCGGTGAAAGATGTATTACTGTGTGCGCGAGCAAAGCAACGCATAACCATATGTAACTAAATTATCATTCAAGGCTCAACCGAGTAATCAAGTGAACCCTCATTTGAATATCAGGGTAGCAGTCGTCTTAAGTACCCTCTAACGGTTAGTAGGAATCTTATCAAGTGAAGTCTCAGGTATCAGAGGCACGTATCAAGATGATGCATATAGTTTATGCAATTAAAGACTTTTATTCTTATAGAGCTTTTACATTCATGAGTAAATACAAATCATGAGTTATATAAAGGACTTAACAATGGAATGACCTCTAGCCTCATATCATTCATTACTTAACTTGAAGGCATGCCAAAAGAAAGGAAGAGATAGCTTCACATACCTTTTATAGAGTAATCATCCCCACTCTTGCTTCGTTGCCTTCTAAATCTATTTAACACGAAGGTAATACTGACATTAATAACATTCAGCCTTCCAGCTTCTCAAACTATAACCAAGCATCTCTAGGAATCATTTCTTTATGTGTCTTTCTCAAGTAGTTTACTAATAGGTAAAGAAGTTAACGGAAATCAGGCAGCACTTCCCCTATAACTTGCCCTATCCAAACTTCTAGTTACATCCTTGATAAGCACATCCAACAACCAACAATAATAAGCAGCACATATACAAGTAACCCATTTCAACATTACGCAATACAAACCCCAAACAACTCATTTAAAACTTTGATAACAAAACAGGGTTTTTAATCTCTATTTCATAAAACCTTTAACCACATGAAACGAAGGGTCATGTGGCTGCAACCAGAAGAACCCACACCCTATTTTGGACCATGTTCCATCCCTACAACATACCACCAAACCCTCCAATCCAAAGCACCACAATCACAACACATTACTCGACTTCGACTTAACTAAAATGACTTTAATTTAGTTTGTTTCTAACGCCAAGCATAATTATACATTTTTACTACTTCCAACTTCATTTAACACCTATAATACACTCCATAAAAACATTATTAACTCCACTTTGAAAGAGAAGACCTTACCTTATTCAAAACTTGCATAAACTCTCCTCGGAAGTTCCTTAATCGCACTGAAAAGTAGTGGACTGCTCGTCACCTTTCCTTGCTGCCCCAAACCGAATTTTTTCATTATTAAAAACCATTATATCACCGTAGAATATCTTAAATAATTAATTCATAGAACGAAAGTCAGAACCTTACCTTGACAGGGCCAAACCCGTAACTCTCCCTTTGGCTTGCTAGGTTTTTCTTTCAACTTTTCCTTATTTGTTCTAAGTGTAAAAGATGACTTTATGATGCATTAGTCATCAAATGGTCCTTATATACAACATCTTAAGATGTGACACGTGTTAAACCCCTAAGGGTGACACGTGTCTAATCTTTATTGGACCACCCAAACCATGCCACCACTCCAAGGCTGCCACGTGGCAGCATAGGACCCACCTCAAGTAGGTATGTCACCTACTTGGTCCAAGTAGGTGCATCACCTACTTAGTACAAGTAGGTGCATCACCTGCTTGCTTTCAAGTAGGTGCTACGCCTCCTTTCGCCTCTTTCGTGGGTTCGTAATCTCATCTCACTTTAAGAGCTTATGTATTCCTCACTATTTAAGCGCAACGTGTACTCAAGTAACTTGAGTATGTAGGACATCCAAGTTGATAACTTACGCAAGTAGATTGCATACCACGACTCATTATTTGGCCCCCCAACTCCTTCCAAGTCCCTCTAGACCTATATCTAATCTTCCCTCTTATGGGGCATCACATTCTCCCTTCCTTGGATTTATTTGGTAAGGTTGTAGATAACCTGGGTCACAGGGCAACCTTTAAGAAGTTTAAGAAGTGTTCAAAGTACAAAAGTACGGGGCATAACACTTGCACACTATAAGATTAAGAATATGTGCCATACACCTCACATGAAGGTGTTCACCCCCCATTATGTTAGTTCCCCAATTACTCAGTTGCTTAGATATTTCTTTCACCGTAACATCATTAGAATTAGAATTATCAACTATAATAGTAAGCACATTATCCAAACCTCATTCTATCACGAACTGATTTCTCAAATCATGATGACACCTACTATCAACCCACCAGTAAGTAAGCCTAATCCCACAGTCCGGAACCATAGGCAATGGACCATCACAAGCAGAAGAAAAAGAAATAATAATGATAATAATAATAATAGTAATAGTAATAATAATAATAATAATAGTAATAATAATAATAATAATAATAGAAATAATAAAAATAATAATAATAATAACAATAATAATAATAGTAATAATAATAATAATAATAATAATAATATTAATAATAATAATAACAATAATAATAATAATAGTAGTAGTAGTAGTAATAATAATAATAATAATAATGATAATAATAATAATAATAATAATAATAATTATTATTATTATAGTAATAATAGTAATAATAATAATAATAATAGTAATAATAATAATAGTAATAGTAATAGTAATAGTAATAGTAATAGTAATAGTAATAGTAATAATAGTAATAATAATAGTAATACTTGTAATAATAATAGTAATAGTAACAATAGTAATAATAATACTAATAATAATAATAGTAATAATTGTAATAATAATAATAATAATAATAATAATAATAATAGTAGTAGTAGTACTAGTAAAAATAGTAATAGTAATAGTAATAGCAATAATAATAGTAATAGTAATAATAATAATAATAGTAATAATAATAATAATAATAATAATAATAATAATAATAATAATAATAATAATAATAATACTAATAACAACAACAACAACAATAATAATAATAGTAATAATACAAATAATAATAAAAATAGTAATAATAATATTAGTACTAATAGTAATAGTAATATTAGTAATAATAATAGTAGTAATAATAGTAATAGTAATAGTAGTAATAATAATAATAATAGTAATAGTAGTAGTAATAAGAATAGTAGTAGTAGTAGTAGTAGTAGTAGTAGTAGTAGTAATAATAATAATAATAATAATAATAATAATAATAATAATAATAATAATAATAATAATATTAATATCAATAATAATAATAGTAATAACAATAATAATAATAATAATAGTAATAGTAATAATAATAATAATAGTAATGATAATAGTAGTAGTAGTAATAATAATAATAATAATAATAATAATAATAATAATAATAATAATAATAATAATAATAATAGTAATAGCAATAATAATAATATTAATAGCAATAATAATATTAATAATAGCAATAATAATAATAATAGTAATAGTAATAATAATAATAATAGTAATGATAATAGTAGTAATAATAATACTAATAATAGTAATATTAATAATAATAATAGTAATAATAATAGTAATAATAATAATAATAGTAATAATAATAGTAATAGTAATAATAATAGTAATAGTAATAATAATAATAGTAATAATAATAGTAATAGTAATAGTAATAATAATAGTAATAATAATTATAATAGTAATAATAATATTAGTAATAATAATAATAATAGTAATAATAATAATAATAATAATGATAATAATAATAATAATAATAATAGTAATAGTAATAGTAATAGTAATAGTAATAGTAATAGTAATAGTAATAATAATAGCAATACTAATAATAGTAATAGTAATAATAGTAATAATAATAATAATAATAATAATAATAATAATAATAATAATAATAATAATAATAATAATAATAATAGTAATAAGAATAATAACAATAACAATAATAACAATAATAATAACAATAATGATAACAATAATAAGAATAATAATAATAACAACAATAATAATAACAATAATAATAACAATAATAATAAGAATATAGTCTGATTAGAAGTATCATATAATTTACATCTAGGATATAATGTGGATAATAATTTGAAATAAATTCTATGAGATAAACATATAAGTTCAAAACCTGGAACATAGTTATAACCATGACTTTTAACATTTAATGTTAAAGCATCAAGAATATTAACATCTGACAAAGATAATTGCAGATTAAATTGTGTATTGAAGTAAACTGGACCATACTCCACAGTTGATTCAATTGAACCCATTAATGATTGTCTAAAATTTAAATTCCTAGCATCTCTTAGTGCAGCTAGAAAAGTTTCAGGTAACCCTTTAAGAGTTAAAATCTATCTTTTGCTTCTGTAGGACATTGAATATGAGTAGGAGTTAAACCTTATTCTTTAACAGAAGTTCTTGCTCGTCTTGATATAAAGACTGATACTGTAGTAAGAGATACTTCTTTAGATGATTTAAAAACCGAAGTGGATAAACTAAAAATAGAGATTGGCCATAGGCTTGCTTAATTTTGGGATCTTTTCTAGTTAATTTATCCCAGAAACTATTATAATATATGCGACATAAACACAAAATCTTTTCTTCTAGGGTATATCCCACTTCTGATACCATCGCAACCAGGATCTATAAGGCTGACGATAGTCCGCACGACCATCCAGATCTTGCTTGAAATTATATCCTTAAACTTGCAGTTAGCAAGGATAAAATCAAAATATGAAAGGTTTTATTTAGTTCATGGCTATATGGAAACTTTTCACCTGATTAAGGGCCTTGTCAGATAGTTCGATCTATACTATTATTAATCCGGCAACTAGCAGTTCTAACAGTGTGAAATACTGTCCCTTTTTCTTCTCCTTTTAATGGAGACTTACACCACCACTGCTTGCTAGGCTTGATTAATAGAGTAGTACCGAAATCGACTGTACCACCATTTTAGAACCAAGTCATAGAACTATGATAAAATCTCATATATTTTAACTGAGTCTGGTTCTTTCATGATGCATATATTATATAACTTAGATATCTGGCATAGATATGAGATTTCTAGCCGGACATAGTCATGACTATGGGGAAGTATAAAAACTAAAGTCTGCAAATTAAAATACCTTGAACCGAAGGCTGTTCCGAATTTCAAACTTTATTTCTTCAAGCTGGATATTTTACAATGAAGGTTGTGTACAAGAGAGAGGGAGAGGAGAGAAGGAAATGTAAAAACTTCTGCTTAAAAACTGAAAATAAATGCCTTTTATATAGGAGGACAAAGGAGACCAACGAATAAATGAGGGTCCTTAGAACAATGTATCTACTGTTAATATACAATATTTTAACTGTTGATATAAAAATAACTTTCTTCATTTTGATGGTACTCGGAATATATCCTTGCATGGCCTTGTATGTTTTCAACTGCTTAAGGGTGCGCAATGACCGTTTCATTCTGCTCTTCCCTTACCTTTAACAGCTATCTTCAGGAAATCTTCCTTGTCGTGTAAGGACTCGAGGAATTCTTCCACCTTTTAGAGTTCAATCTCAGATAATATAGGCCTGGGTCCATCTGACTAGGCATCGGCGATATCATCGCTTGCTTTACTTTTCATCGAGGTGTCAGATTTGTCGTATTGGTTAAGGGTTTGAAGAAAATTTCTCTTAAACTCTTTAAGGTATTCATTAATCATTTCATGCTTATCACCTTATTGGACCAAAATTCTTCGGGCAATATGTTTGACTGAGTTATCAGCTACCAATTTCTTTTGGGGTAGATCTGTATAATCCTGGATTTTTTCTCGAATACTGTCGATTAGCTCTTGGCATAGGCTTGCTTAGTTTTGGGATCTTTTCTTATTAATTTATCCCAGAAATTATTATAATATACGCGATATAAACATGGAATTTTTTCTGGGGTATATCCCACTTTTGGGAGCCGTTTATGAATCCATAATATTGAAAACTCAATAAAAAAGCACATCTGGTCAATTTTATCCAAGTTACAAACATGGTTGGAGAGGTATAACTCCATGAGAAATGGGGAAACCTTCATCCATTCCTTGTATAAGTTGAGGTATTCATATGGTAAAATCTTTACCGTCGGTCCGTGGAATGTCCACCATCTGATAAACCAGTTTGGAATTAGTCCATCAAAATTTTTTGCACAAATCTGTATGAACCAAGTATGCTTATGTTTATCATTATTATAACAAAAAACTTTGTTGAATGCTTGGATATAATCCAGTATGTCAAATTAATATTCATGTTATTAACACAGACTTGTCGTTCAGTCATTGTGGATATTCTCCACTCTTCAATAGATATAATTTGTTTGATGATTACTTTAGAGAAGTTATAAACGTTCTCTTCTGTTGTAAAGTATTGGAAGTCAGCAGTTGTATTTTTTATCAATATGGTTTCATAATATGTTCGAGTCTTATATGACTCTCCTGGGAAATATAATCCCCGTACTAAATACCTTTGGAAAATCTTCCATGGGTCATCTTGTCTCTGAATATCAGAGTTTTCTAAAACAAATATAATTTTTTTTTGGTGTTCCTTCTTTATAATTCTTATTTTCATTGGTTTCTTTAACCATAGAAGCAAAAGTATCTTTTTTCTTTTTGAATTCCAAATATGTTTTTAATTGCCCATATAATGGACTGTTTTTGGGATATCTTCTAGACTGATCAAAGGAATATCTTCTTTTGGGGTGGATAAATATGCTTCACTGACCTTGGAGTTTAGCAAACTCCTATTTCCCAATCGTAAGATTGGAAAATTGCTAGATGTTGATGAAGATGATCCATATAATGACCTCTGTGAAGGGGCTGATCTTTCTTTGTCTGTAGCTTGATTATTATTATTGCGTCCTCTGATTATAGACCACGGTGAGTCTGTCATTTCTGCAAATATTAAATTATGGTTAATGGAAATCAAAGAAATCGTCAATATCAACATAATAGGGATCATCCTCGTAAGAATGGATAGAGAAGTGAAAGGGCTGCATTTCTTCTCTTATAATTTCTTCAATTATGATATCCAGAATTTTGGTCTGAATATCTTCCCCTAAAGGAATTGCCTTTAAGATGGTTATAAGTGTTTTATCATCAAAGAAGGCTGCAAAATGATGCATGATTAATTTTTTAAGTATTCCCTAGATAGGAAGTCAGGTAAAGAATTATCAATTCTTTTTTATACTGAATATCGAAATCAAATGGGGCCAGTTGAGCCTGCTACCTAACAAATATTAATTTGGAGGCATCATGCTTAAAATCTTTGTCAAACATATATTTGATTGATTGAGCATATGTCTTGATCAAGAACTGTTGATTGTATAAATTATCCTGAAATTTCAAAATACATTTAACAATACATAACATTTCATGGGCCACCGTTGCCTATTTTCGCTTGGCTTCAGTCCATTTACCTGGATGAAATCTTATAAGATATTCACATTTATCATTGAGGTTTACTTGTTTTAATATCCCACCATAACCAATGTTTGATGCATCGATTTCTATAATTTTCGGCCAAGCTGGGTTAGCCAATGTTAAACAAGGTAACGATTTAACACGATGTTTAACAATTTTAACTAGTTCAATTAGACTATCAGTCCAAGGAGATTTATGATTCTTTTTTAACCGTTCATATAATGGGGATAAATCTCTAGATAAATTTTTATAAAAAGGAGAAATATAATTTAAGCTTTCCAAAAATCTTTCAAGCATAGTCCTATTAGTTATAATATCAGAAAATTTAGAAGCAAAGTCAATTGATCTTTGAATATGAGTGATTTTCCCTTGACAAATATTATGTCCAAAAACTTGAACATCTGTTTGAAACAAACTCATTTTTGGTTTAGATATAACCAAACCATTTTGTATAACAATCTTTTTGAAAATATCAAGATGCTTAATATGAGTTTCAAAAGTATTTGAGTTTACCAAAATATCATCAATATAAATAATGATAAAATCCAGATAAGGATTAAAGATATCATTCATAATTTTCTGAAAATCAGATGGGGCATTTTTCAATTCAAAGGGCATTACGTTCCATTCATATTGCCCAAAGGGAATATTAAAAATAGTTTTATAAGTATGCTCTTTAAAAATCTGAATTTGTCCATAGCCTGATTTTAAATCAAATTTTAAAAATATATTGGCATCATCTAATCTTGATAATAAATCTCTTTTATTTGGAATAGGGTATCTAATCCATTTCAAAAATTTATTAAACGGTTATAATTTATCATCAATTTGGGAATACCACGTTCTTTTTCTATTGCATTATTAACATAAAAAGTAGTACAAGACCATGGTGATTTTGATGATTTTATCAAACCCTTTTGTAAAAGATTATCAATTTCTTTTTTATAAAATTTCACCAACTCAATATTCATTTGACAGGGATGTGACTTAGTGGGAATATCATTTTCACAGAATTTTTCTTCATATGAAAGAGTTACAATATACTTTTTTCTATTCCAAAAAGCACTGGGATGATCGGCACAAATATTAATGACCAGCTGTTCAAAAATTAATTTAATTTTTTTCTGTACTCTAGCAGGTCTTAATGTATGAAAAATATTCATATTGTATATTTCCAACTATAAAGAATCAACATGCTTTTGTTTCATATTAATTAAAATATTTATATCTCTAGTAACGAGTTCAGTTATGAATGAAAAGGATATTTCCTCATTTTTATAACTAGTAGTAAATCCTTTTGCATATATTTTTGAAAAAAGATATATCGTATTAATGAAAGGGGTTCCAAGTATAATTGGAGGATGCATTTGATCTTTTACTAATAAAAAGAAATGAGGAATGCAGACTTTATTCTGACAAATATGAGTGTTAGATAATTTATATTTTATATCTAAAGTATGACCAGATGCTGATTTAACCGCATGGGTAGTTTTTTTAAAATATCTTGAAAGAATTAATGCTTCTTGAATACAGCTAACATCTACCCCGCTATCAATCATGACAGTGTTAGTGATAGTAAATTCATTATTAATTAAAATAGTTCATTTAATATACCAATGATGAGCAGTTACAATTTGTAACATTCCTAAAAATGAATTTTGTTTAGAAGAAGGTTCACTAATTTCTTCTTCCTGAGTTAAGACGTCAACCATACCTTTTCCTTTATCAGTGGGGAGTGATGATTCTGAATCGTCCTTGTTATCATTAATTTCTAATTGAGAAATTCTATGATCATGAATCATCTGAGTTTGTCAAAGAGATTTAATCTTTTTTCTTAGTTTTTCTACTTTGATTTTTAAATCATCTAAAGAAGTATCTTTTACTACAGTATTAGTCTTTGTATCAAGACGAGCAAGAACTTCTGTTAAAGTATAAGGTTTAGAATCAAGGTCAATTTTTGATTTAAAAGATTTAGCAATTTTATTAGATTGGGAGCTGGTTGCCGAAGCCATGTTAATAATTTTTCTTCTCATATTTTCATTAGAAATTTCTTTTAATAGTTCAATAACATTTTCAGAAGTAATAGTATTGACATTCAAATTGAATTTGAGATTGAAGTTTATAAAACTCATCAGTTTTACACGGACAATTATTACCTGTGCAATTAATACCACAATTAGATGAAATATTATTTTCATTATTAGAAAAATCAAGAAGTTCAACTTCACTTTCAGATTTTTTAGATCTAGATTCTGACTCAGAGTAATAATCTGATTCTGAATCAGAAGTGTATAATAAGCCATAAACTTTATCATGAACATATTCATCAAGCTTTAGACTCTTAAGTTTTTGACGTTTACAATTAGGAGAAATATGCCCATATTGGCCACATTCATAGCATTTAATTTTGCTAAGTTCTCTTTTAGAATAATTTTTGATAAATCTAGTAGATTAACGGTGAGCTTTCTTTGCTTCACGTTTTTCTTTGCTCCGATGAGAATGATGGTGTTTTCTATAGGTCTATCTTCCCTAGAGTGACTAAATTTTTTAGTCTTTTACCCATTTTATGAGAAGGTCCATCTACAGCAAATTGTGTACAAAAGTCTCCTAATTGAGATTTTTCTTTTTTGCTATTAGCTTTTAGTTGTTGATCTAGTTTAAGCTCATTACAGAGATTTAATCCTTCCTGAGTGCATGTTCCAATTAATTGACCATAAGTAAAAATATCATAAGGAATAGAAGAATGAGTTCCTCTAATAGTTTTTCGAACTCTTTCTACAAATAAAGGGGGAAGTCCATCATTAAATTTGGTCTTCCAGTGAGTAATATTACTTTCGAGTAAGTACATTACTCAACTTAAAAAGTTTTCTTTATACCACCTAAATTCTCCTAAATGTCTACATCGAAGTCCATTTAGAAGAGTCCTAAGAGTTTCATTTTGATTGGTAAATCTACCATTAAACTGCTCTAAAATAGTTAAAACCAGTGTATAAACTGCGTCTTGTCAAACATTTTCGACAGGTCTTTGAGACATTCCTTCTTTAGAAATAACTGCCCCAGTTGTTACTTCTCTTTTTATTGAAGTAGTAATAGCAGTGCGAGCATCTTTTAATAAAAAATTATCCCACCAACTTCGTAGTTGGCCTGTGAATCTTTCCACTATCATTTTACAAGTGGTATAATTATCATTATGATTTGTGAATTTACAAATAGTATCATACATTAGCATTCAATGTAAAAGAATGGAGACTTGTCTATCAGTTAAGCCATCAACATTCCATTCATAAATTTGATCACCATTATATGATATATTAGTCTGAATCCAGTTTCTTTCCTCTATTAAAATATCTTGAGGAGTAGGGCGTGGGTAATAGTAAGCTAGCATAGATGGTTTAGTAGCATATCTGCTATTTTGACTTAGTCTAGCCTTTTCGCTTCGATAACGTTTAGAGCAAAATGGTTTGAGTTCAGAAGTATCTTCTTCAATTGGAAGGTTAGCTATCATACCAATAGGTTTAGCATTTAAATTTGCTAGCTTCTTATCAAAAAGTGCTTCTAACTCAGTTAAAAACTTAGATTTAAAATCTTTTACTTCTATAGGACGTTGAATATGAGTAGGGGTCTGAAGAACTGTCTTGCTTTCAGACGTGGAGGCAACATTAGATGGTTGACTTTTACTTATGGTTTTAACCAATAAAATTAATTCATCAAGTTTAGTATCAAGAGAACTAATATGTTCTCCCATAACTTTCACATAAAGACTCAAATAATTATTTTGAGCAATCAAATTATTAATTTTTCGTACGCTAATTTCAGCAACATCATTATCAATGAATTTCTGAAAGGATGAAAAGGTGAGACCGATATTATTAAGTAAAATAAAAGGATTTTGAGGAGCGTAAACAACTTTAATGGTATTACCATTTCCATCTTTAAAAGTCCTTTGTTATAAAACTTTTACATACAAAGGTAAATAGGTGGTTATAAATCAAGGAACAAAATCTATAATTTGATTATGCAAAGTACAAGATTCATTGAATTCTGGAGAGATATTGTTTAAATCATCTTGACTATAAGTCACAAAAAAACAAGTTTTAAACTTGTTCCATTTATCTTGATGAAATTCTTTTTGAATATGCTGACGAGCCAGGGATTCTGGCCTAAAATCTATTTGGTTTTTCATCATGATTCAAATTTTATATCTATTGATGCCCTCATTAGGGTCAAAATCCATTTTGGATGTAGTGGTATCTAGATCAGACAATTTATAAATAGCCTGTACAATATTAGTAACTGAGTCAATTTTAACTCTTTTGACCATTTTATTGCTCAAATTATCACTTAAAGTATGTAAAGATAAGCCCTATTTCTAGCTGGACCATATATAGGTGACTCTAGGTGATAGGAGAAATATGTTGGATCTCAGGTAGAGATCTCTATCCGAAAAAGGATCGTCTGTTATAAAAAGGATATTTATAAATGGAGTTTTATTATCAGTAAATTGGATACATATCTTTCCATCAGGATTTTGGATAATATGAGAATACTTACTATTAGTCAAATTATCGGTGACCTGATTTAGGGCTATAACTGAGTCTAAAGTCCATGTGGTTGGGAAATTAATTTCTTCCTATTTAATGGGTCTCCTTGTGGTCAATTTAGATTTTGTAAAATTAGTTTCGACTAATATAGTCTGATTAGAAGTATCATACAATTTACATCTAGGATTTAATGTGGATAATAATTTGAAATAAATTCTATAAGATAAACATATATGTTTAGAACCTAGAACATAGTTATAACCATGACTTTTAATATTTAATGTTAAGGCATCAAGAATATTGACATTTGACAAAGATAATTGCAGATTAAGTTGTGTATTGAAGTAAACTGGACCATACGCCACATTTGATTCAATTGAACGCATTAATGATTGTCTAAAATTTAAATTCCTAACATCTCTTAGTGCAGCTAGAAAAGTTTTGTAATGACCCTCAAGGTCATTTTTGGAATTTTGTAAAATGACCATTTTACCCCTCTCTTTAGATGCCCCGATTCATTTCTAATTGTTACCGGGTGTTGATTTTTAGAAAATCCTATGAAAAGTTAAGTCCTTGGAAATTTTGAGTTTCATAAGCTTTAAGTGTTAAAAAGTGGTATTTGGGGTCAATTGGAGCTACGGGTCTCAGAATGGAATTTCGTCGATTCCAGCAGCTCCGAAATGTCAAAATAGGCTTAGGAGACTTTACGGAATAAGTTTTGGAGCTGTAACGAAGATTTGAGGCCTTGAGTTGAGAATTTGAGGAACTTTAAGCCAAGGTTTGACTTTGGTCAACTTTTGGAGTTCCGATGCTCGGAATGGAATTCCGACAACTCCTTTGGATTCAGGAGATGGTTTTTAGTCTAGAAGAAGTGTTGGTTGAATTTTTAGAGGTCCCGAGTCCATTTTGGTATTTTAAAGGCCTAAGTTAGTTTAGTTGCGACTTTTTGAGTTTTGGGCTAACGAAATCTCGAATTCAAATTCTGATGGTTCCATCAGCTCAGGAATGACCAAATTAGGCTAGTAGCACTGTTGGAATGACTATCGAGTCAATCGATACGAGTTTGGGGCTATTTGGCGCTTTTGACTTTGAAACTTAGCCTATAGTTGACTTTGGTCAACATTCTTGGAAAATGCGCTCGAATAAAAATTCTGACAGTGCGGTTAGTTCCGGAATGTTGATTTTGGTCTAGAACGACCCTTCGTTCGCTTTTTGAGGCTTCCGGACTAATATCGAGGCCCGTTGTGGAATATGACTTAAAATGACTCTTGGGTGTGGGATCCACTTTTTATTAAAATGATCTCGTATGGGAATTATGAATGCGCCATTGAGTCCGCAACGTCAAATTTAGTGGGGTAGCATATTTGGTTTATTTTTATCTGATTCCGAATGAATTCCGAAGGTTCGTTCGGAGACTTTAAATTGTGGCAAAAACCAGAAAATCTGCAGCAACAGTGCAGAATTTTTTTCAGATTTTCTCCTCAACTTTGAACCCTCATTTCTTGAGTTCTAGAGCTCCAAATTGGGTGATTCAAAAGGAAAAATTGTGAGATTTTTCGTGGAGAACGCATTGGGGAGCTTGGAAACTGATTTGGAGCATTCGATTCAGGTAAAAATCGTGATATTATTTGCAGCAGTGTCCATTTCCGGAATTGATTTTTTGAAGAACTTTGACAAGTTATTTCTTGACCAATATAAATCCGATTTGGGCGATTCCAGAGGCTATCT
Source organism: Solanum dulcamara (assembly GCF_947179165.1). NCBI lineage: Eukaryota > Viridiplantae > Streptophyta > Magnoliopsida > Solanales > Solanaceae > Solanum > Solanum dulcamara. The sequence continues at coordinate 51,415,823 of NC_077241.1, forward strand.
TGCGTGGAAATTTAAGGAGAACATCGTGGAAGTTTCAGAATCTGTTTTTGGCACGTCGTTCGAGGTAATAAATTGATTTTTAGCTGCAGATTTAGTGATTTTCGGAATGAAATTTTATTGAATTTTAAAAGAGTGTATCTTGGTCAATATAACTCCATTTTGAGTGATTCTTGAGGCTAGATTGTGGGGTTTTTCGCAAGGATCATCATAGTGCAATTTGTTTGGGTTGAAAGAGTCTCGTATTTTCAGAATTTACTGATTTTGATGCTGCCATTTTTGGTCCTTTAGTCCGAATTTATGAGTTTTGGTTGTTTGATCGTCTTGCGTAATTTCCCACCCCGAATTGTGTTATAAATCTGATTTGTGAGCTTGGGGTGACGTTTAGAACCTGTTTTGGGGGTCAAATCCAGAATTTCGTATCTGGGCCCCACAATTCCCGTTTTAGACTCCGAAATTGGCCCGTCTCCAAAACAATTATGTAATTAGTGTCTAAACGACCGTATCGACGTTGTGGTTCTATTTTTGATAGTTTGGCAGCGTTCCGAGGTCGTTCGAAAGGGAAAAGCTCCAGCACAGTGATTTGAAGCTCGCGTGTTTAGCCTACAGGTAGGCTACGGTTTACCTTTCTTTAGATTGAGTTGGAATGTGTGAAAGCATGTTGAAATAGTTGGGATTTTGGTTGGGTAGTTTAATTGTATATCGCAGGTGTTAGAAATCATGTTTTAGGCTTGTTATCGGGTTTTTCGGGTATTTAGAAGCAGATGTATCTTGTCGTTATTTGTTAGTATTATAAGAAGAGTTGAATGAGCATGTTGTTGATACTGTGGAGTATGTTGGCCTTAGTATAGGTGTTAGAAATCATGCTTTAGGCTTGTTATTAGGTTTTTCAGGTATTTAGAAGCATGTGTATCTTATCGTTATTTGTTAGTATTATAAGGAGAGTTGAATGAGCATGTTGTTGATACTATGGAGTATGTTGGCCTTAGTATAGGATGTAAACTTGCTTTATATGCCCGACGTTGCTCCGGTGGACTTAGATCCCTGTAGAATGGTGTAGCGGGCTAGTGCCTAGTAGTTGGCCTTAGCTAGGCGATACCCTTGCTCTTAATAACGCTCCCACCCATAACTCGGTATAGTCATAACTTTTGAGATGCGTTGGCAATACTAGAATTCATGATCGTTTGGCTTCGGCTCCGGTTCAAGTTTTGGCGGCATATCAGTTGACTCATTGGGGAGGAAATTCTCGGTACTGTTGTTGATTAGTTGGAAAGGATATATTCGAAACCATGGGATTAATTATCTATGAGCATCCGGGTACCCAGTTCCGGCCTCTATTCTAGATTATCTATGAGCATCCGAGTACCCAGTCCCGGCCTCCGTTCTGAATTATCGGGGAGCATCCGGGTACTCAGTCCCGGCCTCCGCCGACTTGCTAGTATGACGAGCATCCGGGTATCCAGTCCTGGCCTCGATCATACCGATGTATTACGGCGAGCATCCGGGTACACAGTCCCGGCCTCGACCGCACCGATGTATTACGGCGAGCATCCGGGTACCCAGTCCCGCACTTATGTATTATGGCAAGCATCCGGGTACCCAATCCCTGCTTTGGCCACTTTGAACATTCGAGCGAGCATCTGGGTCCCAGTCCCAGCCTCGACCCCTAAGTCACCCCTAGATCGATTGACTCTTGGAGATTCTGGGTTTTGGAAAGGATACAGTACTTTGGTTCCTGACATCACAAATTCTTGGTTCCTAGCCTTGGTAGTTGTAGCTATTCTGTGTACTCAGCGAACTTATGGGGGTTCGTTCGGGTTTTTATTTAACTTGCGTACGAGTGTCTCGGCTGGGCTTATGGGGGCCCAGTTGGGTATAGTTAGTTGTAGCTCTCGTAGATAGTACTCTTTTCACTTTAGATGCTTATGTTGATTCCTATTTAGGCTTATTCCTCTTTTTCATATTGTTTTCACCTTTTCTGCTCAGTCGGCCTATGATGCCTACTGGGTACCGGTTGTCTTGGTACTCATACTACACTCTGCATCTACTTTCGTGATGCAGGACCGAGCACCAGCTACTGTCACGAATAGATCGAGCTTGTTGCAGTCAGATTCGGAGACTAGGGTGATAACTTGGCGTTTTTGGATCACTTCTGTCTCCTTCAGAATGGATGGCCCGTCTTTTGCCTTTTGAGACTAGCCAGTTGTTGTATATATATGTCCGGTCCACTTTCGGGACTTGTACTCGTATTTTATTTTGTAGCAGCTCTGTACTTGTGACTTCCAGGTTCTGGGAGGGATCTTTAGTTGTTTAAAACATGTTTTAGTTTACTTCCGCTTATTCATTCTGTTTACTTTTATAATTCAATGCTCTTATATAGTTTTTGCCTTCAAACACATTACTTGAAGTTCCGGGTTGACGGGTTGGCTTACCTACTAGAGGGTTATAGTAGGTGCCATCATGACCTACGAAATTGGGTCGTGACAAGTTTCAAGTAACCTTTTAAGAGTTAAAGACTTAAAAGTAATTTGAACCATGCCTATATACATAAAATTATACTTAGATCTATAAGATTCTATATCTCTTTTATTTAATAAACATATAGTTTGTTCATCAGAATTAAGAGCTAATGATTGTTCAGTTCATTTTATTAATTTTTTAGTTGAAAATTTATCAAACCATCCATAGTCATATATGGTTTTTGTATCAATTTCAGAATAGTCCATTTATTTAATAAATCTAGATTTTGAGGTACAACTACCTCTTCTAGTCTAGTACTTTTAATACTAGTTTCTCCCTGGTCCATATTAAAAGAAATTATATCTATGCCAAATATTTTAGATCTATAACATATATAGCATCCTATATGAGTAGGAGTCTGAAGAACAACCTTCATTGTAAAATATCTAGGTTGAAGATATAAAGTTTTTCTCTACTGCATTATTAACATAAAAAGCAGTACAAGACCATGGTAATTTTTTCTTCCCATTTAATGGGTCTCCTTGTGGTGACTTTAGATTTTTATAAAATAAGTTTCGACTAATATAGTCTGATTACAAGTATCATATAATTTACATCTAGAATTTAATGTGGATAATAATTTGAAACAAATTCTATAAGATAAACATATAAGTTCAGAACCTGCAACATAGTTATAACTATGCTTTTAACATTTAATGTTAAGGCATCAAGAATATTGACATCTGACAAAGATAATTGCTGATTAAGTTGTGTATTGAAGTAAACTAGACCATACGCCATAGTTGATTCAATTGAACCCATTAATGATTATCTAAAATTTAAATTTCTAGCATCTCTTAGTGCAGCTAGAAAAGTTTTGAGTAACCCTTTAAGAGTTAAAGGCTTAAAAGCAATTTGAACCATGCCTATATGCATAAAATTATACTTAGATCTATAAGATTCTATATCTCTTTTATTTAATAAACAGATAGTTTGCTCATCAGAATTAAGAGCTAATGATTGTTCAATTATTTTTATTAATTTTTTGATTGAAAATTTATCAAACCATCCATAATCATATATAGTTTTTGTATCAATTTTTAGAATAATCCATTTATTTAATAAATCCAGATTTTGAGGTACATCTACCTCTTCTAGTCTAGTACTTTTAATACTAGTTTCTCGCAGATCCATTTAAAAAAGATCTTATTTATGCCAAATATTTTAGATCTATAACATATATACCGTCCTATATGAGTAGGAGTCTAAAGAACAACCTTCATTGTAAAATATCCAAGTTGAAGAAATAAAGTTTTTCACTGTTGCATTATTAACATAAAAAGCATTACAATACCATAGTGATTTTTTCTTCCCATTTAATGGGTCTCCTTGTGGTGACTTTAGATTTTGTAAAAGAAGTTTCGACTAATATAGTCTGATTAGAAGTATCATAAAATTTACATCTAGAATTTAATGTGGATAATAATTTGAAATAAATTCTATAAGATAAACATATAAGTTCAGAACCTGAACATAGTTATAATCATGAATTTTAACATTTAATGTTAAGGCATCAAGAATATTGACATCTGACAAAGATAATTGCAGATTAGGTTGTGTATTGAAGTAAACTGGACCATACGCCACAGTTGATTCAATTGAACCCATTAATGATTATCTAAAATTTAATTTCTAGCATCTTTTAGTGCAGCTAGAAAAGTTTCAGGTAACCCTTTAAGAGTTAAAAACTTAAAAGCAATTTGAATCATGCCTATATACATAAAATTATACTTAGATCTATAAAATTCTATATCTCTTTTATTTAATAAACATATAGTTTGTTCATCAGAATTAAGAGCTAATGATTGTTCAGTTCATTTTATTAATTTTTTAGTTGAAAATTTATCAAACCATCCATAGTCATATATGGTTTTTGTATCAATTTCAGAATAGTCCATTTATTTAATAAATCTAGATTTTGAGGTACAACTACCTCTTCTAGTCTAGTACTTTTAATACTAGTTTCTTTCAGATCCATATTAAAATAAATCATATCTATGCCAAATATTTTAGATCTATAGCATATATACCGTCCTATATGAGTAGGAGTCTGAAGAACAACCTTCATTGTAAAATATCAAGGTTGAAGATATAAAGTTTTTCTCTGCTGCATTATTAACATAAAAAGCAGTACAAGACCATGGTGATTTTTTCTTCCCATTTAATGGGTTTCCTTGTGGTGACTTTAGATTTTTGTAAAATAAGTTTTGACTAATATAGTCTGATTAGAAGTATCATATAATTTACATCTAGGATTTAATGTGAATAATAATTTGAAATAAATTCTATAAGATAAACATATAAGTTCAGAACCTGGAACATAGTTATAACTATGACTTTTAACATTTAATGTTAAGGCATCAAGAATATTGACATCTAACAAAGATAGTTGCAGATTAGGTTGTGTATCTAAGTAAACTGGACCATATGCCACATTTGATTCAATTGAACCCATTAATGATTGTCTAAAATTTAAATTTCTAGCATCTCTCAGTGCGGCTTGAAAAGTTTCAGGTAACCCTTTAAGAGTTAAAGGCTATCTATACTTCTATAGGACGTTGAATATGAGTAGGAGTTAAACTTTATTCTTTAACAGAAGTTCTTGCTCGTCTTGATACAAAGACTGATACTGTAGTAGGAGATACTTCTTTAGATTATTTAAAATTCGAAGTGGAAAAACTAAAAAAAGAGATTGGCCATAGGCTTGCTTAATTTTGGGATCTTTTCTTGTTAATTTATCACACAAATTATTATAATATACGCGATGTAAACACATAATTTTTTCTTCTAGGGTATATCCCACTTCTGATACCATCGCAATCAGGATCTACAAGGCTGGCGGTAGTCCGCGCGACTATCTAGATCTTGCTTGAAATTATATCCTTAAACTTGCAGTTAGCAAGGATAAAATCAAAATATAAAAGATTTTATTTAGTTCATGGTTGTATGAAAACTTTTCACCTAAGCAAGATATTCCGATATATACTATTATTAATCCGGCAACTAGCAGTTCTAATAGTGTGAAATACTACCTCTTTTTATTCTTCTTTTAACAGGGTCTTACACCACCATTGCTTGCTAGGCTTGATTAATAGAGAAGTGCCAGAATCGACTGTACCACCATCTCAGAACCAAGTCATAGAACTATGATAAAAACTCATATATTTTAACTGAATCTGATATTTTCATGATACATATATTATATAACTTAGATATCAGGCATACATGTGAAATTTCTAGATGGACATAGTCACGACTATGGGGAAGTATAAAAAATAAAGATTGAAAATTGAAATACCTTGCACCGAAGGCTGTTCCAAACTTCAAACTTTATTTCTTCAAGTTGGATATTTTACAATGAAGGTTGTGTACAAGAGGGAAAGAGAGGAGAGAAGGAAATGTAAAAACTTCTGCTTAAAAACTGAAAATAAATGCCCTTTATATAGGAGGGCTAAGGAGACACAACGAATAAAAGTGGGTCCCTATTGTGGGTCCCTAGAAAAGTGTATCTACTGTTAATATACATTGTTTTAACTGTTGATATAAAAATGAATTTATTCATTTTGATGGTACTCAGAATATATCCTTGCATGGCCCGGTATCTTTTCAACCGCTTAAGGGTGCGCAATGGCCGCCTCATTCTGCTTTTCCCTTACCCTTGACAGCTGTTTTCAGGAAATCTTCCTTGTTGTGTAAAGACTCGAGGATTTCTTCTACCTTTGCGAGTTCAATCATGGATAATATAGGCCTGGATTCATCTGACTGGGCATCGACGATATCATCTCTTGCTTCACTCTTCATCGAGGCGTCAGATTTGTCGTATTGGTTAAGGGTTTTAAGCAAATTTCTCTTAACCTCTTCAAGGTATTCATTAATCATTTCATGCTTATCACCTTGTTGGACCGAAATTCTTCAGGCAATATGTTTGACTGAGTGATCAACAACTAATTTTTTTTGGGGTAGATCCGTATAATCCTGGTTTTTTGCTCGAATACTGTCGATGAGCTCTTGGCCATACGCTTCTTAGTTTTGAGATATTTTCTTATTAATTTACCCCATAAATTATTATAATATACATGATATAAATATGGAATTTTTCTTGTGGGGTATATCCTACTTCTTTGAGCCATTTATGGATCTATGGTATTGAAAACTCAATAAAAAAGTATATCTGGTCAATTTTATCCAAGTTACAAACATGGTCGGAGATGTATAACTCTGTGAGAAATGGGGAAAACTTCATCCATTCCTTGTATAAGTTGAGGTATTCATATGGTAAAATCTTTACCGTAGGTCCGTGGAATGTCCACCATCTGATATATCAATTCGGAATTGGTCGATCGAAAATTTTTGCACAAATCTTTATGAACCAAGTATGTGTCACAACCCAATTACTTAGGTCATGATGGCACCTACTATAACCCACTAGTAGGTAAGCCAACCCATCAACCCGGAACTTCAAGTAATGAGTTTGAGGGAAGAAACTAAATAAGAGTAGCGAATTATAAATATAGGCAGAAAGAATAAGCGGAAGTAAACCAAAATATGATATAAACAACTAAAGATCCCTCCCCAAACTTGAAAGTCACAAGTACAGAGCTGCTACAAAAAAAAGAGGAGTATAAGTTTCGAAAGTGGACCAAAAATATATACAACAACTGGCTAGTCTCAAAAGGCAAAAGACGGGCCATCCATACCGAAGGAGACAGGAATGATCCAAAAATGCCAATTGCTCACCCTAGTCTCTGAAGCTAATTGCAACAGGCTCAATCTATCCACGGTGGTAATTGGTGCTCGGTCCTGCATTACGAAAGTAAATGCAGAGTGTAGTATGAGTACCAAGATAGGAGGTACCCAGTAGGCATCATAGGCCAAATGAGCAAAAAAGGTAAAAACAATATGAAAAAGAGGAATAGCCTAAATAGGAGTCCAAATAAGCATCAAAAGGGAAAAGAGTACTACCTATGTAACATCTCCTAAAAATGTTGTATACGATATTTCAATTCTCGTCTAAAAATGATACAACCTCTGTAGTTTGGGCATAACTTTTTATAGGTTTGTCCAAATTGGGTGATTCAAATTTCTGAGTAACTAAAAGATCTTTACCTACAACTCTTGTGAATACCAATTTTCAAGTTTCGGAGGTTAAGTAGGTCAAATAAATTAATTGTTGTAAGACAGAATGTTGTGACGGAAAGGAGTATTTATAGAAGAAAAATCATATCTTACTGTAGGATTATCCAAATTGGTTGATTCTTGAACGACATAAAACTAGACTTCTATATATACAATTCTTATGAAGACAACAAATCCTAATAAGAAATTTATCCTATTCAAACGCAGCTCTGAAAAGGAATATTCTGTCAAAGATAACTCATTTCACCTACCATGGAAAGATCTAGATACATTTGACATCACTCATTACATAAATTGTCCTCTATTTAACATCATCCATGACATCAATATATTCCATTAAATTTTCAGATTTTTCTTTATAATTATTTTATTTATTGTTAGGTCTCTCTTTCCCACCTATAAATACCCACCTTATTTCCTCATTTTATTCATCAAGCTTTCTCAAGCAAGTCTTCTCTCTATACACTTCTTTACACATTCTCAAATATAGTTTTAATTCTTAGTAGTGAAGAAATACTATTCCGCTGATTCATATACTCCGGGTAGTACATAACATTCCGGCGGGGAGAAAAGTTAGGACTCAAGAGTGTTCATTAAGTCTTTCGGTTCCGACTAAAGCTTCGGACTCCAGGTATGTAAGGCTTCAATGAGAGTATTTCTTCCACTCTCATGCCTAAATTATTTTGATTATATGATAAATTATATTTATTTTTTTAAGCTCTACTCTAAGTTATGTGGGTGTTTATCCATGGGTTCTTTCACCCATGTAGTCCAAAAACTCTTTCAATTAAGTCTTTTGATTTCAAGTAATATTTTCTTATGGTAATTCTTATTTTTACTTAATAGTATGAATCATGGTTAAACTAATGATTATTGGTCTATTTTGATGCAACATAATTTCATATGTATGAATTGATGGTTTGCAAGTAATTCCTCTAATTATCTATTTAAAGGTTCTTGAAATTCATGGTGGGTTGTTTAAAGCATAATTTTTAATTAATGGATTTCAAAGTGTTTATGTATATTTATTTACATACATATTTGCAAGTTGAAGTGATTTGAACCCACATAGTTTTACTATGTTTTTAATAAAGTTTGACTTGAAAGCTTTGACTCCAAATAAATGTTTATGAAAGCAATATCTTTGATCAAAAAGGGAGTCTTATGAAATGAAAGAATGATAAAATGATATATGGATTCTTTATGTAATAAGGACAATTCTTGCATATTTGAATTATCAAATGTTTTAATGAGCTATTCTACCGAATATGATGTTTGAATTCTCAAGTTATATGCTATGAATATTTTGAAGTATTAAACTATTCCGTGGGATTGACTTAGCACCGAATGAGGCATTGAGGTGAGATTCGGTAAGGGAATCCTAGTAGCAACCCCTTGTCTCATTAACTATGTGCCAACATAGGAGCCTTTGTAGGCTTAGGCTAATGGATCCATAAATAGCCCTTAAAGTTAAAGTTAAAGAAATGAATGAAGTTGACGGAGTTCTACCCGGCAAGTAGTCTCCCCGGCCAACGTAGGGGGTTATGTTGGATTCCATGTAATAGCTCACATGGTCTTAAATGTCGGTTATGGTTATTTTCCACAAAATGAATATTTTAAAGGATATCCATATAATTTATTATACATGTATTACATTATGTTTCATATTACATAAATGTTATAATGTTTCCTCAATGTTTATGCATCCTTACATACTTAGTACATTCAAAGTACTAACGCATACACTTTTGCCTACATGATATCACCATGTAGGGATCGGTGCTCCTCCTCGTTCTCCTCCACGTGGCTAGTTGAGACTTCGTTTGAAGACTACTTTTGGTGAGTTCCCATGTTCCGGGAACAATACTCCTTTATATTTCTAGCTTATGATATGTTGAGATATTTTACTATGGTATTTCTTCTATTATGATTAAGGGTGAGCTAGGGACTTGTCTTAGCCCCGTTAAATCTAATAGTTAGAGGTATTGTTGGATATATGTAAGTTGAATATTTACTATTATGATTTTCGCTTCTTCATTTATCGTCATTACCTATGAAAGGCTAAAAGAATGCTAAGAGGCTTGTTTGAGGTACTTTCGTGTTCCTCATTCGCCATGTCACGTCTAGGCCCTAGGCTTGGATCATGACAACCTATGAGAACTACAACTAACTATACCCAACAGGGTCCCCATAAGTCCAGCCGGAATACTCGTGCACAAGTTAAATAAAAATCCGGACGAACCCCCATAAGCTCGTCAAGTACACAGAATAGCTACTACTACCAAGGCTAGGAACCAAGAATCTGCTATGTCAGGAGCCGAAGTACTGTAGCATTTCCAAACCCAGAATCTCCAAAAGTCAATCGATCTAGGGGTGACTTAGGGGTCGAGATCGGTACTAGGACCTAGATGTTCGCCCGAATGTTCATAGTGGCCAAGGCAGGGACTGAGTACCCGGATGCTTGCCATAATAAATCAGTACAATCGAGGTCGAGACTAGGTACCCGAATGCTCGCCGTAATACATCGATGTGGTCGAGGCCTGGACTGGGTACCCGGATGCTCGTCATACTAGCAAGTCGGTAGAGACCGGGGCTGAATACCAGGATGCTCCTCGATAATTTAAAACGGAGGCCGAGACTTGGTACCCGGATGCTTACAGATAATTTATCCCATGATGCCAAACATTCTACTTCCCAACTAAAATACAATAGTACCAAAAATCTTTTCCCAAATGAGTCAATCGATATGTCGCCAAAACTGGAATTTAAGCCAAAGTCAACCATCACAAAATCTAGTGTTACTGACGTATCACGAAAGTCACAATTATACCGATTTATGGATGAGGATATTTTTAAGAGCAAGGGTAACGCCTAACTAAGGCCAAACTACCAAGCACTAGCCCGCTACACCATTCTACAAGGATCTAAGTCCACCGGAGCGATGCTAGGGCATCTAAAGTAAGTTTAGATCCCATACTAAGACCAACATACTCCACAGTATCAACAACATGCTCATTCAACTCTCCTTATAATACTAACAAATAACGACAAGATACACATGCTTCTAAGTATCCGAAAAAACCAATAACAAGCCTAAAACATAATTTCTAATAGCTAAAATATACAATCAAACTACCCAACCCAAATTCCAACTATTTCAACATGCTTTCACATATTCCATCTCAATCTAAAGAAAGGTAAAACCATAGCCTACCTGTAGGATAAACACACGAGCTTCAAATTACTATACTGGAGCTTTTCCCTTTCGAACGACCTCAAAATGCTGTCACGCTATCAAAAATAGAATCACAACATCGATACAGTCGTTTAGACACTAATTTTATAATTTTTAGAGATGGACCAATTTCATAGTCTAAAACGGGAATTGTGGGATCCACATATGGAGTTTTGGATTTGAACCTTCAAAACAGGTTCCAAACATCACCTCGAGATCATAAATTAGATTTATAACATAATTTGGGGTGGGAAACTACGCGGGACAAGCATGCAACCAAAACTCATAAATTCTGACTAAAGAACCAAAAATGAAAGCATCAAAATCAGCTAATTCTGAAGAAACGAGACTCTTCCAACCCAAAACAATTACACTATGATGATACTTGTGAAAACCCCCACAATCTAGTCTCAAGAATCACTTAAAACAGAGTTATATTGACCAAGATACACTCTTCCAAAATTTATTAAAATTTCATTCCGAAAAAGACTAAATCAGTAAATAAAAATGCCTTTTTACCTCAAACGAAGCTTCTCCTCGCATTTCAGAGATCACCACAAGATTTCTCACAAAGTTTTCTTGAATTTAGACCCTTAAATCACAAAATTGGATTTATATAAGTCAAGAAATAACTTCTCAAAGTTTTTCAAAAAATCATTCCGAAAATGGACACTACTGCAAAAAAGATTACAATTTTTACCTGAATCGAATGCTCTAAATCAATTTTAAAGCTCTCCAATGCGTCCTCCATGAAAAATCTTACAAATTTGCCTTTTGAATCACCCAATTTGGAGTTATATAACTCAGGATAAAGGATTTTAAAGTTGGAGAAAAACCCAAAAATGCGCTACACCAGTTGCTGCCAAAATTAGATTTTGAAAAATCCAAAATCTTCGATGGGGTGCTCGAGATTCGTTCGGATTCCGATAAAAATAAACCATATATGATAACATACTAAATTCGACGTTCCAAACTCAATGGAGCATTCATAATTCCCATACGAGATCATTTTAATAGAAAGTGGGTCCTACACCCAAGAGCTATTTTAAGCCACATTCCACAACGGGCCTCGATATTAGTCCAGAAGCCCCTGAAAGTGAATGAAGGGTCGTTCTAGACCAAAATTGACATTCCAAAACTAACCGCGCTTTTAGAATTTTCATTCCAGTGCGTTTTCCAAGAATATTGATCAAAGTCAACCATAGGCTAACTTTCAAAGTTAAAAGCGCCAAATGACCCCAAACTCGTATCGATTGCCTCGATAGTCATTCCAGCGGTGCTAATAGCCTAATTTGGTCATTATGGAGTTGATGGAACCATCAGAATTTGAATTTGAGATCTCGTTGACCCAAAACTTGAAAAGTCGCAACTAAACCAACTTAGGCCTTCAAAATACCAAAGCGGACTCGGAACCTCTAAAAATTCAACCAACACTTCTTTTAGACCAAAAATCATCTCCCGAACCCAAAGGAGTCGTCAGAATTCCATTCCGAGCATTCGAACTCCAAAGGTTGATCAAAGTCAAACCTTGGCTTAAAATTCCTCAAATTCTCAACTCAAGGCCTCAAATCTTCGTTACAACTCCAAAACTGATTTCGTAAAGTCTCATAAGCCAATTTTGGAATTTTGGCATTTTGCAACTCCAGGAATTGATGAAATTTCGTTCCGAGACTTGTAGCTCTGATTAACGCCAAATACCACTTTTTCATACTTAAAACTTATGAAAACTCAAAATTTTTAAAGACTTAACTTTTAACAAGATTTTCTAAAAATCAATATTCGGTACCAATCAGAAATGGCTTGGGACAACTAAAGGAAGGGGTAAAATGGTCATTTTACAAAAATTCCAAAAATAACCTTGAGGGTCATTACAGTATACTTGTGTTTATCATTATTATAATGAAAAAACTTTGTTGAATACTTTGATATAATCCAGTATGTCAAATTAATGTTCATGTTATTAACACAAACTTGTCGTTCATTCATTGTGGATATTCCCCACTCTTCAATAGATATAATCTGTTTGATGATTACTTTGGAGAAGTTATAAACGTTCTCTTCTGTTGTGAAGTGTTGAAAGTCAACACTTCCAGTTTTTATCAATATGGTTCCATAATATGTTCGAGTCTTATATGACTCTCCTGAGAAATATAATCCCCGTACTAAATACCTTTGGAAAATCTTCCATGGGTCATCTTGTATCTGAATATCAGAGTTTTCTAAAATAAATATAATTTCTTTTGTAGATCCTTCTTTATAATTCTTGTTTTCATCGGTTTCTTTAACCATAAAAGCAAAAGTATCTTTTTGATTTTTGGATTCTAAATATATTTTTAATTGCCCATATAATAGAATATCTTCCAGACTGATCAAAGGAATATCTTCTTTTGGGGTGGATGAAGATGCTTCACCGACCTTGGAGTTTATCAAACTCATGTTTTCCAAATAGTAAGACTTGAAAATTGCTAGATGATGATGAAGATGAGCCATTTAATGACCTCTGTGAAGGGGCTGATCTTCCCCTATCTCTAGCTTGATTATTATTATTATTGCGTCCTCTGATTATAAACCACGGTAAAGGACATCACTATGAGCTAGTGATGATACAACGAAATAATGTCGTTGCCACATCCAACCATTGATATTTGTGCCTATCATCCTAGTGCTAAAATTATCAAAATTACCATGGTATTGTATTGCTTTTTATATTAATAATGTAGCAAAGAAAGAACGTGGTATTTTTAGACTGATGATAAATTATAAACCGTTAAATAAATTTTTGAAATGGATTAGGTACCCTATTTCAAATAAAACAGATTTATTATTAAGATTATATGATGCCAATATATTTTCAAAAATTGATTTAAAATTAGGCCATTGGCAAATTCAGATTTTTAAAGAGCATATTTATAGAACTATTTTTTAATGTTCCCTTTAGGAAATATGAATGGAACGTAATGCCATTTGGATTGAAAAATGCCCCGTCTGAATTTCAGAAAATTATGAATGATATCTTTAATCCTTATCTGGATTTTATCATTGTTTATATTGATGATATTTTGGTATATTCAAAGAATTTTCTCATATCAAGCATCTTGATATTTTTAAAAAGATTGTTATGCAAAATAGTTTGGTTATATCTAAACCAAAATGAGTTTGTTTCAAATAGATGCTCGATTTCTTGGACATAATATTTGTCAAGGAAAAATCACTCCTATTCAAAGATCAATTGACTTTGCTTCTAAATTTCACTATATTATAACAGGTAGGACTATGCTTCAAAGATTTTTGGGAAGCTTAAATTATATTTCTCCTTTTTATAAAAATCTACCTAGAGATTTATCCCCATTATATGAACGGTTAAAAAAGAATTATAAATCTTCTTGGACTGAAAGTCTAACTGAACTAGTTAAATTTGTTAAACAACGTGTTAAATCTTTATCTTGTTTAACACTGGCTAATCCAACTTGACCAAAAATTATAGAAACCGATGCATCAAACATTGATTATGGTGGGATATTAAAACAACTAAACC